>NC_041387.1:37740575-37775665 GCF_002162155.2 Triticum dicoccoides | reverse complement strand
GGATCCGCGGCGACACTGATGGGAGGAGGAAGGAAATTTTTTGGGGGGAGGAGAAAAGTCCCTCATGTAGCCTTGTGATATAGTGTTTAATGATAAAAGTTCTCCTCAGCTGCAGGTTATCTACAGATGCACCGTTACGATAAAAGTTCTTCTCTGCTGCAGGTTATCTATAGATGCACCATTATGATAGAAGTTCTTCTCTGCTGCAGGTTATCTACAGATACACCGTTACGCTTCATTTATGGCCGTCTCTACAACGTGTGGAGAACCGAGACTTATTTACAAAAGTGTGTACACGTTTGAAGGCTATGACGAGGGATACTTTTACACGACATATAATCATCGGATTGGCCTTCCTACGTCTTAGGCGTAATACAATCTCCTCATGATTACTTTCATTCCGCTTTTTTTGATATATTTTTTTAACTTGAATTTGGTTATGACTGTATGCATCTTAATTATACAGAAGCCGGATGATGTAATGCTTAAACCTTTTAAGTAATAAAGCACCCTTTATCTAAAATGTAGCCCTTGTGAACTCTGGTTAACCTATCTTATCTTGCAGAGGTTGTGAAGCCTCGTAGGCAACTACTCCCCCATGACCATTAAAAAAAAGTAATTATCCTTGCAGAGCCAACCATTTAATCAGCATTTTGCCAGCTGTAGTAGTAGTAGTAGTACTATTATTGAGCACACATTTGATTGAGTTGAATTATTGTCCATCAGAGCCAGCCATTTAATCAGCATTAAGCCAGCCAGTTAGACAAGTTACATTATTGCTGATGTTCATCACACACCGGCGTTGACCATCAAACGATACTGTTCACAGCTATCATCCAAGACGAGCAACAAGCTAACATATCTCAAAACATACAATATCTTGAATAGGTTCAGCTAGGAGCCTAGGACTCCTCAAATTCAATTTCGTGAGGAGAAACTCCCCACCCAGAGCAAATGCTAACAAAGCTTAGTAGCTAGATACAATGCTAATGACACTTCCTCTTTAGTCTTTACAATGACCTGATGCCAGAATCATCCGTTCCTGGGCATGCAGCACGGGGTAATTGTACAATAGTCTTCAGTGAAGCCCATGAACTTCAGACCAAATATCATACATGCCATGAATCTACCCTATCTGGATCCAATTAGTTGGTGACAAAATGGTACCTGGAGTCCACATAGCTCTCGACGTCCCAGAGGAAGGATCCGAAGGTGACAGCCTCTAAGATGAGCCTTCTCAACCCGGAGAAGCTTATCCTGACATACTCATCCTTGGAAGAATCGACCGTTCCTTCCGGGGTGATCACGATCTCCGGCTTCCCGAATAGCGCCTCCGTGTGCTTCTCGATGATGCCAAACGCCACCTTCGACCGGATTGTCGCGTAAGTTTGTAACGTGTCTGAATCAAACGACATGACGTACGATCGAAGACGGGAAGGCTTGACAGACTGGCCGAGACCTCCTGCGCTGAGGTCGGGGGAAGTCCACGACTCCACCTCTGGATGGGAACTGTAGGTCTGATCTGAGGGCTGTGAGTCGGTCGTCATAACTTGATTGAGCGCGTCGTCTTCTGATCCCCAAGGGAGGCTCTTCATCGACTTCTCGAGCTGAAACCTCTTATCAACTCTCTTGAGGAAGTAGCCATACATCACTGATGCAGCGTAGACCTGACCAACTCGGAGCTTACTTATGGCTGCGACAGTGCCATCAGCTTGCCGCTGCCCCAATATGAGATTCAAGTGGTTCTCGATCATTTCATATGCCTCGTGTGAGTGCAAACGCTCAAGCTTCCCTTCCACATGCTCTGCCCACTGATCAACTCTACCAGAAGAAGCATCAATGGAGTGAGAGAGAGCTGGGACCAAAGAGACGCCAGCTTCAACAAACTTCTGAACAACCAGCGCATACAGTATCTCCTCCATGGTCCTTTTCCTTTCCTTCTCCTTAACCTCGGCAATTCGCCTATAAAACAAGAGAGTCAAAATTAGCAAGATTTCTTTAACTGACAGGGACATGTTGGAATTAACCAGAGATTGAACTTCTGGTGAGCAGTTTTACAAATTGGACTTGTATTTCCTACAATTCAGACCATGAGTTACCAATTCTTTTTTTATATAGGAAATTCTGACCGACGAAACAATTCTAGAATGAACGTGACTGCTCTATCCCAATCAACCAGACATTCAGACTAGAAGAAAATTAACTTTTTTTCTTCACTACAGAAAACGCAGCCGGCACTTCAACCAAAGGTTAAACATTTCGTGACAGCTCTATCTGTTATGTCAACTTGTGCATTTTTTACCCATGTCGGCAACGGCCCATAAAAATGATTTTTCTGTGCTTGGAGGCAGCATGGCAGCTGGCCAAGCTAGATTGATGATGGTTCTGCAATTGGCCTGCCCCCTTCTTAAGATTATTTACCCAAATCCAAACTTCTTACAGCCGGATGCATCGGAAATAACAAGAGCGACGAAGTCACCATTCCAAACATCATTTACCTGTACAGCACGATATCGCCGGCCGCCGGCGGTGCCTGCGCGTCCTTCTTTTCTGAAGAATCTTGGACGGTCTGGAGCTGCTCGAGCTGCTGCTCGGCGGCGGCCGGGAGCAGGTGCGGGTGCGTGACCAAAATCTGTGAGAGGAACTGCCCTATCGGCGACTCCATTTGCAGCGGCGCGATCGGCGAAGAAGATGGCAGAGACTCCGACGGGGACGAGGAGGATGCCCTGACCACGCTGCGCAGCCTTCTGGAAGTGAGCTGCCGCCGCCCGAGGCCCTGAGGATAGCGTCCAGACAGAGAAGCACGTCAGCCATCGAGTCACCATTACCAAACCATTTCTATGCTCAAACTACTTGAACCTCCAAGCGACAAACTGATAACACATAGAACTGGGGGAAATGGTGAAAATTTGCAGTAAAACAAGTACAGATCTGTTTTTCTGCATTCGATGCAGAAATTGCAGAGTAATCAAACCAATAATGAGTAATTTCTGCCTCAAACTATGACAGCTGGGAATTTACAGAAACCAGGAAATGGATAAGAACACTGGAAAAGGATAAGACCCAAACTTATTATACTGCAATCAACATGTGCCGGAGCACCAAACCGTGAGAACCCAAAGCTCCTCCGTGCGTACCTTGATGGAGCCGAGGGCGAAGCTGCGCCTCCGCTCGAAGGGGAGCGAGCTGGCGGCGGCGGCCCGGCGCGAGGGCGCGGCTCCGGCGGCGGCGGGCGACCTGAGCGCCACGGCTGCTGCTGCTGCTGCCTCCATCGTTCGACGCGAGGGCGACCTGAACTCGCTCTTGTTCGGGGGTTCGGGAGGGCGGGATTGGGGATCTGCCCGGCGGTGGTTGGAGACTTGAGGCGATGGGCTGATTGATTCGGTTCCGCGGCGAGGATGAGATGAGAGGTTCCGGAGACTGGGAGTCCGTATATATACCAGGGGTGGGGGTGGGGGTGGGGGTGGTCGGTCAGAGCACGCGGCCGGGACGAAACGGCAGCGCCGCAGGCGTGTTCTTCTCTCTCGTGCTAGTTTAGCAGAAAAAATGCGATTTTTTATAGTCCTGCTGCGCTTGCTTCTATTTTATTTCGCCTTTTTTGGGCCTTCAATAGTTTTCTCGTGTTTTGACGTGTGAGGCAGGGGGGCTTGAGGGGTCTAGAAGGAAGGTTTTGAGGCGTGAGCCGGACGTAAAAGGATGATTGAAAATTACAGCTTTCTTTTAGGTGAGATTGAAAATTACTGATTTGTTTAGGTGAGGTTGAAAACTACAGATGATGGGCGCATTTGGGCGCACGGTAGGAGACACTGTCCGGTCAAGCAATATTTTTTTCTTCTCACAAGTCACAACCGAACATCTCAATTAGCATACCTCAAATTCATGCAAACTCACTACGTAAACAATGCATTATACATATCGTCCGGCTACTGCATCACAACATGCCATCGGACTCTCAGATTTTGACATGTTTGGCTATGGTGGAGAAGATCATCCACAGCTGCCCTTGACCTTTCCGGAGCCATTGCCGTCCTTCTCGTGAAAGTACCATTCGAAAACGCAGTAGGGATCGAGCCTGATCTGCTCGTCGCCAGAGTTGTCCGCCCCATTGTTGTCCCCCTACTCCTCCTTGGATGGCAGTCCGACCATGACACGGACCGCCCGATTCTGCTCTCAGTCGAGGCCGCGTGTGTTTCTCCGCTACCGCTTCTTTACAATGCAGGCGCGGATGACTTCCTCCTCTACGGCCGCCCGCGCAGCCGCATCAGCCGCTTCCATCGATGCCATGTCGGCGGCGAGGCGGTACTCCGCTGCCCTTATCCTCTCCTTCCCACGGTGGGACTCATACTTTGTCGGACTGATGATGGGGAAGGGGAGATTTGAAGGTTTCGGGGACCGCGATGATCCAAACCCGAAAAATCCAAGCGCCTGATGCGCCGACGATATGGAGTCGTGTCGGAGTAAATGACCACGGGTAGCCTAACAGGCTCCCTTTGGCCCTCAGAAAAAATAATAATGAGCCGACCGAGCCTTGAAGCGCCCGGGACACGGGGCCGCCCTCATCCGGCCAGCTATCACATAGGCCGACTGGCGGAAGGCGACCCGGCCGTAAACAATCTTTGGGGGACGCCACAACAGGGCCGACTCCAAGAAAGCCGGCCCATGAAGGACCGACTCCAAGAACGCCGGGCCATGAAGGACCGGCTCCAAGAAAGCCGGCCCATGGCAGGCGGCCATGGGCCGCACCCTAAAGTCAACCCCCCATAACAGTGACGAGACGGGGCGTGGCTACAGTGGACCCTGCCACCCCCGAATCTCGGAACGTGCATGGCTACAGTACGCCGTACATGGCGGACATCTCCTGTATGGCGAGGCACTATTGCCATGCGAATCATGACGCCATCCACGACGGGCCGCTGGTACGGCCCAGAGGCGGCGGGCCCCTTCGGTCAGAGAGACATCCGAAGGCGGCCTGGCCTCCCCCAGTCGGCCTAAGACCAGGCCGGCTTCCTGCAGCCGGCTTGCTTCCCTCCTCGGGACGCGCGCACCATTAAGCAGACAAGACGAGGTAAGGCTACAGTGAGCGCCCGCAAGGCGGCAGCACTGTAGCCATGCCAACCTTGACAAAGCCCTCGTCATCAGAGGCAAGGCAACAGTAACTAGCCCCCGACAAGACCCCCCAAGCGGTGGGGCCGGCCTGTCGACCAATGGGCCGGCAGCCGGCGAGACCCACCAGTCGGCGGGCCCCAAGAGCCGGCGGAGAAGCCGGCGACCGTAGACGCTGACGATCTGGACCCACGCCCAGCCGGATTACCATTGTACCCCCAGGGGTAGGCCTATATAAACCCCCCGGGACACCCATGCAAAGGATTGATCTCAGAGAGTTTTAGACACTACCATAGGGAGAGGAAAGAGCTAGCCTTGCCCTTCTTCCTCCTCCCACCAAACAGCTCAAGGAGCCACTTGTAGCTTCTTATCGATCTAGTGATCATGCGGAGACCCCGCAAAGCAGGAGTAGGTGTATTATCTCCAGGAGAGCCCCCAACCTGGGTAAGATCCGCCAGCGTGCATGTCTTCGCCTTATCCCGTTTCCAGGCACCGGCGATGTCTTACTGGCTCCCACAATGATAAGCCACCCGTTGGCATATGTCGCACCTACCACCCGACATTTGGCGCCCACCATGGGGCCAGGTGCACCGTCGTCCGGAGACCTGCTCTGGACGGGAACCCTCTTCCTCCCCAGCGAGCGTAGCCAGCCCAGCACGCCCGATGGCGCTTGCCCCGACGCGCTGCAAAGCATCGACGACGCCTGCGCAGCGAGCTGCCTCGCCAATCTTCTAGGCGAGACTCGCATCTCCGACGAGCCCGCATCCGACGCGGGCACAGGCTGCCCCGAGATCCGCCTTGTCAGCCTCCTCGACCAACTCCACGTCTCCGGCGATCCTACCGCGGACTTGGAGTCGGTCGGTTCCCCCGACCCGATGCTTGTTGACTCCGACACGGCGTCGCTCGACGCCTTCCCCTCCGACGTGATCATCTTCGACGACCCTCTCCCTCGAGCTGACAGTGGCGGCAGCACCGTCACCGAAGTGCTGGTCATCAGCCACGACATCGCCTCCGACGAGAACGCCCGCGACGCCCTGCAGGCCACATTGGACGATTTGTCCGCCCCCATCCCGGCGGGCGCCGACGCTGAGGCGCTGGAGGCACGCCGCCTTGCCCTCCTTGCGGAGGGCCAGAAGATAGCCACCATGAGACGCCTCACGGAAGCCCACCAGTGCGAAGTTGACCGTGCCGCCTTCGGCACGCCGCCTCCAGAAGGGCCAAGCCGAGTCGGCGTTGTCAAGAAACGCGGCGCGGCCATCGCCAGCATGCTGGGAGCGGACCGCCCGGTTTACGCCACGCCCCTCGAGAATCTATGCGCCGCCCAGTCGATCGTTGACGAGCTAAACGGACTGGGGGCCGACGAGCTCCCCTACATGACCAGACGCATCCAGCAGCTGATTGACGCGGCCACAGAGCGGCATGAAGCCGGCGTCCGAGCTGGAAGCCCCCCTCGCCGAGAGCACGGCGCGACATCGCGTACGCCGACTGCGGACAACGCCCGTACAAGACAAGAGAAGGAGCCGGTTGCTAGCCGCAGCCGGACTCGCATTACCATCGAGCGCGACGCAGAAGGCCGTCCCCGAGGAGTGTAACGACGAGGCGCCCGCCTCCTCCTCCGCCTCGCGGGGAAAGATATCCCACCCCGCCGCCTATCACGCATCCGACTCTCAACGGTCGGCTTGGTCGCCGCGAAGGAGTCGGCAAGAATGATGCCCGCCATCGGATCGACCGCCTAGCGTGATCCCTGGCCCTGGAAGAAGAAGATGATGTCGGCCCGCCCTGCTTCGGCCCCCGCATCCGCGACGAGCCCTTTTCCAAAGGGTTCTCGCTCCCAAGAGACACGCCCAAGTACAACGGCTCCGTGAAGCCGGAAGACTGGTTGATCGACTACTCCACCGCAGTTCGCATAGCGAACGGCAACCGACGCGTTGCCATGAAATATGTCCCCCTGATGCTCCAAGGCACGGCGCGCACCTGGCTCAACAGCCTCAAGCCTTACAGCGTCAACAGCTGGCTGGACTTCACTGAAGCCTTCATACGCAACTTCACCAGCACCTACAAACGGGCTCCCAAGCCCCGGCAACTCTCCTTGTGCATACAAGGGCCCGATGAATTAACTTGCGACTACCTCACACGTTGGGCCGAGCTCCACAACTCCTGCGAAGGGGTGCACAAGGTTCAGGCCATTGAGTACTTCACCGCCGGGTGCCGCGAGGGCACTCTCCTCAAGCACCGACTCCTCCGCGACGAGCCGGCTACCCTTGATGATCTACTGATCATCACGGACAAATACGCCACGGCCGACTCCTCAATGAAGACTGAGCTCCGGGTAGACGCCTCCGGGAAAGTGCTGGCACCGGCTCCCAAGATGCCGGTTGGAGAATCAGGTCGGCGCCCGTATCAAAATGACCACAAATGCAAGGCCCCTATGCCGCCTTCCACTAGCCGGCAGGTGGCCACGATCGAAGAAGAGCAGCCTGAGGGCCGGCCGGCTCCGAAGAAGCAGAAGGGCGGCAAGCCGGCTTGGCAGCCGGCTTTCTCCTACGAGCAAACCCTCGACGCCCCCTGCAAGTTCCATAGCGGCGCGAATCCATCCAACCATACAACCCGGAAGTGTCATTGGCTCACCTGAATCTCCAAGGGCGAGGGGCTATTGCCGCCCCCGCCTGCAGGCCAGCCGCCTCCTGCCCCACAGCAGCCGGCCGCTCGGCCTGCAGTCAGAGCTGTCCAAGATGAGTTCACCGACGAGCAAGCCGCCTACATCGTGTTCACCAGCCAGATAGAAGATCGGCGCAGGCGGCACCGACAGCAGCAAGAAGTCAACGCGGTCGCCTCCAGTAACCCTGAGTTCATGCATTGGTCAGAAAAGCCCATCAGTTGGAGCCGGGACGACCACCCAGAGGTGATGCCGTCTCCTGGCTCCTATGCCCTGGTTCTGGATGCCACCCTGGCAACGGAGAGGCGTGCCGCCCGATTCTCCCGCGTGCTGATAGACGGCGGGAGCAGTATCAACATACTGTACCGAGATACAATGGAGAAGCTCAACATCAAGCCGAAGCAACTCATGCCAAGCCGGACTGTGTTCCACGGCATCGTACCCGGCCTGTCCTGCTCACCAATCAGCAAGATCAAGATGGATGTCCTCTTTGGGGACAAGGATCACTTCCGCCGAGAGGCAATATGGTTCGAGGTATTGGATTTGGAGAGCCCGTACCACGCATTGCTTGGCCGACCAGCGTTGGCCAAGTTCATGGTTGCGCCCTACTACGCCTACCTCAAGATGAAGATGCCGAGTTCCAAGGGCATTATCACCATAGCTGGAGACTATAAGAAGTCTTCTGAGTGTGCAGCAGCCAGCAGTCGGTTGGCCGAGTCCCTCGTGATCGCCGAAGAGAAGAAGATGCTGGATCGAATTGTGACCTTGGCTGGCAAGCAGCCGGCCTTGTCTCCTGACCCCAAAGAATGTGAAGCTCAGGGTTCTTTCCAGCCGGCCAAGGAGACAAAGAAGATACCCCTGGACCCGGAGCACCCGAAGAGGCACGCTATCATAGGCACAGGCCTTGACAGCAAATAGGAAGGCGAGCTCGTCAATTTCCTCCGTGAGAATCGGGACGTATTTGCATGGTCTCCCAAAGACATGCCAGGTGTCCCGACGGATTTCGCCGAGCACAAGCTACACGTCCGATCTAATGCAAAGCCGGTCAGGCAGCCCTTGCGCCGCCTGTCGGAAGAGAAGAGAAGAGTAGTTGGAGAAGAAATAGCCCGACTTCTGGCAGCCGGCTTCATCATGGAAGTGTTCTTTCCAGAATGGCTTGCCAACCCGGTCCTCGTGTTGAAGAAGAACAAACAGTGGCGCATGTGCATCGACTACACCAGCCTCAACAAAGCCTGCCCTAAAGATCCGTTTGCCCTGCCAAGGATTGACCAAGTGATAGACTCCACAGCCGGATGCGAGCTGTTGAGTTTCTTGGATACTTATTCGGGCTACCACCAGATAAAGTTGAACCCGGCAGATCGCTTGAAGACCGCCTTCATCACCGCATGCAGAAATGTGGTGAAGACGGAGAAGCACGGCACCCTGCTGGAAGACCTCAAGGAGACCTTTGAGAATTTGTGCCGTTTTCAGATCAAGCTCAACCCGGAGAAGTGCGTGTTCAGGGTACCAGCCGGCCAGCTTCTAGGCTTCCTGGTCTCCGAACGCGGCATCGAGTGCAACCCAGTGAAGATCAAGGCCATAGAGAGAATGAAGGTCCCTACCAAGCTGCGAGACGTTCAAAAATTCACCGGATGCCTGGCGTCCTTAAACCGCTTCATGAGCCGGCTCAGAGAAAAGGCTCTCCCCCTCTACCGACTCATGAAGAAGTCCACTCACTTTGAGTGGAATGACCAGGCGGACCAAGCTTTCCACGAGCTGAAGAAGATGTTGTCCACACCACCTGTCTTGGCGGCCCCAACTGAGAAGGAGCCCATGCTCCTCTACATCGCCGCCACCAGTCGGGTGGTCAGCACGGTTATCGTAGTCCAGCGTCCAGAAGAAGGCCGAGCTCAGCTAGTCCAGAGGCCGGTATATTATTTGAGTGAAGTGTTGTCCGCCTCGAAATAGAACTACCCGCACTATCAGAAAATGTGCTATGGTGTGTACTTCACCTCCAAGAAGCTCAAGCCCTATTTTCAAGAACATCCCATCACGATCGTATGCACTGCCCCGCTTGCCGAGATCATAGGCAGCCGGGACGCATCCGGCCGGGTGGCGAAATGGGCCATTGCGCTGGCTCCCTACACAATCTACTGTCAGCCCCGCACCGCCATCAAGTCCCAAGCATTGGCCGACTTCCTCGTCGACTGGGCCGAGACCCAATACCCGCCACCGGCCCCCGACTCCACTCATTGGCGGATGCATTTTGACGGATCCAAGATGCGCACCAGCTTGGGAGCCGGCGTCGTCCTCACCTCTCCCAAGGGCGACAAACTCAGATACACATTGCAAATTCACTTTGCCGCCTCCAACAATGTGGCCGAGTAAGAGGCGCTCATACACGGGCTCCGGCTAGCCAAGGAACTCGACATCCGCCGGATCCTGTGTTATGGCGACTCGGACTTAGTGGTTCAGCAATCATCCGGCGACAGGGATGCCAAGGACGCAAACATGGCAAGCTACCGTTTCCTCGTCCAGCAGCTCAGCGGATATTTCGAGGGGTGCGAGTTCCTTCACGTGCCACGGGCCGACAATGAGCAAGCAGATGCCCTGGCACGAATAGGCTCCACTCGACAAACTATACCAACCGGCGTCTCCCTCCAACGCCTCCTCAAGCCATCTGTCAAGCCGTCTCCAGAATCCAGTTCCATCTTCGTGCCACCTGACCCCGACGCAGTCGGATCCGACTTCGGGGACCAAGCAGGCGGCCCGGGGACTTCGGCAGCCGGCTCGGGGACTGCCATAGTTGAACCCGGCCCGGGGACTGCAGCAGCACAGCAAGCGGAGGCCGACTCCAACTCCTCACAACCCAGCCCGCCCACCCTGGTTGCAGTAGTCGTTTTGGCGGTCGAAGAAATCACAGCTCCATCATGGGCCCAGCCCATCCTCCATTTTCTGGTAAATGGAGAGCTACTGATTGACGAGATCTCGGCAAGACAAGTCCAACGCCGAGCCGGAGCTTACACAATAATGAACCAAGAGCTAGTCAGGCGCAGTGCTACCGGAGTCTTCCAGCGCTGCGTCAAGCCAGAGAAAGGCATAGCAATCCTTGAAGACATCCACCAAGGCGAATGTGGCCACCATGCCGCCTCCAGGGCGCTCGTCACCAAGGCTTTCCGCCATGGATTCTTCTGGGCGACTGCTTTGGAGGATGCCAAGGAACTAGTCAAACACTGCAAAGGGTGCCAAGTCTTCGGCTCCAAGCAACACCTGCCGGCTTCTGCACTCAAGACCATCCCCATCACTTGGCCCTTTGCCGTCTGGGGACTGGACATGGTCGGCCCATTCAAGACGGTGTGCGGCGGCATGACACATCTTCTTGTCGCCGTGGACAAATTTACCAAGTGGATTGAAGCAAAGCCGATCAAAAAACTGAATGGGCCGACTACCGTGACATTCATTGCAGATATTATAACCCGGTATGGCGTGCCACACAGCATCATCACCAACAACGACACAAATTTTGCCAAGGGAGCACTGGCACGTTTCTGCGCGACACAGGGCATCCGAGTGGACTTAGAGTCCGTTACCCACCTGCAGTCAAACGGCCAAGTCGAGCGAGCAAACGGCCTCATCCTCTCCAGCATCAAGCCCCGACTGGTCGTGCCACTGGAGCATTCGGCCGGCTGCTGGCTCGACGAGCTACCGGCCGTCCTCTGGAGTCTGCGCACTACCCCAAACAAGTCAACCGGCTACACCCCTTTCTTCCTTGTATATGGTGCCGAGCCCATCATCCCAACTGACATCGAATTCGATTCACCTCGGTCACCATGTACACGGAGGCGGAGGCTAAAGAAGCAAGAGAAGACGGCATCGACCTGCTGGAAGAAAGCCAGCTGTTAGCCCTCGGCCGGTCCGCCATCTACCAGCAAGGTCTGCGCCGTTACCACAGTCGGAGGGTGAAGCCAAGATCCTTCCAAGAGGGAGACCTCGTGCTCCGGCTGATATAGCGAACAGCTGGCCAGCACAAGCTCTCAGCCCCTTGGGAAGGCCCCTTCGTCATCAGCCGGGCTCTGGGAAATGACTCCTATTACTTAATCACGCACACAAGTCGAAGGCACGCAAGAGGGACGACTCCGGCAAGGAGTCGGAGCGCCCATGGAACGCCAATCTTCTTCGAAGATTTTACAGTTGAAATGCAGTATGTATCACGCTACCTTTTGTATTAAGTATGAGACAACGGGCCCCCGAGGAGTTCTCGGGGACTAACCTATTTTATCTATGTATGCCGGGTATCATACCCATGGTTATCCCACTACATTTGTTTTCTCCATCCGGCACCGGGTTCGACTAGTCGGCCCGGGGACTTGCCGCCTTGAGTTATGTCCAAGTTCTACCTGCAGTCAGACAAGTAATGTGCCGACACCCAAGCCCTCTCTTGCGAAAGGCACAGCTCGAAGAATCGGCTGCCCGACTAGCGAGAGTTGAAGGCAGAAAGGATGCCCACATGAAAAACGGCTAAGGACTAACGAACTTACATAACACAAGCCGGCTTCCCCCTCTCCAACCGGCTGTCGAAGCAGTCGGCTGGCCGGCTTCCTTTCCTACTCTGCTACAATCTAAGAAAGCTTGAGTACTTGCCTTCCCAGAGGCTGAACTCCTTACCCGGCCACAGACTTCAGAGCAGCTGTCCGGCTGGGAAGGCGGCAACCAAGGGAAGGCGGCAAAGGAAAAAGGCGAGAGATAAAAAGCAAGTAGGAATGGAAGCCAAGCTCATGCATAATAATATTTACACAAAAAGCCTTCGAGAGGCCGGCATTCAACAAAGTTTGAATACACCCCCAGTGGGTGGAATTGCACAAAGATAACAAATTTGTTCGAAGAGTGTCAAGCAGGAAAATAAAAACAGTGAATCAAGCCAAGGGAGCGCCCGGAGCGTCAGGAAGATTGGTTGAGACGGCGGTGTCGGTTGGAGGAGTGGCCGGCTGGCGAGTCTCGGCCTGGTCGTCGCCGGCAGCAGGCGGAGCATTCGTGCGCGCCTCGTTGCTGGAGGCACGGTCAGGCTGAGGCTGGCTGGCTGCTCCAACATCCGGCACATCGTCTTCGTCGTCTTCCTCCTCCTCCTCTTCGCCCTCGTCGCTGGAGTCAATCTCCTCCGCCGAGTCTTCACCGTCAGCCGGGTTCAGCCCGAACCACTCCTCCAGCTGCACGACGCCGTCCTCATTCACCTCAGGAGCAAAGGCGCTGGTGTCGATGAAGTCGACGATCGCTGAGGCGTGCTGGATGATAGCCGGCCGCACCGCCTCCAGCTCCTCGTCAGCCTCCTGCCACCAGGTGCACAGTTGGTCCAAGTTCAGCCCAGGGTACCAAGCCCGGACAAACTCTAGCACCCAGCGAGCGCCGGATCGAGCTGCTGAAGCCTTCCAGACTTCAAGGCGGCCGACGGCTACATCCAGCCAGTCGGCAGTACGGCTGGTGGTGCGAGGAATTACTTCGCCAGGCCAGAGGGCGGCTAGCACCTGTGCTCTAGCATGCTGAAGCCGGCGGAGCATGCGGTAGGCCGGCTGAAGGCGGGCCTGGATCGCCAGAAGCTGCTCCTCAAGCGACCGGTTGGCATCCGACGTGATCTCAACCCCAGCCTGACGCCGGGCTTCACGGTGGGCTTCGATGGCTTGGTTGGCGGCGACGGAATAGCCAGGAAAGTACTCTTCACAAAGAAGAAAGAAACAGAGCAAGTCAGGAGATAAACTGGCTTACAAGGACAAGCAAAGAGTGAAGAAGAAGGCGGCCTACCGTCAACCAAGTCCTCGACTCGGCCGTAGCCTTCGCTCAGAGCTTGCCTTGCCTCGGCCCAGCTTGCCGCTTCGGTCTCGTATTCGGCTTTGAGGGCGGCCTCACTGTCCTGCGCCGCCTTCAGGGCCGCCTTGTGGCTTTCCTCCTGGTCGGCCAGTTTCTTGGCCAGGCGGTCACGCTCCTGAGCCAAGGCACTGAGCTCGCCTTCCTTGGTGCGAAGGGCGGTCTGGGCCACGCCCAGCTGCTGCCTCAAGTCGGCGTTGGCTCCTGCCAATAGGGAAAGAAGAAGTTAAGAAAGAAGTCGACAAGAAAGATCCGACCCGACTGCTCAACAGTCGGCTAGAATCTCGGGGACTACACCCAGTGGGTGCGCTGACGCGCCCCCACATAAAAAAAAGACAAAGACACTCACGTCGGCTCTCCTTCAGATCGGCGACCCTTTGATTTGCCTCCCAAACCTGGGAGTTAAAGGTAGCGGCGTGGAGGTTGTGATAATCCTGCAAACAGGACGAAGAAGCAAGCAAGAGAAAATCAGTAAAGCAAAGTCTTCGAAGAAGTTCCAAGCCGCCTGCTCAGCAGCCGACTCGGAACTCGGGGACTACACCCAGTGGGTGCGCTGACGCGCCCCCACGGAAAAAATCAAGAGCAAAGAACTCACCCGGACGACCGCCCGAGTAGCAAGAAACTCTCGGGTACACTTCTACAGTGCGGTGGCCTGAGCCTGAAGCCGTCTACGAACATCTTGCGCTGCCAAGTTCAGCGCGGCCGTCCCACCACCCGGCATCCACCCCGGCGAGCTAGCCGTGGCCAACTCCAGATCATGCGACAACGAGCTGGAGCCGGCCGCCCTCTGCGGATCCGGCTCGGAAGCCGCCCTCCCCGCACGCTGGCGAGCCGACGATAGGACCATAGGATCCGCCGTTGCAGTCGGCTCTCCTCTCACCGGCTGCTCAGGCGGCACCTCGGGCTGGCCGTCTTGGCCAGTCCCGGCCGACGGAGGTGGCACCACTTCTCCCTCCGGGGCGACTACGTCGCCCCCATCCCTCTCCATCGCCGACGGGTCGCGGCCGATTTCCTCTGGCGGGGGCACCGGGATGTCCGGGAGCACGGAGCGGAGGGGGATGACGAGTTGCGGAGGCTGGCCATGTTGGGGAACATTGTAGAAAATAAAAATTTTCCTACGGTTTCACCAAGATCCATCTATGAGTTCATCTAAGCAACAAGTGAAAGGAGAGATGCATCTACATACCACTTTGTAGATCGCGAGCAGAAGCGTTCAAAAGAACGGGGTTGAGGTAGTCGTTCTCGTCGTGATCCTATCACCGGAGATCCTAGCGCCGAACGGACGGCACCTCCGCGTTCAACACACGTACGGTCAGCGTGACGTATCCTCCGTCTTGATCCAGCAAGGGGCAAGGAGAGGTTGATGATGATCCAGCAGCACGACGGCGTGGTGGTGGATGCAGCAGAACTCCGGCAGGGCTTCGCCAAGCTGCTGCAGGAGGAGGACGAGGTGTAGCAAGGGGAGGGAGGCGCCAAGACACAGGGTGCGGCTGCCCTCCCCCTGCCCTCCTTTATATAGGGCCCCAGGGGGGGCGCCGGCCCTGGGAGATGCAATCTCCCAAGGGGGGTGGCGGCCAGGGGGGTTGGAGTACCCCCCCAAGGCAAGTGGTGCGCCTCCCCCCTAGGGTTTTCAACCCTAGGCGCAGGGGAGGCCCAAAGGGGGGGGCGCACCAGCCCACTAGGGGCTGGTTCCCCTCCCACTTCAGCCCACGGGGCCCTCCGGGATAGGCGGCCCCACCCGATGGACCCCCGGGACCCTTCCGGTGGTCCCGGTACAATACCGGGTGACCCCAAAACTTTCCCGATGGCCGAAACAACACTTCCTATATATAATTCTTCACCTCCGGACCATCCCGAAACTCCTTGTGACGTCCAGGATCTCATCCGGGACTCCGAACAACATTCGGTCTGCTGCATACTCATATTCATACAACCCTAGCGTCACCGAACCTTAAGTGTGTAGACCCTACGGGTTCGGGAGACATGCAGACATGACCGAGACGGCTCTCCGGTCAATAACCAACAGCGGGATCTGGATGCCCATGTTGGCTCCCACATACTCCTCGATGATCTTATCGGATGAACCACGATGTCGAGGATTCAAGCAACCCCGTATACTATTCCCTTTGTCAGACGATATGTTACTTGCCCGAGACTCGATCGTCGGTATCCCAATACCTCGTTCAGTCTCGTTACCGGCAAGTCACTTTACTCGTACCATAATGCATGATCCCGTGACCAGACACTTGGTCACTTTGAGCTCATTATGATGATGCACTACCGAGTGGGCCCAGTGATACCTCTTCGTAAAACGGAGTGACAAATCCCAGTCTTGATCTGTGTCAACCCAACAGACACTTTCGGAGATACCTGTAATGCACCTTTATAGTCACCCAGTTACGTTGTGATGTTTAGTACACCCAAAGCATTCCTACCGTGAGTTACACGATCTCATGGTCTAAGGAAAAGATACTTGACATTGGAAAAGCTCTAGCAAAACGAACTACACGATCTTGTGCTATGCTTAGGATTGGGTCTTGTCCATCACATCATTCTCCTAATGATGTGACCCCGTTATCAACGACATCTAATGTCTATAGTCAGGAAACCATGACTATCTGTTGATCAACGAGCTAGTCAACTAGAGGCTTACTAGGGACATATTATGGTCTATGTATTCACACGTGTATTACGATTTCCGGATAATACAATTATAGCATGAATAAAGACAATTATCATGAACAAGGAAATATAATAATAATCCTTTTATTATTGCCTCTAGGGCATATTTCCAACAGTCTCCCACTTGCACTAGAGTCAATAATCTAGTTACATTGTGATGAATCAAACACCCATAGAGGTCTGGTGTTGATCATGTTTTGCTCGCGAAAGAGGTTTAGTCAACGGATCTGCGACATTCAGATCCGTATGTACTTTGCAAATATCTATGTCTCCATCTTGAACATTTGCACGGATGGAGTTGAAACGACGCTTGATGTGCCTGGTCTTCTTGTGAAACCTGGGCTCCTTGGCAAGGGCAATAGCTCCAGTGTTGTCATAGAAGAGTTTGATCGGCCCCGACGCATTGGGTATGACTCCTAGGTTGGTGATGAACTCCTTCACCCAAATCGCTTCATGCGCTGCCTCCGAGGCTGCCATGTACTCCGCTTCACATGTAGATCCCGCCACGACGCTCTGCTTGCAGCTGCACCAGCTTACTGCTCCACCATTCAACATATACACGTATCCAGTTTGTGACTCAGAGTCATCCAGATCTGTGTCGAAGCTAGCGTCGACGTAACCCTTTACGACGAGCTCTTCGTCACCTCCATAAACGAGAAACATGTCCTTTGTCCTTTTCAGGTACTTCAGGATATTCTTGACCGCTGTCCAGTGTTCCTTGCCGGGATTACTTTGGTACCTTTCTACCAAACTTACGGCAAGGTTTACATCAGGTCTGGTACACAGCATGGCATACATAATAGATCCTATGGCTGAAGCATAGGGGATGACACTCATCTCTTCTTTATCTTTTGCCGTGGTCGGGCATTGAGCCAAGCTCAATTTCACACCTTGCAGTACAGGCAAGAACCCTTTCTTGGACTGATCCATTTTGAATTTCTTCAAAATCTTATCAAGGTATGTGCTTTGTGAAAGACCTATGAGGCGTCTCGATCTATTCCTATAGATCTTGATGCCTAATATGTAAGCAGCTTCTCCAAGGTCCTTCGTTGAAAAACACTTATTCAAGTAGGCCTTAATGCTGTCCGAAAGTTCTATATCATTTCCCATCAAGAGTATGTCATCTACATATAATATGAGAAATGCTACAGAGCTCCCACTCACTTTCTTGTAAACGCAGGCTTCTCCATAAGTCTGCATAAACCCAAACGCTTTGATCATCTCATCAAAGCGAATGTTCCAACTCCGAGATGCTTGCACCAGCCCATAAATGGATCGTTGGAGCTTGCATACTTTGTTAGCATTCTTAGGATCGAGAAAACCCTCCGACTGTATCATATACAGTTCTTCCTTAAGATGCCCGTTAAGGAATGCCGTTTTGACGTCCATCTACCATATCTCATAATCATAGTATGCGGCAATTGCTAACATGATTCGGACGGACTTTAGCTTCGCTACGGGAGAGAAAGTCTCATCGTAGTCAACCCCTTGAACTTGCCGATAACCCTTAGCGACAAGTCGAGCTTTATAGATGGTAATATTACCATCCGCGTCCGTCTTCTTCTTAAAGATCTATTCGTTTTCTATCGCTCGCCGATCATCGGGCAAGTCTGTCAAAAGTCCATACTTTGTTTTCATACATGGATTCTATCTCGGATTGCATGGCTTCAAGCCATTTGTTGGAATCTGGGCCTGCCATCGCTTCTTCATAGTTCGAAGGTTCACCGTTGTCTAACAACATGATTTCCAGGACAGGGTTGCCATACCACTCTGGTGTGGAACGTGTCCTTGTGGACCTACGAGGTTCAGTAGCAACTTGATCCAAAATACCTTGATCATAATTATTAATTTCCTCTCCAGTTGGTGTAGGCACCACAGGAACATTTTCCTGAGCTGCACTACTTTCCGGTTCAAGAGGTAGTACTTCATCGAGTTCTACTTTCCTTCCACTTACTTCTTTCGAGAGAAACTCTTTTTCCAGAAAGGATCCGTTCTTAGCAACAAAGGTCTTGCCCTCAGATCTTAAGTAGAAGGTATACCCAATGGTTTCCTTAGGGTATCCTATGAAGATGCATTTTTCTGACTTGGGTTCGAGCTTTTCAGGTTGTAGTTTCTTCACATAAGCATCGCATCCCCAAACTTTTAGAAACGACAGCTTAGGTTTCTTTCCAAACCATAATTCATACGGTGTCGTCTCAACGGATTTAGACGGTGCCCTATTTAAAGTGAATGTAGCTGTCTCTAGAGCGTATCCCCAAAATGATAGCGGTAAATCGGTAAGAGACATCATAGATCGCACCATATCCAATAGAGTGCGATTACGACGTTCGGACACACCGTTACGCTGAGGTGTTCCAGGCGGCGTGAGTTGTGAAACGATTCCACATTTCCTTAAGTGTGTACCAAATTCGTGACTTAAGTATTCTCCTCCACGATCTGATCGTAGGAACTTTATCTTTCGGTCACGTTGATTCTCTACCTCATTCTGAAATTCCTTGAACTTTTCAAAGGTTTCGGACTTGTGTTTCATTAAGTAGACATACCCATATCTACTCAAGTCATCAGTGAGAGTGAGAACATAACGATATCCTCCGCGAGCCTCAATGCTCATTGGACCGCACACATCAGTATGTATGATTTCCAATTAGTTGGTTGCTCGCTCCATTGTTCCGGAGAACGGAGTCTTGGTCATTTTGCCCATGAGGCATGGTTCGCATGTGTCAAATGATTCATAATCTAGAGACTCTAAAAGTCCATCAGCATGGAGCTTCTTCATGCGCTTGACACCAATGTGACCAAGGCGGCAGTGCCACAAGTATGTGGGACTATCATTATCAACTTTACATCTTTTGGTATTCTCTAGGAACGCGTTGAAGTTCATGTTGACATGAGCGTTGGCCATTTGATCTACAAGACATATTTTGCAAAAAGTTTTAGACTAAGTTCATGATAATTAAGTTCATCTAATCAAATTATTTAATGAACTCCCACTCAGATTAGACATCCCTCTAGTCATCTAAGTGTTACACGATCCGAGTCGACTAGGTCGTGTCCGATCATCACGTGAGACGGACTAGTCATCATCGGTGAACATCTCCATGTTGATCGTATCTTCCATACGACTCATGTTCGACCTTTCGGTCTCTGTGTTCCGAGGCCATGTCTGTACATGCTAGGCTTGTCAAGTTAACCCTAAGTGTTTTGCATGTGTAAAACTATCTTACACCCGTTGTATGTGAACGTAAGAATCTATCACACCCAATCATCACGTGGTGCTTCGAAACGACGAACTTTAGCAACGGCGCACAGTTAGGGGAGAACACTTTCTTGAAATTGTTATAAGGGATCATCTTATTTACTACCGTCGTTCTAAGTAAACAAGATGCATAAACATAATAAACATCACATGCAATTATATAAAGTAGTGACATGATATGGCCAATATCATATAGCTCCTTCGATCTCCATCTTCGGGGCTCCATGATCATCTTCGTCACCGGCATGACACCATGATCTCCATCATCATGATCTCCATCATTGTGCCTTCATGAACTTGTCACGCCAAGGACTACTTCTACTTCTATGGCTAACACGTTTAGCAATAAAGTAAAGTAATTTACATGGCGTTCTTCAATGACACGCAGGTCATACAAAAAATAAAGACAACTCCTATGGCTCCTGCCGGTTGTCATACTTATCGACATGCAAGTCATGATTCATATTACAAGAACATGATCTCATACATCACAATATATCATTCATCATTCATCACAACTTCTGGCCATATCACATCACATGACAATTGCTGCAAAAACAAGTTAGACGTCCTCTAATTGTTGTTACATCTTTTACGTGGCTGCAATTGGGTTCTAGCAAGAACGTTTTCTTACCTACGAATAACCACAACGTGATTTTGTCAACTTCTATTTACCCTTCATAAGGACCCTTTTCGTCGAATCCGCTCCAATTAAAGTGGGAGAGATAGACACCCGCTAGCCACCTTATGCAACTAGTGCATGTCAGTCGGTGGAACCTATCTCACGTAAGCGTACGTGTAAGGTCGGTCCGGGCCGCTTCATCCCACAATACCGCTGAAACAAGAAAAGACTAGTAGCGGCAAGCAAGTTGACAAGATCTACGCCCACAACAAATTTGTGTTCTACTCGCGCAATAGAGAACTACGCATAAACCTGGCTCTGACACCACTGTTGGGGAACGTTGCAGAAAATAAAAAATTTCCTACGGTTTCACCAAGATCCATCTATGATTTCATCTAAGCAACAAGTGAAAGGAGAGATGCATCTACATACCACTTTGTAGATCGCGAGCGGAAGCATTCAAAAGAACGGGGTTGAGGTAGTCGTTCTCATTGTGATCCTATCACCGGAGATCCTAGCGCCGAACGGACGGCACCTCCGCGTTCAACACATGTACGGTCAGCGTGACGTCTCCTCCGTCCTGATCCAGCAAGGGGGAAGGAGAGGTTGATGATGATCCAGCAGCACGACGGCGTGGTGGTGGATGCAGCAGAACTCCGGCAGGGCTTCGCCAAGCTGCTGCGGGAGGAGGACGAGGTGTAGCAGGGGGAGGGAGGCGCCAAGACACAGGGTGCGGCTGCCCTCCCCCTGCCCTCCTTTATATAGGCCCCCAGGGGGGGCGCCGGCCCTGGGAGATGCAATCTCCCAAGGGGGGCGGCGGCCAGGGGGGTTGGAGTACCCCCCAAGGCAAGTGGTGCGCCTCCCCCCCTAGGGTTTTCAACCCTAGGCGCAGAGGAGGCCCAAAGGGGGGGCGCACCAGCCCACTAGGGGCTGGTTCCCCTCCCACTTCAGCCCACGGGGCCCTCCAGGATAGGCGGCCCCACCCGATGGACCCCCGGGACCCTTCCGGTGGTCCCGGTACAATACCGGGTGACCCCGAAACTTTCCCGATGGCCGAAACAGCACTTCCTATATATAATTCTTCACCTCCAGACCATTCTGAAACTCCTCGTGACGTCCAGGATCTCATCCCGGACTCCGAACAACATTCGGTTTGCTGCATACTCATATTCATAAAACCCTAGCGTGACCGAACCTTAAGTGTGTAGACCCTACGGGTTCGGGAGACATGCAGACATGACCGAGACGGCTCTCCGGTCAATAACCAACAACGGGATCTGGATACCCATGTTGGCTCCCACATACTCCTCGATGATCTCATCGGATGAACCATGATGTCGAGGTTTCAAGCAACCCCGTATACTATTCCCTTTGTCAGACGGTATGTTACTTGCCCGAGACTCGATCGTCGGTATCCCAATACCTCGTTCAGTCTCGTTACCGGCAAGTCACTTTACTCGTACCGTAATGCATGATCCCGTGACCAGACACTTGGTCACTTTGAGCTCATTATGATGATGCACTACCGAGTGAGCCCAGTGATACCTCTCCGTAAAAAGGAGTGACAAATCCCAGTCTCGATCCGTGTCAACCCAACAGACACTTTCGGAGATACCTGTAATGCACCTTTATAGTCACCCAGTTACATTGTGACGTTTGGTACACCCAAAGCACTCCTATGGTATCCATGAGTTACACGATCTCATGGTCTAAGGAAAAGATACTTGACATTGGAAAAGCTCTAGCAAAACGAACTACACGATCTTGTGCTATGCTTAGGATTGGGTCTTGTCCATCACATTATTCTCCTAATGATGTGATCCCGTTATCAACGACATCTAATGTCCATAGTCAGGAAACCATGACTATCTGTTGATCAACGAGCTAGTCAACTAGAGGCTTACTAGGGACATATTATGGTCTATGTATTCACACGTGTATTACGATTTCCGGATAATACAATTATAGCATGAATAAAGAAAATTATCATGAACAAGGAAATATAATAATAATCCTTTTATTATTGCCTCTAGGGCATTTTTTCCAACAGGCCATGCAAGGCCTCCGCCGCTCTCTCTGTGGCCTCGGCCTCCGCCCGGGCCCTGGCTGCAGCGTGAGAGTGCACCTCGGCCGGCTCCGCCGTCGTCTCCGGGGCCCACTCGGCGGCGGCTGCCCTTCTCTCCTCCCGCGCCTTCCTCGCATTCCGCTCCGTCGCCGCCTGAAGCTCGGCGCGGGGGTCTATGCGATGGGAGCCCCCAGATCCTCCCGATCCGCCGACTATGGAGGCGGCGGTAGTCCGCTCAAGGGAGAGCGGGGCCCTGGTTGGCAAAACGGAGAAAGGACTTAGAAGAACATCAACTAAAGAAAGAAAGAAAAGTGCATAAGGACCAGAACTTACGCCGAGACCGCCTATGGCTGCTTCACCACTTTGCGGAAGCGGGCCGCCTTCATGGCCGCCTCGTCCCGCTTGGTCACCACCGCGGATCCCTTGGGCTTCTTCGGTCGGCCGCCGATGAGGGTCGGTGCCGCCCGATGCTTCTGTGCGCCGCCTCGCGCGGTCGGCCCGCCGGATGGGCCGGCGCCTTGGGGGTTGGTCGCCGGCTGGCGGAGCGGAATGGGATCGGCCTCGTCATCATCGGGCCAGTCGTCAAAGCCGTCCATGAAGCCGGAGCTGCCTGTCTCGCCGCCGCCCCCCACGGCGTCGTCGTCCAGGGCGGCCGCACCCAAGTCGGCGTCCTCAAAGTCGTCCGCCTCGCGGTCGGGGGCGAACTCGCGCTCCGGCCCCGCGGTCCCGGCCGAAGGATGAAGGAGAGGATTCTGATTGAAGACAAGCCGACTGGTCAAGAGTCGACCAGAAAAGAAAATTGGGCAAAGGAAGAAAGAAAGCTTACCAAGGGTGGTGGATTGGCGCGAGAGTATGGCGCCTTGCCATACTGCCAGTCCTCGGTGAGCTTGTAGTTGGCGATGTAGTTCACCATGTACGATACCTCGTTGTGAGGCATCTCCCTGGTGCTGAGCCGGCTTGGGTCGAAGCGGCCGCTCATCTGACAGATCGGATGAGGGCGTCCCTGAAGCGGAAGAACCCGGCGCTCGACAAAGGTGGCGATCAAGTCGGGCCCGGTCAGGCGCTCCGACTAGACCAGCACCCGAAGCCGGGCAACAGCACTAGCTCCGGCCGGCGTTAGCGACCTGGCCTGATAGGACCACGAAGCCGGCCTCGCAGCCGGCGGGCCGGCCACGTAAGCCGGCAAGTTGACGTAATCACCGTTCGGGGCAACGTTCTTCACATAAAAGTAAGAACGTTGCCAGAGCTTCACCGACTGGATCAGCGCGATAGGAGGGAATGGGTTGTCGGCGGTGGACCTCCTTATGGCGATGAAGGCGCCGCACAGAGCCGGCACGCCCGCGACGACCGTGCCGAGCTTGGATTGGAAAAACTCTCCCCAGAGCTTGATGGTGGGGAGGACGCCGAGGAAACCTTCGTACAATGAGACGAAGGCCGACAGCAGCACCACCGTGTTGGGGGTGAGGTGGTGCGGCTGAAGGTGGTAAAAGTCGAGAAATGCGCGGAAGAAGCCGCTCGCGGGGAGGCCGACGCCATGCAGGCAGTGCGAGTAGAAGATCACTCGCTCGCCTTCCTCCAGCGCCGGTGAAACCTCCCTCGCTAGCGCAAGGCGGACTCGCACAAGATGTTCGCCCGGCAGCCGACGCGTCTTGCGGAGGAAGTCGATGTGGTCGTGGCGGAGGGTGGAGCCGGCCCAAGAGCTCGACGTCGGAGCCATGGCGGTGAGCGCGATGGTGGAGAGCGCTCAGCGCGGAGGCAGCAAGCCTGCGGCACGCTGGGAAGAAGGAAGTAACAGCGGAACGGGAGCACAGCAAAGGGCTACCGCAGCGAGGAAGAAGAGGGAGGAGGCAGGGCGAGGGCGAGCATGCGAATGACTGCCGCTCCCCCTCCCCGCCCCTACTTATAGCCTCGCGCGGTGAAGCCGAGGAGGCGAGGCACAGGGGGGGGATTAACTGCGCCCACTCCCCCACGACCCGCGATTATTGCGCCTTGATGGCGAGTGGGAACCGTCGCCGGAAGACGTGCGGTCGTTTCGGGCCACAGAACATCCGCGCATGGGCCGAGGCGAGGAAGTGGTGGGCCCTGGCCTGCGGCGACGTCCTGTCACGCGCGTGGGCTGGCTGGCCCTTCCAGCCGAAGGGCGCCACATGGTGTGCGGATGGCGGGCGGCCAGCCCGCCCCTCGGCTGGCGCGTCAGCCGTTTCCCGCCTTTGGGATTTGTGAAGGCTTCGCCGAGAAGGCACACGCAAGGGAGGCCGGCTCCTAGCCGCCGGCTCTTCGGGATAGGTAGCTGGCCGAGCTTCTCGTTTCCCCCTTCAGCCGCGAAGCTCAACCAGCTTCGGGGACTACTGTCGGAGTAAATGACCACGGGTAGCCTAACAGGCTCCCTTTGGCCCTCAGAAAAAATAATAATGAGCCGACCGAGCCTTGAAGCGCCCAGGACACGGGGCCGCCTTCTTCCGGCCGGCTATCACATAGACCGACTGACGGAAGGCGGCCCGGCCGTAAACAATCTTTGGGGGACGCCACAACAGGGCCGACTCCAAGAAAGCCGGCCCATGAAGGACCGACTCCAAGAAAGCCGGGCCATGAAGGACCGGCTCCAAGAAAGCCGGCCCATGGCAGGCGGCCATGGGCCGCACCCTAAAGTCAACCCCCCATAACAGTGACGAGACGGGGCGTGGCTACAGTGGACCCTGCCACCCCTGAATCTCGGAACGTGCATGGCTACAGTATGCCGTACAGGGTGGACATCTCCTGTACGGCGAGGCACTATTGCCATGTGAATCATGACGCCATCCACGACGGGTCGCTGGTACGGCCCAGAGGCGGCGGGCCCCTTCAGTCAGAGAGACATCCGAAGGCGGCCTGGCCTCCCCCAGCCGGCCTAAGACCAGGCCGGCTTCATGCAGCCGGCTTTCTCCCCTCCTCGAGGGCGCGCATCATTAAGCAGACAAGACGAGGTAAGGCTACAGTGAGCGCCCACAAGGCGGCAGCACTGTAGCCATGCCAACCTTGACAAAGCCCTCGTCATCAGAGGCAAGGCAACAGTAACCAGCCCCCGACAAGACCCCCCAAGTGGTGGGGCCGGTCTGTCGACCAATGGGCCGGCAGCCGGCGGGACCCACCAGTCGGCGGGCCCCAAGAGCCGGCGGAGAAGCCGACGACCGTAGACGCTGACGGCCTGGATCCACGCCCAGTCGGATTACCATTGTACCCCCGGGGGGTAGGCCTATATAAAGCCCCCGGGACACCCATGCAAAGGGTTGATCTCAGAGAGTTTTAGACACTACCATAGGGAGAGGAAAGAGCTAGCCTTGCCCTTATTCCTCCTCCCACCGAACAGCTCAAGGAGCCACTTGTAGCTTCTTATCGATCTAGTGATCATGCGGAGACCTCGCAAAGCAGGAGTAGGGGTATTATCTCCACGGAGAGCCCCCAACCTGGGTAAGATCCGACGGCGTGCATGTCTTCACCTTATCCCGTTTCTAGGCACCGGCGATGTCTTACTGGCTCCCACAATGATAAGCCACCCGTTGGCATATGTCGCACGTACCACCCGACAAGTCGCGTTGGACAGATCCTGCCATCGGCCGGGCGCTGTCCTCCCAGGAGTGGCGGGGTGCAATGCGGATGGCCATTGCGTCCTCCAACCCGCACGGGACGACACCCCAGTCGACGGCCCGAAATGGTCGAAGTCAGATCCGCGAACCCGCCATGCCAGAGAAAGCCAGAGATCGCCGGACAGGAGTTTGGGTGGCGGAGGGGAGTGAAGTGAAGTGGCTAGGATTTGGTCCGGCGAGCGGCTGGGGAGGAATATATGTGGGGCGGGTGGGCCAGCATCGGCCCAGACCGACGTGACGGACGCCCCATATCAGCCTCATATTTGGGCTGGATATGACGGGTGTCGGTGAGCCTCGACGTTTGAGGGCTGTTTTGGGGCACCCGTCTGGGTCGCATTTTCGTGACCGGGCAGTGAACGGGCAGTCCGCTCGGACGTTTGAGGCGGGTTTGGGGCGCCCGACTATAGATGCTCTAAGGGGTACATTTTTTTAACACATTACAATGATCACATATCGCACATACACTCATCTCTATGAATGGACACATGTACATCCTACCTCTATAATAACCCTCGAGATATTGAGTCGGCACAACATCATGAGATTGACGAAGTCATCATAAACGACTCGTAGTTGACAGTAACTTCTTCTCCCACTGAACGAACATCGCCGAAAAATCTAAAATAAATTCAGAAAAATGTAAGCATCAGTGTCAAATTTAGGACTTGAACATTAGTGGACTGGTTTATTCTCTCCGTCTTTGTTTAGATCGTCTTCTATCGGACCCTTTACTTTGGACCATATTTCGGTGAACATTCTGCACACTACTCGAATAAATAAAAGCTAGCCAACCAAACTTTTTGAATCCAGTTCATATATTCGGTATGTTTTGCATTTCTCATACCCAACTCATGTTTAGAGGGCAAATTTAGGGTCTTCGAGACATTTTCGTCATGCTGGACCCAGCAGGCTGGACCCACCCTAAATCCCTTCAAATTGGCAAAATCCACCAAATCAACTATTGTCTCATGCGTTTATCCTTTCTTTCCCATGTTTGTGTCGTCGTCACCTTGCTCCGCCTCTACGCCTTCGACCTCCTCCTCTGTCCTAGCCATCGACGCCCACTCTATCGTTCGCCAACACCGTGGAGAATGGCTCGGCGGAGTTCGTAGGGATCCTTACCATCATGAACAAGGCGGAGACCGTCGCCCGCAGGGACCGATGCACCCGATAGCGCGCCTCGTGAGACATCCTGAATGACATTCAAGCCCGACGCCGTTCCGGTTTTGCAATGGTCGGCATCCCGAATGGATTCACGCCAGAAGCGGACGACTCCGCATGTCCACTAACCGTTCGAGGAAAGTCTAAAACAAAATATGCAAGCCTTTTCTTGCCCCATGTGCATTTATCGGATCAAACTTAGGATGGTAGTTGCATTGTGATGTATATGTAGGGCTTATTCATGGTGGATTTGATAAACAACGGTCAAGAAACTCCAACTTATAAGATGGGTGATACTATTCCCCTTTCGATATTGGGCAGTCATCGGACATTGCCTTCCCTTTTCGAACCTAGCCAGAGATCCCGCCGTCAGATCGCAATGAAATCACAAGGTCGTTACATACAAAATTTCTCACAACCCCTTCAAAAGGATTAGCAAAATGTTTCTCAAAGAGGCGAGAGCAATGTGAACAATTTAGTTGTTCATGTTGTTCTTCACATGGTCGCGGGAGGGCAACCTAGAGGTTGAGCCCTCGAGCTCCTTGGATGAAATTTCGATGATCTCTGAGCAAGATCAAAGTAGAAGTTGATGAAGACTCTAAGGAAACTCCGTCGTCTGGTTGAAAGTCGCGTTCGCGGAGTTGCAGAGCGTCGAGTTTGTCGGCGATGAAGATCAAAAGCCATCTATCATGGTTTCGACACATGCAACCCTTATTTGGTGCACCAACTTTCATGGTAATTTTCCGACAACACCCATCTGAGGATAGCAGACGCGTTAGAGATCCGGATGATGCAAACAAGGAAAATTAACCAGGTTCGGACCGTCGGATCGAGGTAATACCCTACCTACTACTTGTCTCACTAATTATCTTGCTTCATATGAGAACTAGGGTTTCGTGTTTACAAGGGGTCGATCACAAAATTGTCTTGGGGGCAAAGCCTCATGTGTCTCCTAGAATCAGGTGTCTATTGGTGGGGGGTGGTCCTTGTCGAGCCTTATATAGGTGGATTAGGCAGGGTTACGAGTTCCGAGTCAGCCAAGGAGCTGGCCTAATAAACTAGTATATGTTGTATCCAGACAATCTCTAGCCTAATTGGGAGAGGAGTTTTCGTCTTGTCACCCAAGGTGATGATGCACTATTATCGTTGGCCTTGTCCTCCGCAGCTATGCCTAGGGGCAATGGCGTCGTCATCTAGATCCAATTATTGGTAAGAGTAGAGCTATATCTAAAATGCAAAATGGTAGCTTTATTTTGTCGTGGTTTCACTCCAGAAGATTTTTGAAAAAAGAATTTGAAGCATCACTTTTATTTTGTTTTGCCTAGACCTCCACGGATGTAATTCTATCATGAATATTTGTACACATGTGAAACACTCGCTGATGTTTGTTCACAAAAAAGATAGATTTTATTGAATGTTTTTACTATTTTTTTATTGAATGTTTTTACTATTTTTTCTCCTAATTTTACTGTTCATCCAGATGCATGTGAGCTCGGATCCGAAGAACACTTTCGCCTGTTTTGTTGTTGTTGAGAATAACACTTTCGCTTGTTATCTTGGTGCACTATATATGTTCCACGGTAATTGTTCGCTTTGCTCTTCCCCTATGCCAAAATTCCGGCTCCGCCCCGCAACTACCACAGAAATCAGATTCCTCTGAACCAACTAAACTCCCCAAAATAGCCACATTTATCTCGTACCACATTGACGTAACCTGTTAAACAACTAAACACTGCACCCACTCTCCTAGAGAGAAACATTCCAGACAAACGAAACCCACGGCACACGTCTAACGGGGTCGTGGGCTGCCGTCCACCTCTCCGGGGTCTACACGGACAAGGACGCCGTCCCGGAGACTTGTTGGCAGCGCCACGGGCGGCCACCGCGCCTGCCCGCCCGGGCAACTCGCCACCGCCGCACGTCTCCGCTTGTGGCGCAGGGCGAGAGATCCACACTCGCCCGGAAAACTCTCCACGCTTCCCCGTCGGAAACTGACAAGCGCGAGCTCCTCACCGCCGCGGAAAAAAGATCTCTCCTTCTCCGATGCTGCGCGCGCCTCGTGTCTCCCCGAGGCGAGGCGATGAAACGAAACCATATAGAGCAGGAGAGGGAGACGTGGGCGGTGGGCTCGCTCGCCTGGATATTCCTGACAGCAGGCTCGATCGACAACAGCCAAGCTGAGAGGGAGATCCCGGTGCCGGGAAGGAGCAGTTCGAGAGGCAGACGTCTCGACACACGCGCGAGCAGGAACCACTCCATTTTCTCTTGATGTTTTCCTTTTATCAGCCTTTTTTTTTCTGTGGATGTTGTGTGCGAATGCACCGTGCACGTCTTCCTGTTCCTGCCGCCACTGGTCTAACTGAATATGTTGACTGGCCCTTTTCTGACGTAAAACGTGGAGTAATTCTTCACTGGTGCCAATCCATCAGCTGTGCAAATGAACACTACCATGAGATAAGATCAATGGTTCCCCTGCTGCTATTTGGGAAGATATATATCAGTTCAGTGACGATCTTGCAGAAACTTTTGAAGAATCTATTTTGTTTGAAGTCAGACGGTGTCAAGTTTGTAAAACATTATGAAGAACTACGATGCCGAATTAGTATCATTAGATACACACAATAAGGTATATTTCCATATTATATCTATTTAGTGGTGTAGGTGTTGATTATCGTTTCTACATACATGGTGAAATTATGCACCGTTTGTTTGACTTCAGACAAAAGTTATAAGCTCTGGTTTCAGAGAGGCAGAGGCTTGTTCGATCGTAGTAGAATACAAAGAAACAACCTTAAAGATGTCAAACAGCTCAAGGTGATTTAGATTAGCTGTCCCAAGAAAAGAAAAAATGATGAGTTAAAAGCACTCAAGTCTGCTCTCAACGAAAAATACATTGATGCTGTCATGATTTTAGGAGAGGAAAAAAGTTGGGAGTAATCAAATTGCTATAAGCTCATTGGATACAAAGAAAACATTCTTTTACAATCCTCAAAACAGCACAAGGATTGAGGAACATGTATGATCTACAGACGGCAGTGCAAGAATGAACAACTCAAAAGCAAAGATACCAACACAACCCAATTTTATGCCCGACAGAAAATGCCGCGCATCCGCAAAAGTTTGTTGAATTCCCCACAGCTCCTGTGGAGAGGAACTAGGCGATCGCGGGCATGTCCTTGAGCCACGCATCGAGCGGCTTGCCGATGGAGTAGACGATGAAGCCGATCCCCCTGAGCTTCTCGGCGTCGACGACATTGCGCCCGTCGAAGATGAAGGCCGGCTTCTGCATGTTGTCGAAGATCTTCTGGTAGTCCAGCTCCTTGAACTGGTTCCACTCGGTCAGGATGCACACGGCGTGGGCTCCCTTGGTGGCCTCGTACGCGTCCCACACCACGCTCACCTGCTTTATAGCCGATGGGCTCGCCGGCTGCAGGTGCATGGGGTGGTCCCAGTCGAACTTGTTCATGGCAAGGTCCCGCTGGATCTGGTCCTCGGTGACCTCGGGATCATAGATGCTGACATGGGCCTTGTCACCCAGCAGGCCCTTGCACACGTCGATCGCCGGGGTCTCCCTGGTGTCACCGGTGTCCTTCTTGAAGGCAAACCCGAGGATGGCGACCTTCTTGCCGGAGACGGTGTTGAACATGGAGGACACGACACGGTTGACGAACCTGCTCTTCTGGTAGTCATTGATCTTGATCACCTGCTTCCAGTAATTGGCCACCTCCGGGAGGCCGTTGCACTCGCAGATGTACACCAGGTTCAAGATGTCCTTCTGGAAACAGGACCCGCCAAACCCAACGCTGGCGTTCAGGAACTTGGGGCCGATCCTGGAATCCTTACCGATGGCGTAAGACACCTCGGACACGTTGGCGCCGGTGGCTTCGCAGAGCGCGGACATGGCATTCACGGAGGAGATCCTCTGGGCCAAGAAAGCGTTGGCAGCGAGCTTGGAGAGCTCAGCAGACCACAGGTTGGTGGTGATGATGTTCTCCTCAGGAACCCAGTGGGCGTACACCTCCTTGAGAGCCTGAACCGCCTTCCTGCCCTCGGGGGTCTCCCGGCCACCGATAAGCACTCTGTCAGGCTTGAACAGGTCCTCGATAGCTGTGCCCTCGGCCAGGAACTCCGGGTTGGAGAGGATCTGGTAGTTGATGCCCTTGCTGTTGTGGGTCAAGATCTTCTCGATGGCCTCTGCGGTCTTGACAGGGACAGTGGACTTCTCAACGACGATCTTGTCAGACTTGGACACGTCGGCGATCATACGGGCAGCGCTCTCCCAGTAGGTGAGGTCGGCAGCCTTGCCGGCTCCCAGACCACGGGTCTTGGTGGGGGTGTTCACTGAGACAAAGATGATGTCGGCCTCAGCAACGTGCTTCTCGACATCAGTGCTGAAGAAGAGGTTCTTGCCCCTGCACGCCTTGACAACCTCGTCAAGGCCAGGCTCGTAGATCGGGAGTTTGTCACTGTTCCAAGCGTCAATGCGAGGCTTGGAGATGTCAACAACAACAACCTCAATTGCTGGGCACTTGACGGCAATGACAGCCATTGTTGGGCCGCCGACATAGCCAGCTCCGATGCAGCAGATCTTCACCATCTTGTCCGCTTAACCTGGGATCACAGAGAGTGGATCTTTAGGGGACTGTAAAACAAGAAGTGAAAACTATTACTTAGATCAGACATAGTTAAGACATTTCTGAGTCAGCAGAAGTAATGAAGATTCAGATCCTAGTGTGGAAAAGGGTTGACACGACAGACACATACAAAGCCAGGTTCTAACAAAGCCGCCCCAATAAATTCAGTAAACAGTCAGATATTGGCAACTTCATAGCATCAGTTAACTTGAGGTGGCAAAAATAAAATAAACTATGTGCCTTTTGTTGCAGACTACGGGGTAATGCGTATGACAGAATTTATGCAAGGAGAATGGCAGACTAAAGAATATCACAACAATCATCCGAATCACCGGCCATGGGAACGATCAGTAAAAAGAAAGGTAATTCTGAACTAAAAGCGGTTAAGTAGAATAAATTCATGACATCAATGAATGCGAGTCAGGTTACCATATCAAACCAGGACCAGATCAGCAAAGTCAATGGATCCTAAGCAAACTCTGAGATCTGAAGACTCTAAGTATCTTCAGAAAACATGAGAAAGGCCAACTACAGCATGGAACCACACTCCTTACATGATGGATGAGATATCAGACTACAAACTAAGTGAAAATTGATGCATGGATCAGGGAGAGGCTCACCAGATCTCAAGAGCCGAGGGAGATCTTGACAAGCACACTGCCGCAGAGAAGAAACAGAGAGAAGCTGCGTGCCTACAAGTTGTGTGCAGAGAGAAGGCCGCAGCTCCTTATATACCACTCTCCACACTGCCCACACCGTGTTGGATCTACCCCTCCCCACCCCACCCCCCTTGGAGGAAAAAAAACGTGGCAAGGTTGGTGAGAAATCATGACAGACAGACTAGCAGGTGTTTGTTGCATCTTACGGCAAAGTGCTCTGATGCATGCCATCCATGAGCCCACCGGACTCCCATTAATCAAGCAAGCGAAAAAGGCCTCCACATGAGTCCATGACACACCACCAACCTCTCTACTTTGGCCACCGGAGTCTAGATGCATAAACAAAAGATGATGCGCTGTTAACAGCATGTGGTCAGATCTGCAGCTTCCACCACCCTACTCTATCTCCCGATCTCTGCTACCTTTCCACACACACACAACTAATCAGGGTCAAGGCATGGGGAGCACTGAGCAGACATGGCTGTGTACATACATGTAGCCCATGAGGCCATGAACGATAACAATGTTAGCTCCACAATCAGTGAGGTTAGAACCATGCATAATGCACCCCACAGTTTTTTGCAGAAGTTGCACTGGGGTGCAAGAAGACACAGGCCAGATTCAGCAAGCTGACCCTGATGCTTGTCTCGGTCAGGGAACTCGGGGTGGATTTGATTGTTCAGGGCAGAATTGACGGCAAAACGTACGATTATCCGAGGAAAGGAAAGGTAGGGCTTCCATACCAGCAAAAGGAGTAGCGCCGGCCCGGACCACGCCAGTTTGGACTGTTCAGTAAGCAATGGCGACCGGACCACGCTCCGGACTGTTGAGCGGAGCCGGAGAGGACGGGATTACGGGGGGAACCGAGTTCCTCGGGTTCCAGGTGGCAGGCGCGCAGCGGCGTGTGGCGGGGGCCGGGGCCGGAGGAGGGTGGGGGGCGTCGGCGGCAAGGGACGCCGGGGTTGGTGCGGCGGATCTGGGAATACAGTTTTTTCTTTTCTTTTACAGCGGCACTAGGGAGGCAAAGGTACGGAGCGGATGTAAGAGCAACTCCAACGGGTCGAGAACGGCGATTTCGTCCGATTTCTATCCGTTTGGTTCGGCCGCCCGCCCGGCGTCCGTCCTGTTTTAGATATGGGTTGATAGGGCACCCAATGCGCCGATTCATATGTGCCGGCGGCTGTCTATGTTTTTTTGCATGATTGCGTAGCTCAAAATAAAATCGTTTTGGACCGAATAAAATAGTATAGTTTATTACAAGCCGAATGAAAATAAAAAGGTCTCACATAGTTTTGCAAAACGAATAAAAGAAGATATATCTATTGATTGCCAACATGAGCCCACATATGTTTAACCAAATCATTTTGCAGTTGCACGTGAGTTTCCCAATCACGCATGTCTTCATGAAGTTGGGTGAACTGTTAAAACATTGCCGCTACTCCATACTCAGGCACAACATTCTCACCCTGAAACTGAAAGCCTTGAGACGTTCCGGGCGCTCGTCTTCTACGATCATATTATGCATGTTCACACAAGCAGTCATCACCTCCCATAGTTTCTGCGTGCTCCAGGTATTAGCAGGATACCGAGGGATGCCCCATCGAGATTGCAAAACACCAAAGGCACGCTCGACATCCTTCCTAGCACTCTCTTGCTCTTGGGCAAATTTTTTTCTCTTCTCTCCGGCAGGGTTGGGTATTGTCTTGACAATAGTGGTCCACAGAGGATAGATACCATCACCCAGATAGTAACCTTTGTTGTAGGTGTGGCCGTTAACAGTAAAGTTTTCCGGTGGGCTGTTGCCTTCGGCAAGCCTAGTAAACACCAGCAAGAGCTGAAGCACGTTGATATAATCGTGTGATCCATCCATGCCAAAAAAGAGTGCCAGATCCAGAGATCTTGAGACGCCACGGCCTCAAGTATGACAGTGCAAGCCCTGACATGGCCCTTATACCGCCCTTGCCAAGCAGAGGGCAGCTCTTCCACTCCCAATGCATGCAGTCTATACTACCAAGCATCCCTGGGAAGCCCCTGCTGGCATTCATCGCCAACAAACGGGCTGTATCTTCAGCAGTCGACTCTCTTAAATACTTAGGGCCAAACACAACAATAACAACCTTGCAGAACTTATACAGGGACTCTAGGCAAGTAGACTCGCTCATACGGACGTACTCGTCAATGAGACCACCGGGCACTCCGTATGCAAGCATTCAGATGGCGGCAGTGCATTTCTGATACGAGGAAAAATCAATCTTGCCAACGGCATCCTCTTTGCACTCGAAATAGTCATCATAGCCGACCACCCCCTCTCTAATATGGTTGAAGACATGCCTACTCATATGGAAACGGCGGCGGAATTTCTGATGTTTGAACAACGGGTTTGTTGTATCAAAGTAGTCCTTCCAAAGAAGGAAATGCCCGCTCTCTCGGTTGCAATTCAACGCCGGAAGGTGGCCCGGAATGGAGCCACGGAACAATGGCCGCTGGCTGTTGAGGTGGTGATGGACCAACACGGCAGCCAATATCTCCTCCTCGTCATCGGAGGACGAATCGTCAGAGTCACAAAGAAAATTGTCAAAAAAGAACTCGTCGGCGGAGTCCATTTTGTACCTTGGCAAACTGTCGAACAACTTGCGGGCTTCGGCGAAGGAGATGGTCGGCGAAGGGAGTCGCGGCGCGCACGGACCAGTTGTTGTCTTGCCGGCGTCCGACGAGCGTGCTGGCTTCCGACGAGCGTGCCGGTGAGGATCTGGCCGGGCGGCGAGGTGACTTCTTGGTCGGGGGCGGCTGTGTG
>NC_041387.1:37676852-37740170 GCF_002162155.2 Triticum dicoccoides | reverse complement strand
GTCGGCTCCCGGCAGCAAGACGGCGGCGGCGGGCAATGTGGGAGTGGGCGGCGTAGCTGGGCGGATGTGGAGGCCCCGGCAGCTGGCACACTCGCCGGCAAAAAAATGGGCAGTGGCGGCGACGACGAAGGAGGGGGACGAGGGTTGCTGTTGGATTGGGGAGGGAGACGTGATATAGACCAGGGAGCCCGGGGGAGGAGAGGGCAAGCGTGCGCGTCCGTCGCATGTCCGCGCCGATGCAAATCCGGCTAAAAAATGGGTCGGGAATGGGTCGCCCGCGTACGAAAAGCGGACGCGCGGCCGTTTGGGTTGGCGCATTGGGCCGCCTTTTGTTAGGACCCCGACTCAATGCCACATCGATCTAGTATGTAACACCTCATATCACTTTGCGGCCTCACGCACGGTATCCCCACGGGTGTCGCCTTACCTTTGCCCGGGACTGTTTGCGCCTTTTGGCACACGTATATGATAGTGTCGCTAGCATCCATATGATAAGGAGTCCGGGCTGACATGGCTAGTCATAAACCCAAAGTGGCACAAATTACAGAGACAGGCATCCATGACCCATCATCGAACGTGTCGGTCATCAGCGAGTGAATCCAGGCTGTAGCACTGGGCTAGCAGGACTCCGGTGAACCGGGCTGTAGCAGGTTAACAGGACTCCGATATTCATCGCGTGACATTCCCCGAAGGGACAGACACAAGAACGAAGAAGGACACATGCCGACCAGCCTAAGTGTTCCGGAGCCGTAGCAAGCTACCATGGCTCAGTGGAAGCACTAGGAGACATTTCCCGGTAAGAGAGGCTACTAAGGATAAACAACTAGATAGTCAGATCCCAGACATACCAAGCATTTCAATAACATACACACAATATGCTTGATATGTGCAAATACAACATGGCATCACAACATGACTCTACAACTCAAGTATTTTATTCAATAGGCTCCGAGGAGCGAGGTATTACAAACATGGTCTCTCGACCCAGCATTCAGAGCATACAAGTCAAAGCACAAGCGGAAGCTTAACATGTCTGAGTACAGACATCTACAAATGAAAAAGGCTGAGAAGCCTGACTATCTACCAGATCCTGCTGAGGGCACAAGATCGTAGATGAGGTAACAAGCTAAACGTCGAAGTCCACACAGAAGTACTAGTGAGACGGAAGTCTCTGCAAAAATATAAAATAGGCAAACGTGAGTACAAATGTACCCAGCAAGACTTACATCAGAACTAACTACATATGCATCATTATCAACAAAGGGGTGGTGGGGTTTAACTGCAGCAAGCCAGCTTTGACTCAGTGGCTATCCTGAACTATGACTGCAAGTAACTCTTTTGAGGTGGCGCACACGAGTCCACATATTCACCATATCAATACACCACTATGGTTCCGCTCCCGTCTCCCTACGAGAACGCCATCCATAGCACTCACGCTTATCTTGCGTATTTTAGAGTATTCACTTTCACTTGTCTATGAACTGTACAGGCAACCCAGAAGTCCTTTTCCGCGAACACGGCTATTCAAATAGATCATATTAACCCTGCAGGGGTGTACTTCTTCACACACGCTCTCGCCACTTACCGCCATGTACACCTCGTGTATCTCGGCAACCTTCAAGCGGAAGCCTGGCGAGGGAGTCGGCCACGACCTGACTAACCACACAAGTCTCTCGTCCAGGTTTATCGCCTATTCGGGTTCCATCCGCAAGGAGATCCGGCCGGGGTGTCGCTCACGGCCCCAAACGATGTGTGCAGGGTTCCCAAGTCCACCATCCGGGTGCCACTTGGTACACTGGGCCACTATGCCTAGTCTGTCCCAAGCCCACCTGTACCGGGTGCCACTTGGTAGACTACTAACACTACCTACAAACACCAGAAACTAGTTCCAACTCCTGGACAGAGATCATGTTGATTAATAAGTCGAGAGGGGTCGAGTTACCGGAACCCAATGTGTGGTAGTAACTGTTCATGGATCACAAACACAGAACTCAGTTCCTAAGAACGGCTGCAATGAGACAACCCACCATGTACTCCTACATGGCCTCTCACCGCTACCTTTACCAAATCATGTTCACACACTTAACTCATACACAGTAGGACATGTTCACCACTTTCCAATTCATTCCCGATTAATCAGACCTGACTCAACTCTAAGCAGTAGCAGGCATGACAAATAAGCATGAATGAGTAGGCACATTAGGGCTCAAACAATTCCTACTCATGCTAGTGGGTTTCATCTATTTATTGTGGCAATGACAGGTCATGCGGAGGATAAAGGGGTTCAACTACCGCAGCAACAATTGTACCGTTGTTGTCCCAATGCAATAAAATAGAGCAGGAGCGAGAGAGTGGGATTGTATCGGAATGAACAAGGGGGTTTTGCTTGCTTGGCACTTCTGAAGATAGTATAGCTCTTCATTGGTGTCATCGATCTCATCGTCGGTATCACGTCTATCGAGAGGGGACAAATACCGGCAACACAAAAGGAAACACAATCAATGCAATGCACAATATGATGCATGATCATGACATGGCAAAATGAGTGTGTTGGGCTAATGCAACTATAATTAGATGGGTTTGAGTTAGTTTGAACCCAAGGTTCAAGTTAAATTCAAACTATGACTTTATAAAGTGCAGTATCATGTTTTGAAATAAACAGCAGGTTTAAGTTGTTTAAACATGCATGAAACTAGTGCAGATGGATAGATTGGATTTTTCTGATCATTTTTCATATATAATTTATTTCATTTGGAGTTACGGTTAAATTTCTATGATTTTTAGAAGTTTATACTATTTTCTGGAATTTCCTGAATAAGATTAAATCCAGAAAATACTTTATTGCGTCAACATTGCGTCGCTGTGACGTCAGCAGTCAATGGAGATGGTCCAGGTCAAACCTGACGTGTGGGGTCCACACGTCAGTGACACGGTTAACTAACAAAGTTAATTAAAATTAAACTAGACCTAATCTAGATTAGTTAAGGCCTGGGCCCACATGTCAGTGGCACTTGCTCTAATTAGTGATTAAGTTAAAACTATTAGGGCGCTGGGCCCACTAGTCAGTGACTATAGATTGGTTAACTTGATGTGATTAGCACTAATCTCGCGGCCACGTCGGCACGCCGGAGTTTGGCCGACGACAACCAACGGGACGACAGAGACGCGTCGGGTTCACGCTACAGGGCACCTCTTAGGGCGCGGTTGGGTTCTACGGCGAGCTGGATGGGTGCCGCATCAGTGGTGCAAGCGGTTGGGTGCGGGGAGGCCGGGAACGTCGGCGACGACGACAACCGCGGTGGCCGGAGTTCGGACCTCAGCGAGAACGGTGTTGCAGCGCACGGCAGGAACAACGGGTGGGTGCTATGGACTCCTGACGGCGTGCTGAGCATGTTGTAGTGCTCGGTTGCGGTCATAGCTAGCTCTAGCCGCGGTGGCGATGAGGCCTGACGGCGGCGAGCTTCGGAGCTCAAGGGGACGGCAACTACAGGATGCTAGGGACGACGGGGCAAGGGGGAATCGGGTCAGCGGCTCACCGCGGAGCTGCAGGGATGGTTAGCGGGCTCGGGGACGTCCGGTAGCTCTCAAATCGACGACGAGGATCCACGGCGGCCGGCGATGGAAACGGCGATGCTGGCGATGTGGTGGCGCGTCCGTAGTTCCATGGCTTGGTGGAGAGGATGAGGAAGACGTCCCGAAGCTCTTGGATAGGTCAGGGGGGCAAGGGGGTGGCTGTGGCCGCGGTAAACGGCGTCGGCGGCGACGAGCTCGCTCGGTTGCGCTTGTGTTCTTGCGGGAGAGAGGGGAAAATGGGCGAGGGTGAGAGGGTTGGGCACGCTGCGTGCATGGCGTCGTCCGGGGTCCAGAGGGAAGCGGCAAGCAGGAGGTGGCCGGGGCGCGTGCGTGCGCGCGTCGGCCACACGCGCGTCCTCCTGACAGAGGAGGAAGACGACAGGGAGGGAGGCGGTGGTGGGCTGGGCTGGCCAGCTACAGTGCTGGGCCGGTTGGTGGGCTACGCAGGTGAGGCCACGTAAGTTCTCTCTCTCTCTCTGGTTTCTGTTTTTCTATTTTGTTTCTCTATTTTGGTTTAGTAATAATGCTAAACCATTTCATAAAATCCTGGAAATAATTATGGGTGCTTTCTGAATTATTCCAGTGACCCTCAACAATTTCCAACATTTTTGGAGCATCTAAAATATATATAGCATTTAAATAGCCCCAATTCAAATATGTTTGGGTTAATTCAAAGTCCAAATATGTCCTGCAAAAATGTGAACCATTTTTGGTAGATGCTTCCACCTTGATCCAAAAATGATGAACATTTTTAAAGGGCATTTTGAAATCATTGAAAAATATTTTGGTTGAACCTATTTGAATTCCTTTTGATGCTAGGGTTTGAACAATCCCCATTTCAACTTTCAAAGAAATTTAGACATGATGCAAGCAAGATGCAATCACTAGGCAGCACCAGAAGCTAGGGATGTCACAACTCACCCCCACTAAACAAGAATCTCGTCCCGAGATTCAAGCATAGGGTATAATGAAGGGGAAACGCAACTAACGCAATCTTCACGACCTAGTTTGCACTTCAAATGAACGTTGATTCAATCACCATCTTGTCTCGTCGTGTTGCTCTGAGAACTCCAGCCAACATGACAAGAGAGGATAGGGAAAAAAATCTAAAAGGATCGATCTTATTGAAGGTCGAACAACTTAGGATCAACTCAGGGAATGAGACATAGCAACATCTCTCAAGCCGAGACACGGAACAAAGAACTGGAGGGATGGAGTAAGACAGATGACGAAGGTTCACTAGGAAGGCAACAATTCCACACTTAAGAAGGTGGTGAACAGTTGTCAATGTAGCGAGTAGTTGAGTTGCCATGATACCATAACGGGGCACCTTAGGGGAGGTGACCAACTTCTTCAATCAAGATAACAATAGGTCTTCCAGCAGGGTGTGTTGGCCACGACATCCACCTTACCGCGTTATAGAGGGACCAATATTATAGTTCTTGGGAAACGTTCCAACCATCATATCTGCCTAAGATTCAGATCTGGTTGATGTCAGAATATTCCAGACTCATCAAGTCTAGAAAGAAAAATGAAGGTTTGCAACGCAAATCAACGAGATGATGTTGCGAGATTCTCGGGGGATGAAGTACGATAGCAAGCTCCAAAACATGAGCTGGTTCTGCTACAAACATGTGAACACGTTGTCCCAGACAAGCATGACCACGTAGTAGTCTTATAATAAAATACTACCGAGTTCAGGTGGGAACCATCATCTAGGATATCAAAGTCCTTGCATAAGTCTAGCTCTTAAGAAGGAACTCCTTCTCCTTGAACAAGTCAATCAGTTGCTTGGCGTGCTAGGAAACACATATAGAATGGAGGTAGCGAGCCTGTCAAACCATAGCATACTTCGCACATGCATGACTGACTTGGGATGGTACCAGAGGAAATAAAACAATCTTTCTCGAACTCACGGCGGCAACTTGCACCAAATGCACATGAATCAGAGAAAGTCGCTTCTTTCATCCAACATATGCTTCATGAACGGGACATGAAGATAATGCTTTTAGAAGTTTCCAACACCAGCGGGATGTTCAGCATGAATCATGGAGGGATAAAAATGTTGTCGATGGGCTCAACAATAATTCATCTAGGTTTCCATATAAATGGAATCCCACAATTATGTGAACAGGGTGATAGCATTGGTCAGACCCAAAAGATATAATGGTGTATGCTCGAAGAAACAACCACGAGTAAGACAACATTACGAATATCATTGGTTCTGATTTTATTTGAGGATAGCCCATACTCAAATCAAAGTTTTAGCAAGACAATAGCTCCAACAACTGGTCACGAGGATCAATCGATGAAGATACCATCTTTCTTCAACACACACACAAAAACATCCCTTTGGGATGAGCTGAGTCAGACAAGCTTTCATCTTCCAACTCTTCAAGTTGTTGTTTAGCTTAACCAACTAGCTCAGGGGTATCTAACACGGATTCTTGGAGAAGGAGTGGTTTATTGGAAACCAATTTGATCACGAACTCAACATAGCGGTCAGGTGACAACCTGGTAATACGTCCGAGAAGATATTCGGAACATCACGAACCACCGATATGTTACTAAGCTCGAGAACAACCTTGATTTTCAGGGTAAGACGATATGATCACAAGAGCGAGGGACTGGCACAATCCTAACTCATTGATCGAGGAGTGCACCGGAAATAAGGACTAGGTAGCACAATCTATCTTAGAATGATGATTCAAGGAACCAACACGCTAAAAATGAAATTATTGTCCTTTAACTACCAAGCAACGGAGTTGCTAGGAGTATAGATTTCACACATCACGGTTTACTTGTCGTCATTCCGGTTGTGACAACACGGAACCGAGGAATGAGTAATGATGGCGAGAAGTATAACTACATCAAGAATTCACAAGAGCCGGTGCAATTCTCATGAAAATCCTGACATAAAGTCGGTAATACTTCAGGGTAGAACAGAATCAAAAGCTGGGTTGGCATTTTGATCTGCGGAGCACAACTATTTTGACCCAATCCTGGATATGGATGAGGTACTGGAGTTTGTTTCTCCTAGTCATCCTGAATAGAATGGCTTGATGGACCACAAGAATAATAAGCATCGATAACACGAATGCACAATTACTCCTGACTATCAATTGATAGACGAAGATCGGAATACAACAGAAGAGGGACAACTCAAAGGAACATATATCTTTCTGAGTTGTGGATGCATAGATTAGTTTGTCGAGCAAAGCTCAACATTTCTTCCGGATAACCCATGCAGAAGGTAGAACTGGCAGATTCACAATATAGAATGGAGAACTCATCAAGAGCACTCTGGTTGTGATCTTTTGGTTCAAAAGAACTCCTGCCAAAAGTGGTTCATAGTATTTGGAAGAAGGAAATACCACGAACCTCGAGGACTAATGCAAAGGTTAATAATATCCTAAAGGAACTAGCAAACACTATCAACATGAAATAAGTAGAGTGAATCTTGGGCTTAAGAACCCAGAAATAGAATGCCTACTAACTAAATGGCATCACGAGATGCTTTCGAGAATAATGGCCAGAATTATCACACTGGAGATACAAAGATTGCTAAATTATTGAGTGGTTCTCTAAGACGCCTAGGGTCATAATACTAGCTCCAACATATATACCGAGGCAATGAAGTACCTCAACACACTAGTTGGTGTGGTTAATCTGGTCAAAGGAACATCGGAACGGTAAGAAGGGATTTGCAAATGCATCAGACTATTTGGAAACCTGGGATGACTCGGACAGCATAACGGTTGTAAATGCTCAAAAGAATTTAGACATGCTACAAAAATGGTGGCATCGCCACTCAAAAGCACAATATCAAGGTTTCGAGATCAATTGTCAACACACGGAAGTAGTAGGAACCGAACTGGGGCTTGAAGCTATCAATCCTATAAGTCTACGGATTAGTAACACGTGATCCTGATAGAATAAAGAGAAAGCCTAGTTTCTTAACCCCGTAGAAAAGATAGGATGACTCAGATCAGAAGGCATAAGGTATAAGGAGTAAAAAGAGCCTTACGTTCCATCCCACAATCAATTCCCTTATATAACTAAAGAATTTCTAGACTCAACTTCGACCAGTTTGGCTTGGTAATCCTACAGGCAGTCAGGCTCTGACACCAAAGCTGTCAGGACCCCGACTCAATGCCACATCGATCTAGCATGTAACACTGTTGGGGAACGTTGCAGAAAACAAAAATTTTCCTACTCGTTTCACCAAGATCATCTAGGAGTTCATCTAGCAACGAGTGATTAGATGCATCTACATACCTTTGTAGATCACGAGCGGAAGCGTTCAAAAGAACGGTGATGATCTAGTCGTACTCGACGTGATCCAAATCACCGATGACCAGCGCCGAACGGACGGCACCTCCGCGTTCAACACACGTACGGAACAGCCACGTCTCCTCCTTCTTGATCCAGCAAGGGAGGGAGGAGAGGTTGAGGGAGATGGCACCAGCAGCAGCACGACGGCGTGGTGTTGATGGAGCTGCAGTACTCCGGCAGAGCTTCGCTAAGCACTATGGAGGTGGAGGAGGTGTTGGGGAGGGAGAAGGAGGCAACCAAAGGCCAAGGCGTTCAGGTATGAAGTCCCTCCTCTCCCCCACTATATATAGGAAGGCCAAGGGGGGTGGCCGGCCCTAGGAGATCCAATCTCCTAGGGGGTGCGGCGGCCAAGGGGGGTTTCCCTCCCCCCCAAGGCACCTAGGAGGTGCCTTACCCTCCTAGGACTCTTCCCCCTTCAAACCCTAGGCGCATGGGCCTATGTGGGGCTGGTGCCCTTGGCCCATTAGGCCAAGGCGCACCCCCTACAGCCCATGTGGCCCCCCCGGGACAGGTGGACCCACCCGGTGGACCCCCGGGACCCTTTCGGTGGTCCCGGTACAATACCGATAACCCCGAAACTTGTCCCGATGCCCGAAACAGGACTTCCCATATATAAATCTTTACCTCCGGACCATTCCGGAACTCCTCGTGACGTCCGGGATCTCATCCGGGACTCCGAACAACATTCGGGTTACTGCATATACATATCCCTACAACCCTAGCGTAACTGAACCTTAAGTGTGTAGACCCTACGGGTTCGGGAGACAAGCAGACATGACCGAGACGACTCTCCGGTCAATAACCAACAGCGGGATCTGGATACCCATGTTGGCTCCCACATGCTCCACGACGATCTCATCGGATGAACCACGATGTCGAGGATTCTATCAACCCCGTACGCTATTCCCTTTGTCTATCGATATGTTACTTGCCCGAGATTCGATCGTCGGTATCCCAATACCTCGTTCAATCTCGTTACCGGCATGTCACTTTACTCGTACCGTAATGCATGATCCCGTGACCAGACACTTGGTCACTCTGAGCTCATTATGATGATGCATTACCGAGTGGGCCCAGTGATACCTCTCCGTCATACGGAGTGACAAATCCCAGTCTTGATCCATGTCACCCAACAGACACTTTCGGAGATACCCATAGTCTGCCTTTATAGTCACCCAGTTACGTTGTGACGTTTGGCATACCCAAAGCACTCCTACGGTATCCGGGAGTTACACGATCTCATGGTCTAAGGAAAAGATACTTGACATTGGAAAACTCTAGCAAACGAACTATACGATCTTGTGCTATGTTTAGGATTGGGTCTTGTCCATCACATCATTCTCCTAATGATGTGATCTCGTTATCAATGACATCCAGTGTCCATAGTCAGGAAACCATGACTATCTGTTGATCAATGAGCTAGTCAACTAGAGGCTCACTAGGGACATGTTGATGTCTGTTATTCACACATGTATTACGATTTCCGGATAACACAATTATAGCATGAATAAAGACAATTATCATGAACAAGGAAATATAATAATATTGCTTTTATTATTGCCTCTAGGGCATATTTCCAACAGTCTCCCACTTGCACTAGAGTCAATAATCTAGTTACATTGTGATGAATCGAACACCCATGGAATTCTGGTGTTGATCATGTTTTGCTCTAGGGAGAGGTTTAGTCAATGGATCTGCTACATTCAGGTCCGTATGTACTTTACAAATCTCTAGGTCTCCATCTTGAACATTTTCACGAATGGAGTTGAAGCGACGCTTGATGTGCCTTGTCTTCTTGTGAAACCTGGGCTCCTTGGCAAGTGCAATAGCTCCAGTGTTGTCACAGAAGAGCTTGATCGGCCCCGACGCATTGGGTATGACTCCTAGGTCGGTGATGAACTCCTTCACCCATATTGCTTCATGTGCTGCCTCCGAGGCTGCCATGTACTCCGCTTCACATGTAGATCCCGCCACGACGCTTTGCTTGCAACTGCACCAGCTTACTGCCCCACCATTCAAAATATACACGTATCCGGTTTGTGACTTAGAGTCATCCAGATCCGTGTCGAAGCTAGCGTCGACGTAACCCTTTACGACGAGCTCTTCGTCACCTCCATAAACGGGAAACATTTCCTTAGTCCTTTTCAGGTACTTCAGGATATTCTTGACCGCTGTCCAGTGTTCCTTGCCGGGATTACTTTGGTACCTTCCTACCAAACTTACGGCAAGGTTTACATCAGGTCTGGTACACAGCATGGCATACATAATAGAACCTATGGCTGAGGCATAGGGGATGATGCTCATCTCTTCTATATCTTCTGCCGTGGTCGGACATTGAGCTGAGCTCAATTTCATACCTTGTAACACAGGCAAGAACCCCTTCTTGGATTGATCCGTATTGAACTTCTTCAATATCTTATCAAGGTATGTGCTTTGTGAAAGACCTATGAGGCGTCTCAATCTATCTCTATAGATTTTGATGCCTAATATATAAGCAGCTTCTCCAAGGTCCTTCATTGAAAAACTTTTATTCAAGTAGGCCTTGATGCTGTCCAAGAGTTCTATATCATTTCCCATCAATAGTATGTCATCTACATATAATATGAGAAATGCTACAGAGCTCCCACTCACTTTCTTGCAAACGCAGGCTTCTCCATAAGTCTGTGTAAACCCAAACGCTTTGATCATCTCATCAAAGCGAATGTTCCAACTCCGAGATGCTTGCACCAGCCCATAAATCGAGCGTTGGAGCTTGCACACTTTGTTAGCATTCTTAGGATCGACAAAACCTTCCGGCTGTATCATATACAATTCTTCCTTAAGGAAACCATTAAGGAATGCCGTTTTGACGTCCATTTGCCATATCTCGTAATCATAGAATGCGGCAATTGCTAACATGATTCAGACGGACTTCAGCTTCGCTACTGGTGAGAAAGTCTCATCGTAGTCAACCCCTTGAACTTGTCGATAACCCTTAGCGACAAGCCGAGCTTTATAGATGGTCACATTACCATCCGCGTCTGTCTTCCTCTTAAAGATCCATTTATTTTCTATGGCTCGCCGCTCAACGGGCAAGTCAGTCAAAGTCCATACTTTGTTTTCATACATGGATCCTATCTCGGATTTCATGGCTTCCAGCCATTTGTCGGAATCCGGGCCCGCCATCGCTTCTTCATAGTTCGAAGGTTCACCATTGTCTAACAGCATGATTTCCAAGACAGGGTTGCCGTACCACTCTGGTGCGGAACGTGTCCTTGTGGACCTTCGAATTTCAGTAGGGGCTTGATCAGAAGTATCTTGATCATTTTCATTAACTTCCTCTCTAATCGGTGCAGGCACCTCAGGAACATTTTCTTGAGTTGCGCCATTTTCCGGTTCAAGAGGTAATACTTCATCAAGCTCTACTTTCCTCCCACTTACTTCTTTCGAGAGAAACTCTTTCTCCAGAAAGGACCCATTCTTGGCAACAAAGATCTTGCCTTCGGATCTGAGGTAGAAGGTGTACCCAATAGTTTCTTTTGGGTATCCTATGAAGACGCATTTTTCCGACTTGGGTTCGAGCTTTTCAGGTTGAAGTTTCTTGACATAAGCATCGCATCCCCAAACTTTTAGAAACGACAGCTTAGGTTTCTTCCCAAACCACAATTCATACGGTGTCGTCTCAACGGATTTCGACGGAGCCCTATTTAAAGTGAATGCGGCAGTCTCTAAAGCATAGCCCCAAAAAGAAAGCGGTAAATCGGTAAGAGACATCATAGATCGCACCATATCTAACAGAGTGCGATTACAACGTTCGGACACACCATTACGCTGAGGTGTTCCAGGCGGCGTGAGTTGTGAAACTATTCCACATTTTCTTAAGTGTGCCCCAAACTCGTGACTCAAGTATTCTCCTCCACGATCTGATCGTAGAAACTTGATTTTCCTGTCACGTTGATTTTCAACCTCACTCTGAAATTCCTTGAACTTTTCAAAGGTTTCAGACTTGTGTTTCATTAAGTAGATATACCCATACCTACTTAAATCATCAGTGAGAGTGAGAACATAACGATAGCCACCGCGAGCCTCAACACTCATCGGACCGCACACATCAGTATGTATGATTTCCAATAAGTCGGTTGCTCGCTCCATTGTTCCTGAGAACGGAGTCTTGGTCATTTTACCCATAAGGCATGGTTCGCACGTGTCAAATGATTCATAATCAAGAGACTCTAAAAGTCCATCAGCATGGAGCTTCTTCATGCGTTTGACACCTATGTGACCAAGGCGGCAATGCCACAAGTATGTGGGACTATCATTATCAACCTTACTTCTTTTGGTACTCACATTATGAACATGTGTAGCATCACGTTCGAGATTCATAAAGAATAAACCATTCACCATAGGAGCATGACCATAAAACATATCTCTCATAAAAATGGAACAACCATTATTCTCAGATTTAAAAGAGTAGCCATCTCGAATTAAACGAGATCCCGATACAATGTTCATGCTCAAAGCTGGCACTAAATAACAATTATTAAGGTTTAAAACTAATCCCGAAGGGAGATGCAGAGGTAGCATGCCGACGGCGATCACATTGACCTTGGAACCATTCCCGACGCGCATCGTCACCTCGTCCTTTGCCAGTTTCCGCTTATTCCGCAGCCCCTGCTTTGAGTTACAAATGTGAGCAACTGCACCGGTATCAAATACCCAGGAGCCACTACGGGCACTAGTAAGGTACACATCAATTACATGTATATCACATATACCTTTCGTTTTGCCGGCCTTCTTATCCGCTAAGTACTTAGGGCAGTTCCGCTTCCAGTGACCGCTTCCCTTGCAATAAAAGCACTCAGTCCCGGGCTTGGGTCCATTCTTTGGCTTCTTCCCGGCAGCTTGCTTGCCGGGCGCGGCAACCTCCTTGCCGTCCTTCTTGAAGTTCTTTTTACCCTTGCCTTTCTTGAACTTAGTGGTTTCATTGACCATCAACACTTGATGTTCCTTCCTGACTTCTACCTCTGCTGATTTCAGCATAGCAAATACTTCAGGAATGGTCTTTTCCATCCCCTGCATATTGAAGTTCATCACAAAGCTCTTGTAGCTTGGTGGAAGCGACTGGAGGATTCTGTCAATGACCGCATCATCCGGGAGATTAACTCCCAGCTGAGTCAAGCGGTTATGCAACCCAGACATAGTGAGTATGTGCTCACTGACAGAACTGTTTTCCTCCATCTTACAGCTGAAGAATTTGTCGGAGACTTCATATCTCTCGACCCGGGCATGAGCTTGGAAAACCATTTTCAGCTCTTCGAACATCTCATATGCTCCATGTCTCTCAAAACGCTTTTGGAGCCCCGGCTCTAGGCTGTAAAGCATGCCGCACTGAACGAGGGAGTAGTCATCGAAACGTGCCTGCCAAGCGTTCATAACATCTTGTTCTGCAGGGAGAACGGGTGCGTCACCAAGCGGTGCTTGTAGGACATAATCTTTCTTGGCAGCTATGAGGATGATCCTCAGGTTCCGGACCCAGTCCGTATAGTTGCTGCCATTGTCTTTCAGCTTAGTTTTCTCTAGGAACGCGTTGAAGTTGAGGACTACGTTGGCCATTTGATCTACAAGACATATTGCAAAGATTTTAGACTAAGTTCATGATAATTAAGTTCAACTAATCAAATTATTAGTGAACTCCCACTTAGATTAGACATCCCTTTAGTCATCTAAGTATTACATGATCCGAGTTAAACTAGTCCGTGTCCGATCATCACGTGAGACGGACTAGTCAACATCGGTGAACATCTTCATGTTGATCGTATCTTCTATACGACTCATGCTCGACCTTTTGGTCTTCTGTGTTCCGAGGCCATGTCTGTACATGCTAGGCTCGTCAAGTCAACCTAAGTGTTTGCATGTGTAAATCTGTCTTACACCCGTTGTATGTGAACGTCTGAATAAACACCCGATCATCACGTGGTGTTTTGAAACAGCGAACTGTCGCAACGGTGCACAGTTAGGGGGAACACTTCTTGAATTTATTGTGAGGGATCATCTTATTTACTACCGTCGTTCTAAGTAAACAAGATGCAAAACATGATAAACATCACATGCAATCAAATAATAAACGTGACATGATATGGCCAATATCACATAGCTCCTTTGATCTCCATCTTGGGGCTCCATGATCATCTTGTCACCGGCTTGACACCATGATCTCCATCATCATGATCTCCATCATCGTGTCTCCATGAAGTTGCTCGCCAACTATTACTTCTACTACTATGGCTAACGCGTTTAGCAATAAAGTAAAGTAATTTACATGGCGTTTCTCGATGACACGCAGGTCATTAAAAGAATAATGACAACTCCTATGGCTCCTGCCGGTTGTCATACTCATCGACATGCAAGTCATGAATCCTATTACAATAGCATGAACATCTCATACATCACATATAGATCATTCATCATTCATCACAACTTTGGCCATATCATATCACAAACCACTTGCTGCAAAAACAAGTTAGACGTCCTCTAATTGTTGTTGCAAGTTTTACGTGGCTGAATTAGGGTTCTAGCAAGAACGTTTTCTTACCTACGTTAAAGCCACAACGTGATTTGTCAACTTCTATTTACCCTTCATAAGGACCCTGTTCATCGATTCCGCTCCAACTAAAGTAGGAGAGACACACACCCGCCAGCCACCTTATGCAACTAGTGCATGTTAGTCGGTGGAACCGGTCTCACGTAAGCGTACGTGTAAGGTTGGTCCGGGCCGCTTCATCCCACAATACCGCTGAAGCAAGAAAGGACTAGTAACGGCAAGAAAGTTGACAAATCTACGCCCACAACAAATTGTGTTCTACTCGCGCAAGAAGAACTACGCATAGACCTAGCTCATGATGCCACTGTTGGGGAACGTTGCAGAAAACAAAAATTTTCCTACTCATTTCACCAAGATCATCTAGGAGTTCATCTAGCAACGAGTGATTAGATGCATCTACATACCTTTGTAGATCGCGAGCGGAAGCGTTCAAAAGAACGGTGATGATGTAGTCGTACTCGACGTGATCCAAATCACCGATGACCAGCGCCGAACGGACGGCACCTCCGCGTTCAACACACGTACGGAACAGCCACGTCTCCTCCTTCTTGATCCAGCAAGGGAGGGAGGAGAGGTTGAGGGAGATGGCACCAGCAGCAGCACGACGGCGTGGTGTTGATGGAGCTGCAGTACTCCGGCAGAGCTTCGCTAAGCACTATGGAGGTGGAGGAGGTGTTGGGGAGGGAGAAGGAGGCAACCAAAGGCCAAGGCGTTCAGGTATGAAGTCCCTCCTCTCCCCCACTATATATAGGAAGGCCAAGGGGGGGTGGCCGGCCCTAGGAGATCCAATCTCCTAGGGGGTGCGGCGGCCAAGGGGGGTTTCCCTCCCCCCCAAGGCACCTAGGAGGTGCCTTACCCTCCTAGGACTCTTCCCCCTTCAAACCCTAGGCGCATGGGCCTATGTGGGGCTGGTGCCCTTGGCCCATTAGGCCAAGGCGCACCCCCTACAGCCCATGTGGCCCCCCCGGGACAGGTGGACCCACCCGGTGGACCCCCGGGACCCTTCCGGTGGTCCCGGTACAATACCGATAACCCCGAAACTTGTCCCGATGCCCGAAACAGGACTTCCCATATATAAATCTTTACCTCCGGACCATTCCGGAACTCCTCGTGACGTCCGGGATCTCATCCGGGACTCCGAACAACATTCGGGTTACTGCATATACATATCCCTACAACCCTAGCGTAACTGAACCTTAAGTGTGTAGACCCTACGGGTTCGGGAGACAAGCAGACGACCGAGACGACTCTCCGGTCAATAACCAACAGCGGGATCTGGATACCCATGTTGGCTCCCACATGCTCCACGACGATCTCATCGGATGAACCACGATGTCGAGGATTCTATCAACCCCGTACGCTATTCCCTTTGTCTATCGATATGTTACTTGCCCGAGATTCGATCGTCGGTATCCCAATACCTCGTTCAATCTTGTTACCGGCAAGTCACTTTACTCGTACCGTAATGCATGATCCCGTGACCAGACACTTGGTCACTCTGAGCTCATTATGATGATGCATTACCACGTGGGCCCAGTGATACCTCTCCGTCATACGGAGTGACAAATCCCAGTCTTGATCCATGTCACCCAACAGACACTTTCAGAGATACCCGTAGTCTGCCTTTATAGTCACCCAGTTACATTGTGACATTTGGCATACCCAAAGCACTCCTACGGTATCCGGGAGTTACACGATCTCATGGTCTAAGGAAAAGATACTTGACATTGGAAAACTCTAGCAAACGAACTATACGATCTTGTGCTATGTTTAGGATTGGGTCTTGTCCATCACATCATTCTCCTAATGATGTGATCTCGTTATCAATGACATCCAGTGTCCATAGTCAGGAAACCATGACTATCTGTTGATCAACGAGCTAGTCAACTAGAGGCTCACTAGGGACATGTTGATGTCTGTTATTCACACATGTATTACGATTTCCGGATAACACAATTATAGCATGAATAAAGACAATTATCATGAACAAGGAAATATAATAATAATGCTTTTATTATTGCCTCTAGGGCATATTTCCAACAAACACCTCATATCACTTTGCGGCCTCACGCACGGTATCCCCACGGGTGTCGCCTTACCTTTGCCCGGGACCGTTTGCGCCTTTTGGCACACGTATATGATAGTGTCGCTAGCATCCATATGATAAGGAGTCCGGGCTGACATGGCTAGTCATAAACCCAAAGTGGCACAAATTACAGGGACATGCATCCATGACCCAGCATCGAACGTGTCGGTCATCAGCGAGTGAATCCAGGCTATAGCACTGGGCTAGCAGGACTCCGGTGAACCGGGCTGTAGCGGCCTAACAGGACTCCAATATTCATCGCGTGACATTTCCCCGAAGGGACAGACACAGGAACGAAGAAGGACACATGCCGGCCAGCCTAAGTGTTCTGGAGCAGTAGCAAGCTACCATGGCTCAGTGGAAGCACTAGGAGACATTTCCCGGTAAGAGAGGCTACTAAGGATAAACAACTAGATAGTCAGATCCCACACATACCAAGCATTTCAATAACATACACACAATATGCTCGATATGTGCAAATACAACATGGCATCACAACATGACTCTACAACTCAAGTATTTTATTCAATAGGCTCCGAGGAGAGAGGTATTACAAACATGGTCTCTCGACCCAGCATTCAGAGCATACAAGTCAAAGCACAAGCGGAAGCTTAACATGTCTGAGTACAGACATCTACAAATGAAAAGGCTGAGAAGCCTGACTATCTACCAGATCCTGCTGAGGGCACAAGATCGTAGATGAGGTAACAAGCTAAACGTCGAAGTCCACACGGAAGTACTAGTGAGACGGAAGTCTCTGCAAAAATATAAAATAGGCAAACGTGAGTACAAATGTACCCAGCAAGACTTACATCAGAACTAACTACATATGCATCATTATCAACAAAGGGGTGGTGGGGTTTAACTGCAGCAAGCCAGCTTTGACTCAGTGGCTATCCTGAACTATGACTGCAAGTAACTCTTTTGAGGTGGCGCACACGAGTCCACATATTCACCATATCAATACACCACTATGGATCCGCTCCCGTCTCCCTACGAGAACGCCATCCATAGCACTCACGCTTATCTTGCGTATTTTAGAGTATTCACTTTCACTTGTCTATGAACTGTACAGGCAACCCAGAAGTCCTTTTCCGCGAACACGGCTATTCAAATAGATCATATTAACCCTGCAGGGGTGTACTTCTTCACACACGCTCTCGCCACTTACCGCCATGTACACCTCGTGTATCTCGGCAACCTTCAAGCGGAAGCCTGGCGAGGGAGTCGGCCACGACCTGACTAACCACACAAGTCTCTCGTCCAGGTTTATCGCCTATTCGGGTTCCATCCGCAAGGAGATCCGGCCGGGGTGTCGCTCACGGCCCCAAACGATGTGTGCAGGGTTCCCAAGTCCACCATCCGGGTGCCACTTGGTACACTGGGCCACTATGCCTAGTCTGTCCCAAGCCCACCTGTACCGGGTGCCACTTGGTAGACTACTAACACTACCTACAAACACCAGAAACTAGTTGCAACTCCTGGACAGAGATCATGTTGATTAATAAGTCGAGAGGGGTCGAGTTACCGGAACCCAATGTGTGGTAGTAACTGTTCATGGATCACAAACACAGAACTCAGTTCCTAAGAACGGCTGCAATGAGACAACCCACCATGTACTCCTACATGGCCTCTCACCGCTACCTTTACCAAATCGTGTTCACACACTTAACTCATACACAGTAGGACATGTTCACCACTTTCCAATTCATTCCCGATGAATCAGACCTGACTCAACTCTAAGCAGTAGCAGGCATGACAAACAAGCATGAATGAGTAGGCACATTAGGGCTCAAATAATTCCTACTCATGCTAGTGGGTTTCATCTATTTACTGTGGCAATGACAGGTCATGCAGAGGATAAAGGGGTTCTACTACCGCAACAAATAACAATTGTATCATTGTTGTCCCAATGCAATAAAATAGAGCAGGAGGGAGAGAGTGGGATTGTATCGGAATGAACAAGGGGTTTTTGCTTGCCTGGCACTTCTGAAGATAGTATAACTCTTCATTGGTGTCATCGATCTCATCGTCGGTATCAGGTCTATCGAGAGGGGACAAATACCAACAACACAAAAGGAAACACAATAAATGCAATGCACAATATGATGCATGATCATGACATGGCAAAATGAGTGTGTTGGGCTAATGCAACTATAATTAGATGGGTTTGAGTTAGTTTGAACCCAAGGTTCAAGTTAAATTCAAACTATGACTTTATAAAGTGCAGTATCATGTTTTGAAATAAACAGCAGGTTTAAGTTGTTTAAACATGCATGAAACTAGTGCAGATGGATAGATTGGATTTTTCTGATCATTTTTCATATATAATTTATTTCATTTGGAGTTACGGTTAAATTTCTATGATTTTTAGAATTTTATACTATTTTCTGGAATTTCTTGAATAAGATTAAATCCAGAAAATACTTTATTGCGTCAGCATTGCGTCGCTGTGACGTCAGCAGTCAACGGAGACGGTCCAGGTCAAACCTGACGTGTGGGGTCCACACGTCAGTGACACGGTTAACTAACAAAGTTAATTAAAATTAAACTAGACCTAATCTAGATTAGTTAAGGCCTGGGCCCACATGTTAGTGGCACTTGCTCTAATTAGTGATTAAGTTAAAACTATTAGGGCGCTGGGCCCACTAGTCAGTGACTATAGATTGGTTAGCTGGATGTGATTAGCACTAATCTCGCGGCCACGTCGGCACGCCGGAGTTTGGCCGGCGACAACCAACGGGACGGCGGAGACGCGTCGGGTTCACGCTACAGGGCACCGCTTAGGGCGCGGTTGGGTTCTACGGCGAGCTGGATGGGTGCCGCATCAGTGGTGCAAGCGGTTGGGTGCGGGGAGGCCGGGAACGTCGGCGACGAGGACAACCGCGGTGGCCGGAGTTCGGACCTCAGCGAGAACGGTGTTGCAGCGCACGACAGGAACAATGGGTGGGTGCTATGGACTCCTGACGGCGTGTTGAGCATGTTGTAGTGCTCAGTTGCGGTGATAGCTAGCTCTGGCCGCGGTGGTGATGAGGCCTGACGGCGGCGAGCTTCGGAGCTCAAGGGGACGGCAACTACAGGATGCTAGGGACGACGGGGCAAGGGGGAATTGGGTCAGCGGCTCACCGAGGAGCTGCAGGGATGGTTAGCAGGCTCGGAGACGTCCGGTAGCTCTCGAATCAACGACGAGGATCCACGGCGGCCGGCGATGGAAACGGTGATGCTGGCGACATTGTGGCGCGTCTGTAGTTCCATGGCTTGGTGGAGAGGATGAGGAAGACGTCCCAGAGCTCTTGGACAGGTCAGGGTTGCAAGGGCTGTGGCCGCGGTAAACGGCGTCGACGGCGACGAGCTCGCTCAGTTGCGCTCGTGTTCTTGCGGGCGAGAGGGGAAAATGGGCGAGGGTGAGAGGGTTGGGCACGCGGCATGCATGGCGTCGTCCGGGGTCCAGAGGGAAGCGGCAAGCAGGAGGTGGCTGGGGCGCGTGCGTGCGCGCGTTGGCCACACGCGCGTCCTCCTGGTAGAGGAGGAAGACGACAGGGAGGGAGGCGGTGGTGGGCTGGGCCGGCCAGCTACAGTGCTGGGCCAGTTGGTTGGCTGCACAGGTGAGGCCAGGTAAGTTCTCTCTCTCTCTGGTTTCTGTTTTTCTATTTTGTTTCTCTGTTTTGGTTTAGTAATAATGCTAAACCATTTCCTAAAATCCTGGAAATAATTATGGGTGCTTTCTGAATTATTCCAGTGACCCTCAACAATTTCCAACATTTTTGGAGCATCTAAAATATATATAGCATTTAAATAGCCCCAATTCAAATATGTTTGGATTAATTCAAAGTCCAAATATGTCCTGCAAAAATGTGAACCATTTTTGGTAGATGCTTCCACCTTGATCCAGAAATGATGAACATTTTTAAAGGGCATTTTGAAATCATTGAAAAATATTTTGGTTGAACCTATTTGAATTCCTTTTGATGCTAGGGTTTGAACAATCCCCATTTCAACTTTCAAAGAAATTTAGACATGATGCAAGCAAGATGCAATCACTAGGCAGCACCAGAAGCTAGGGATGTCACACCTTTTCTGTCCGCGCCGAACCAAACGGAAGGCGGCGGACGAAATGGGTCGCCTCATTGAAGTTGCTCTAAAATTGTGTTTCAGTGGTAATATACTGGATCCTTAAGAGCTTCTCTAAAAAAACCACTCCCTTCACTTTGGTTCATAATAAGCGACCTGGTTTTGAACTAAGTTTGTCGATAATTACTATGGATTAGAGGGGACAAAACAGGGACCTCCTAAGAATATCTCCGATAGCCGCCCAACGCGCGGCGCGCTAAAAATCAGTTTGCAGTGCGTCGATCAACAGCTTTGGCGCGACGGGAAGCGCTGGCTCCAGCGGTCGCGATGAATTTAGCGCGCGCGTACCTCCAGTAGGCGCGCTAAAATGCACAGTTCATCCAACCCCCCCTCCCCCCAACGCTCACTGTTCATCCAATCGATCGACTTAAGTTAGCAGTAGTAGCGAAGGAATCGCTCCATCGGGTTCAGTTAACAGCCATCGATCGATCGATCGGGTTCAGTAACACGTAGCCTGCAGTGCAATCGCTCAGGTTCAGTTAGAGCCCAATGCCTCACTCGGGTTCAGTTAGAGCCAACGCCTCGCACACACGCACGTACGTGTACGAGAGAAACGCGCATCGCTCGGCCCTCGACCTCCCACCGTAACCGGCAACTCCCCGAAATTTTCCTCCCCCTCGCTTCTACCATGATTTTTTCCGTCATGGACTGCCCAAAGAATGTCATGCAGCTGCGTCTCCGGCCCGCCCAGGACGAAAAGCCCATTTTCTGTCATGATTTTTTGTCATAGAAGTAGGAGCCCACCACATCTATGATGATACCGGGTTTTGTCACAATTATCGTCATAGAAGTGTCATATGTATGACAGAAAAAAATTTGTTCGGCCCAAAATGTCATGGATGTGTCTTTTTTTGTAGTGTGACTTTCTTGAATTTCTTCGGTGGAGGTGCCGACCAGTCAAAGTCTTCCTTGAAGCCCATTTGCTTCAGATCTTCTTCACCATAGAGATGTGACAGAATAGCCCAGGTGCGATCAAACACTTCATGGAGGTAGTAGTGGTTTTTCTTCACTGCATTATGTGTGGAAGTCATGTTGTGAAGAATAGAGCCAAACTGACGCTTAACCCATTTGTGATTCCGATCGACCTTCTGGTGAAGACTTATGAGCAATTCACGATCAGTCATCACACGTGGAGTAGTAGCTTGAGGACTTGACTTTGGAGCATTGGCAGCAGAATCATGTGTGGCAGAGTCATCATTGGTGGAATAAGATGCAGCTTTGCGGAACTGACCATCCAATGGACAAATGCCTTCATCGATCACAGCAGGTGACTTGCCCTTCTCATCCGATGAGGAAATTGTCCGCTTGAGGACTTCAATTGGGGGCAAGTAGCTGCCATGGTTAAGTGTATCAGCCTTGTAGTTGAGTGAAGACCTTAATATGAGGAATCTCATGATCCATGGTGCATAAGGCTTCAGCTCAAACGGTGAAAGTGCAACATTTGCAAGAGTCCTCATGAAGAAATCATGGTAATTGATAGGAATACCATGCATGATGTTGAAGAACATATTCTTCATCATCCCCACAATTTCTTCATCTGAAGAATCATGTCCTTTGATTGGGCTGATAGTCTTCGTCAGAATGCGGTATATGGTTCTGGGCACATAGAGCAAATCCTTCACAAGGAATTTAGTCCTTTGAGCTTGTCCAGGCTTCAGCGGCTTCATGAGCACTTGCATATAATGATCAGTAAGTTCAGGTTCATCATACAGACAGCATGCGCCTTCTGGTGTTGGACTGATTGGCAGGGCACGAAGCAATTCAGTGGCAGGTGCCTTGTAATGAGTGTTTTCTGTCATCCAGTCCAGCACCCAAGAGTTGACGTCAACAGCATTACTTGTGATGTGCAAAGTGGCGTAGAACTGAAGAATAAGTTCTTCATTCCAATCAATGATGTCAGTGCAGAAATTCAGCAAGCCTGCATCGTGAAGCGTACTGAGAACCGGCGTGAAGCAAGGCATAGATTCCATGTCCATGTGAGGGATGTGCTCATGATCGAAGACTTTGTCCTTGTCAAATAGAACTGAGGAATAGAAGTTGGCCTGGCTGGCTGTCCAGAAACGCTTCCTTCTAAGACGAGCATTGTCATAAGGGTTGAATTCAGTGAAGAATACGTGCTCACCGAAGAAATCATCAGCCTTGAATTTTGGCTTCTTCGAGAAGGGATTCTTTGGCTTGGGCTGAGGAGTGTCGGTGATTTGCAGTATCACCTCAGGAATCGCAATCTTAGGTTCCTCATGCCGAGGAATTTCAGTTTCTTCTGCATCTGCAGCCTGAGTCATCACTTCTTCATTCATAGTTTCTTCAGCACTAGTGGCTGGAATTTCTTCATGAATAGACGGGGTTGCACGAGGTTCATCAGAACCCACTTGAACTTCAGTAGTGGCTGGGGACCGAGGAACAGCTTGGAGAGGAGTGAACATTGGTGAGTTTGGATGTTGACTGTCCCAAAATTCATCATTGAGCACAGGAGTGGTACATCCAATATCCACATCCTCATCGTCAATTTCTTCAACAACTGCCTCTTCAGCAGTGAACTGAGGCATAGGCGAGGAAATGACTGGGGTTGAAGGGATCTCATCCACTTCAATTTCTTCGTCCAACTGCTCTGTCGAAGCAGCAGATGGAGTTTCTTCATCAGATTCCTCGGGAATCTCATATTCTTCACCATAAGGAACAAGGTCCTTTGATGGCATTGATGAGACAGGAACGGCATCAATTGGATTGTCAATTGACTAATCAGAGTCTTCATCTTCTTCGGAGCTGAAGAATTTGATGAAGCTGATGCCTTCCTTTTCTTCATCGCTGCATGTTCTGCAGCCTTGGTCTTCTTCACATCAAGAGCAGATGGAAGGATAGGAGTTGGTGTAGGCGCATGAGGTGCATTTTCTTCAGGCACAACTGTTGCAGTTGCCCTGGCTTGTTCACTTTCCTCAGGCGCATCACTAGTGGATGCCCTGGCAATATCATCAGCGGCTGGAATGGAGTCATCAGCCCTGGTATTCTCACTTTCTTCAGCAGCCATACTAACATCAGTGATGCTGGCATGTTCTTCAGTCGGCTGGGCAGATTCTTCAGCTTGAGGAATTTCAACCTGCACCGGAGCAGTGACAGTTGAAGAGAAAGTCTTCGTCAGATTGACGAAACGTACTTTTGCTCCCTTCCAATCAGCATGGTATCGATTGAAATCATCACTCAGTTGCTTGAGTTCAGCTTGTACATCAATGAGTTGTCCGGGGGTAAGAGTGAGGACATTATCCTTGAGGTAGCGCTGTTTCTTGTATTGCACTTTCTTCAGCCTTCGTCCTTGTTCATATTTCCATTTCTCTTCCTCAATGAAGTGAGTGAGAACATGGCTTTGACCAGGAGTGAGGTTCATCTCCGGCAAAGGTGTAGCTGGGTCCTTGTGCCATAAGTCAATGAAATCGTGGATCAGCTTGGGATCCAGAAGAAGTGGCACATTGCTGCCTTTGGCTCTAGCGGCCCTGGCTTGCATGTCTCTGATGATTTCATCAAGTTCATCATCATCCGCTTCATCATCATCAGAGGGCACTTGGAAAGCGACTTGCTTCTTGTGAGGACTTGGTCGAATACCTCGTCCAGCAGTGGCCTTTTTCTTCAGCAGTGAGGGACCAGCTGAGGAAGGTCGAGCATCTAAGGAGCTTGCAGATGCTCCTGAGGCAATAGAGAAGCCTTGAGTCCTTTGGCACGTGGCAAGATGCACATGTGCTGAAGATTTTGTAGGAGCAGTTGAAGACTTTGTCGGAGGAGGAGCAGTCTGAGGAATTGGCCGTGAGGGCTTTGAAGATGCTGGTCGTGAGGGCATTGCTGAGGAGCTTGGCCGTGAGGGCATTTAAGGAGAAGCATTGGATTTGTGGGCAGGGTTCTTTGGCATAGCCTTCTTGGGCTTACTACCAGAGGCCTCAGCAGCGTTAGCAGCAGCAGAATCTTCATTGAATTTCCTCACTGCCTCTTTTGCTTGCTTGGCTAGTTTGGCCTGGCGCCTAGCCCATTCAGTAGCATAGTCCTCACCACGCTTGAGGCTAGTGGGATCCGCCAGTTGGCCAGGACTCAATGGAGGTCTTGAGCATGGAGGATTGAGCGCGAATTTGTTCATTTACTTGGGAGTAACATATCTGTACTCCCTCCATTCTCGTGCCCATCTCCTCTCAATTTGTTGTATGCGCACTTTGCGCTGATTCTTGTCCTCCTTGCCAAACTTGGCCTCATCTGGAGTGCAATATCCAGCATATATATCCTCAAGGATTTCAAACGCTGTGTTGACCTCAGGTTTTTTTCCTCCCTTCTGTGGCTTCTTGTTAGCCATTTTCTTCAGCCGAGGATTAACAACTGAGGTTTTTGAAGATGTATGAAACTTTTCTTCGAGGAACGCTGCAAATGAGTTAAGTTGATGAGAACCTAGTGATTCAGCAGCGGACATCTGTACCTGTGAACAGAGTATAGTTGCGAGGTATTTGGAGAGGTCATATGCGTTCTCAGAAGATTTTTTTAAAAAGAGAATAGGTTTGAGGAATTTGACCGATGAGTCTTGAAGAATTTCACTAAGCATTCTTTATCTTAGGTTCCAGAGTTGTACAGATTTGAAAATCCACACAATTGAGGAATCTTGAAGAAAATCATTGCTTAGAGAAACGAATCAGGAACAGATAACATGTGAGGTGTTTAGTGTGTGAAGATTTGAAGAATAAACACCTTTGAAGTTTTTTAGGAAAAACACATGAATCAAAGTGGGCAATAAAAGTAACTTTTAATTACCCGAAGTGAAGAACACGACGAACTGAGAAGTGTTGAAGTGAAGTTCGTCCGTTCAGATCTTCCATGCCCTAACTCGACGGAGGAAGACAACTATGGCGGCGGCGGAGTGAAGAAATCCGCAACCGGCGCGAGTACGACGGCGACGAGGTCGAGGCAGTGAAGATCTTCCTCACCGGAGATGATGAAGTAGCGGCGGTGCTAGGGTTTGGAAGCTCGAGCGGGAGAGAGAGGTCGAGCGGAGTAAAAGTGAAGTGAGGAGAAGACAGGGGTATTTATAGCGGCAGTGAAAAACTGTGCGCTCGAGGATTTCGGACGAACGTGCCCCTGGCTTTTCCCATTCACATGACATGTGTCACCCACGTACTATGAGGTGGCGATCATGTAGGATCGTGGGTGAATATATATGTATTTGTCGTGAGAAGCGGAACGGTTTGAGCGGCAATGCCGAAAATTTAGATAAGATAAGTTTTAAGTTACCATTCGCAATTTCTTCAGCAGTCAAGGACACAGTGAAGATTTTGAACGAGTTTCAAATCAGAACGCACATGAAGAATTTGTGAATAGACTAGGTTGAGTTTAGCATAGAGGGGGAAGGGTCCGATCACATTCACTTAGCAAAAAAAAACAACTTGAAGAAATAGCAATAAGTGAATGCTGTAGAGGACATAAACTCATATATATATATATATATATATATATATATATATATATATATATATATATATATTCAACTGAAGACAAACAACGGAAATAGAGAAGTCAATGCAAGTTGAAGAATTTGAAAAACTGAGGAATTTGAAAAACTGAAGAAAACTCAAATTGAAGATTTTCAACTTTTGTGGTGGCGTATCCCACCGTATAAGAAAGTTGGCTTCAGACATCGCGTACAATTGTCGTAGGGTTCTGAGAGTCAATTTCTTCATTAACTTCTTCACACTTAGAGGGTTAGTCTTCATTGATTGAAGAAAAACGTTACTTCATGTGTTGCGCATCTAAGTCATCAAGTCAGCATAAGTGTTAGGATGAGTGTCCTATTTCAGAGAACATTCAAAGATTCTAGGATATTTAGATGACACCGCAACTTGCTAAATCTCTTCTCATCCAAGGGCTTAGTGAAAATATCGGCCAGCTGATCTTCAGTTCTTGCATGGCAGATGGAGATATCGCCCTTCAACACATGATCGCGAAGAAAATGATGATGAATCTGGATGTGCTTTGTCTTCTAGTGCTGAACTGGGTTGCGAGAAATCTTGATTGCGCTCTCATTGTCGCAATAGAGAGGCACATTCTTCACGTTGATGCCATAGTCCTTGAGAGTTTGCTTTATCCATAGTAATTGAGCACAACATGATCCAGCAGCAATGTACCCAGCTTCTGCAGTAGAGAGAGATACGTAGTTCTATTTCTTCGAGGACCAACAGACCAAAGATCGTCCGAGGAAATGGCATGTGCCTGATGTTGACTTGCGGTCCACGCGATCGCCAGCATAGTCAGAGTCTGAATATCCAACAAGATCAAATGAAGAGCCCTTGGGATACCATAATCCAAGTGTTGGTGTGTGAGCTAGATATCAAAGAATATGCTTCACAACCTTATGGTGTGATTCCTTCGGTGTAGCTTGAAATCGGGCACACATGCAAACACTAAGCATAATATCTGGACTAGATGCACATAGGTACAATAAAGAGCCAATCATGGAGCGGTATACCTTTTGATCGAAGTCTTGACCATTTTCATCAGTGCATAGATGGACATTTGTGGGCATTGGAATTTTGACCCCTTTGCAATCTTGCATGCCGAATTTCCTCAACACTTCTTTGAGGTATTTCTCCTGTGATATGAATATACCATTGCGCTGCTGACGAATTTGAAGACCTAAAAAGAATTTTAACTCTCCCATCATAGGCATTTGATATTATTCACTCGTCATATAGGCAAATTCATCACTATAACATTGGTCAGTATAGCCAAAGATAATATCATGAACATATATTTGGCACACAAACAGTTCACCATCATAAGATTTAGTGAAAAGAGTTGGGTCGAGTGAACCGGGTTTGAAGCCATTCTTCATGAAGAATTCCTTCAAAGTGTCATACCACGCTCTGAGGGGCTTGCTTGAGGCCATACATGGCCTTGTTGAGTCTGTAGACTTTGTCGGGATTCTTTGGATCTTCAAAACCTGGGGGCTGAGCTACATATACTTCTTCCTCAATCTTACCATTGAGGAATGCACTTTTCACATCCATTTGTTGTAAGATAATATTATGATGGTTAGTGTAAGCAAGTAATATGCGAATAGCCTCAAGTCTAGCAACAGGTGCAAAAGTTTCATCGAAATCAATTCCTTCAACCTGTGTGTAGCCTTGAGCTACAAGCCGTGCCTTATTCCTCACCACAAGGCCATTTTCGTCTTGCTTGTTGCGGTAGATCCACTTTGTGCCAATGATGTTGTGCTTGCGAGGATCTGGATGTTTGACCAGTTCCCAGACATTGTTGAACTCAAACTGATGTAATTCTTCTTGCATAGCCTGAATCCACTCAGGCTCCAGAAATGCTTCATCTACCTTAGTGGGCTCTACGATAGAGACAAAAGCAAAGTGCCCACAAAAGTTAGATAAATGTGAAGATTTTGAGCGAGTGAGAGGACCTGGTGCTTCAATGTCATCAATGATCTTCTCAATTTTCACTTCATTAGCGATGCGAGGATGAGTGGGTTGTCTTCGAGGAATTTGATCAGCATTCCCTTCAGAAGCATTTTCTTCAGCACCATTTTCTTCAGGTGCGCCAGCTCGGTAATCATCACGATCAGGAATGAATTCTTCAGCAGTTTCTTCGGTAGGAATGACACCAATTTCATCAGTTCAATTTCATCAAGCAATAGCACAGATAAAATAGTATGAGGACGTGAGAAATGAGAATTCATTTCTTCATGATTAGCCTGCGTCCTTTCAGGCATAGTTCAGGTCTCCAGCAAATTCTTCAGACGTTTTGAGCACGTCTGGAGACCTGACCCTGCATAAGAGATTAGTTCTTTTTCTTCACCACCCACATCTGAAGGGGTGGCAAAGCGTTCATCACTCTGCGAGCACCATATGAGAAAGGTGGCATAGGAGCTAGCCCGCTTCGTTTCACATAAGAGGGGTTAGGGTAAGCATATGAATAACTAGAGAAATTCTTCAAGGACTTATGAACATAATGATTTGAAGAATAATGCGCATATTCATAGCCCTTAGCTCTACCCTGTGAAACAGAAGGGTTAGCACGATGATGATCATATGAGGACTTTGATCCATGTGAAGAATTAGGTCCATATGAAGAATTGGATCTGGGGTTCTTGTTCTTCACAGGCGGTGTCATGAGGACATTCACCCGAAGACTTTCAAGATAACTTTTGGGAACCCAGATTTTCTTCATAGGGGAACCGTTCTTGCAGTTAGTCCCAATATATCTAGCAAATACTTCACCATTCTGATTTTTAAATAGTTTATAGTTGGAGTCAAATGACTCATCAAAGGAATGAGAAGATTCACATGTAAAGCCAGATAAGTTAGATGGATCAACTGGAGGTCCCTTTGCAGCAACCCATGAGGTTTTGGGGTACTGCTCAGGTTTCCAATATGTACCATCAACATTGAGTTTCCTCTCAAAGGCAATACCCTCTTTCCTATGGTTTATTGAGGATCTGCTTTTTGAGCACATCACAAAGAATCTGATGCCCTTTGAGGCTTTTGTACATGCCTGTTGTGTACAATTCCTTCAACCCTGCATCATTAGTAGTACTAGCAATGTCCTCAGACGAGGAATTAGTGATAGCAGAGACAAGTGAAGAATTTGTAACATTTGAAGCATTTGAACATTCAGGTGAAGAATTAGCAGATTCACGTTCAATGCACTTTAGACATGGGGGAACAAATTCTTCCTGAGTAGCGCTGATTTGTTGAGCAAGTAATGAATCGCGCTCCTTCTGAAGATCTTCATAACACTCTTAGCTTCTCAAGATCTTGCTTTCTTTGAAGAATTTCATAGGAAAGCTTCTCATGATCATATGAGAGAGTGTTATGATGACTTTGAAGGTTGCCAAACTTAGACTGAAGTCTCTGAAGATTTTTAGTTAAGTCTTTAGTGCGCTCCATTTCATCACCCAACATATCATCACTTTTGTCTAGCATGTTTTGAAGTTTTTCAATAGCCTTTTGTTGTTTCACAGCAATCTTAGCAAGTTTAGAGTAGCTAGGCTTAAGATTTTCATCAGATTCATCCTCACTTAATTCAGAGGAGGGGTATTTAGTTACCTTGGCACCCTTTGCCATGAAGCAATAGGTGGGAGCGTAGTCATCATTGCCTTCGTCAGCATTGTTGGTGTTGCCATTTTCTTCAGCGTTGAAGATAGACTTGCTGACAAATGCGGTAGCAAGAGCTAGACTTGCCACACCAGACTCAGACTCCTCGGATGCCTCCTCTTCCTCATGATCCTCAGATTCAGCCTCAGAATCCATTTCCTTGCCAATGAATGCCCGAGCCTTCTTGGAGCTGCTCTTCTTGTGAGATGAAGACTTTGAGGATTTTGATGATGAAGACTTTGAAGTTTTCTTCTTCTTCTTTGCCTCATCAGAACTGTAATCCTTGTATTTCTTCTTCTTTAATTCCTTGTCCCACCGAGGACAATCTTGAATATAGTGACCAGGCTTCTTGCATTTGTGGCACAGCCTTTTCTTGTAGTCATTGGATGAGGAATCGTTGCTCCTTGAGGATTTTCCAAAGCGACCACGTCTTGAGAACTTCTGAAATTTCTTCACGAGCAGTGCTAGTTCCTGGCTCACCTCGTCAGGATCACCAAGGCTGCTTGTAGAGTCTTCTTCCTCAGACTTAGAGACTGCCTTGGCCTTCAGAGCACGTGGTTTTCCATAGCTCGGACCATAGAGATCTCTCCTCTCAGCAAGCTGGAACTCATGAGTGTTTAGCCTCTCGAGGATATCAGCGGGATCAAGTGACTTGTAATCACCACGCTCTTGAATCATCAGTGCCAGAGTGTCAAATGAAGAATCGAGCGATCTCAAAAATTTCTTCACCACCTCATGGTCAGCGATGTCAGTGGCGCCAAGCGCTTGAAGCTCATTTGAGATATCAGTGAGGCGATCGGAGGTTTGCTGAACATTTTCATTGTCGAGTCTTTTGAAGCGGTTGAAGAGATTGCGAAGAACGTCAACACGAGAATGACGTTGAGTTGAGACTCCTTTGTTTACTTTGGAGAGCCTATCCCAAATGAGTTTAGCAGTTTACAAAGCACTCACTCTACCATACTGCCCTTTACTCAGATGGCCACATATGATATTCTTCGCTTGAGAATCGAGTTGCTTGAATCTCTTCACATCAGCGGCATTCAGAGAAGGTGTGACTAAGGGAACACCATTTTCCACAACGTACCAGAGATCATTATCAATTGCTTCAAGATGCATTCGCATCTTATTCTTCTAGTAGGGGTAGTCCGTGCCATCGAAGGTAGGACACCCAGCAGAGACCTTGATCATACCTGCGGTCGACATAACTAGAACTCCAGGTGGTTAAACCAAAATCACACAAAACAAGGGAGTACCTTGCGTTGATACCAATTGAAAGTGCGTTATATCGACTAGAGGGGGGGTGAATAGGTGATTTTTATGAATTCTTCACTGAGGAATTTTCTGGTGAGGAAATTCCTAAATGAAGAACTACTTGCAGCGGAATAAGTACTCAGAAAGGAACATAACAGAACACAAGCATAGTCATCATGATGAAATGAAGACAAGCAAAGAGTACAAAAAACGTAAACACATGATAACAAGAGCAGAAGACGGACAGACTGAAGAAATAGAGCTGAGGAATTTGAGAAAGTCTTTAGTCAATGTCTTCAAACAGATATGAACAAGCACTCAACAACATACATGAGGAATTTAAAGAGTTGAGGAAATAGAACCAGTAAGCTTGGTGAAGACAATGATTTGGTAGACCAATTCCAACTGCTGTCTCAGTTGTACATCTGGTTGGAGCGGCTAAGTATTTAAACTCGAGGACACCCAGTCCCGGACACACAGTCCTCATCGTATTCTCCTTGAGCTAAGGTCACACAGACCTCGCCCAATCACTCATGGTAAGTCTTCAGGTGAATTCCGAACCTTCACAAACTAGGTCACTCGGCGATCCACAATTCCTCTTGGATGCTCTAGACCTTGACGCCTAACCGTCTGGAAGAAGCACAGTCTTCAAAGGAAACAAGCGTCGGATCCACGCAGGATCAATCTCTTCAGTGATGCTCAATCACTTGGGGTTTTGTAGGTTTGGGTTTAGGATTTCCTCACTTGATGATTTTCACTCAAAGTCCTCGGAGGATGGGTTGCTCTCAAATGACAAGTGTCAGTTTCTCTCGGAGCAGCCAACCAACTAGTGGTTGTAGGGGGCGGCTATTTATAGCCTAGGGAGCAACCCGACATGATAAGACATAAATGCCCTTGTCTGATATGACCGTTAGGTGGGTAGATATTTTGGGACAGCTGGCGCATAGCACAACAACGGTCGGAATATTTGAGGTTCAAATTCCTCAGGGCTATCATGTTCCTCACTTGGTAGGCAATCCGCACTGGCGAATTCCTAACTCTTCAGTCAGAACAAATTCCTCAGAGACCAGAAGAACTTCGTCTCTATCACTGAAGAATATGGCTGAACTGTGCGAGATTTCTAATGGCTTCACTCGAAGGGATTGGTAGGTGTAGGATTTGAGTTGAGCATCACATGGAAATTTTTCCTTAGTATTTCCTCGACCCCCTTTATCAGTACGGTGTTTCCTATAACTCAAGAAAGAGAAAATGAAACTATGAAAACAAAAGTCTTCATGCTTCATGTTCCTCGAATGAATACCAAGTCTTCAAGGTCACACCAATTTCTTCACATTCAAAGTCTTCAGAAAGTCTTCAGAAATTACAAAGTCTTCAGTCGAAGAACTTCATTTTTAGGGGTCGGCTTTCCCTGTAAATATCAAACTCCTCATAGACTTATAGACCCATGTACACTCACAAACGCATCAGTCCCTTAACCTATAAGTCTTCAGTACACCAAAATCACTAAGGGGCACTAAATGCACTTCCATAGCCCGTTGATTATCCTCGTCAATGTGAGACTTTCTCCTTTTTTTATCTTCTCCACACAATCCCCATCATTATATTCTATTCCACCCATAGTGCTATATCCATGGCTCGCGCTCATGTATTGCGTGAAGGTTGAAAAAGTTTGAGATTATTTAAGTATGAAACAATTGCTTGGCTTGTCATCGGGGGTATAAAAGTTGGGAACATCTTTGTGCGACGAAAATGAAGCATAGCCTAACTATATGATTTTGTAGGGATGAACTTTCTTTTGCCATGTTATTTTGAGAAGACATGATTGCTTTGATTAGTATGCTTGAAGTATTGCTATTTCTTTTGTCAATATGAACTTTTATTTTGAATCACTTGGATCTGAACATTCATGCCACAATAAAGAAAATTACATTGAGAATTATGCTAGGTAGAATTCCACATCAAAAATTCTATTTTTATCATTTACCTACTCGAGGACGGGCAGGAATTAAGCTTGGGGATGCTTGATACGTCTCCAACGTATATATAATTTTTGATTGTTCCATGCTATCATATTACCCATTTTGAATGATTATGGGCTTTATTATACACTTTTATATTATTTTTGGGACTAACCTACTAACCGGAGGCCCAGCCCATATTGCTGTTTTATTGCCTGTTTCAGTATTTCGAAGAAAAGGAATATCAAATGGAGTCCAAACGGAATGAAACCTTCGGCAGCGTTATTTTTGGGAAGATTATCACCCAGGAGACTTGGAGTTCACATCAGAAGAGCTTCGAGGAGGCCACGAGATAGGAGGGCGTGCCCCCTACTGGGCGCGCCCCCCTGTCTCGTGGGCCCCTCGAGCACCTCCCGACCGACTTCTTTCGCCTATATAAGCCTATGTACCCTAAAAACATCATATATCAAGATAGATCGGGAGTTCCGCCGCCGCAAGCCTCTGTAGCCACCAAAAACCTCTCGGGAGCCCATTCCGGCACCCTGCCGGATGGGGGATCCTTCACCAGTGGCCATCTTCATCATCTCGGTGCTCTCCATGACGAGGAGGGAGTAGTTCACCCTCGAGGCTGAGGGTATGTACCAGTAGCTATGTGTTTGATCTCTCTCTCTCTCGTGTTCTCTCTCGTGTTCCCTCTATGGCACGATCTTGATGTATCCCGAGATTTGCTATTATAGTTGGATCTTATGATGTTTGTCCCTGAGGGAGTCCTGGATTAGGGGGTGTCCGGATGGCCGGACTGAGACCTTTGGCCGGACTCCCGGACTATGAAGATACAAGATTGAAGACTCCGTCCCGTGTCTGGATGGGACTTTCCTTGGCATGGAAGGCAAGCTTGGTGATACGATATGAAGATATCCTCCCATTGTAACCGGCTCTGTGTAACCCTAGCCCTCTCCGGTGTCTATAAACCGAAGAGTTTCAGTCCGTAGGACGAACAACAATCATACCATAGGCTAGCTTCTAGGGTTTAGCCACTCCGATCTCGTGGTAGATCTACTCTTGTACTACCCATATCATCAATATTAATCAAGCAGGAGTAGGGTTTTACCTCCATCGAGAGGGCCCGAACTTGGGTAAAAACATCGTGTCCCTTGTCTCCTATTACCATCCGCCTAGACGCATAGTTCGGGACCCCCTACCTGAGATCCGCCGGTTTTGACACCGATATTGGTGCTTTCATTGAGAGTTCCTCTGTGTCGTCGCCTTTAGGCCCGATGGCTTCTTCGCTCGTCAATCGCAATGCAGTCCGGGGTGAGATCTTTCTCCCCGGACAGATCTTCGTATTCGGCGGCTTCGCATTGCGGGCCGACTCGTTCGGCCATCTGGAGCAGATCGAAAGCTACGCCCCTGGCCATCAGGTCAGGTTTGGAAGCTTAAACTACACGGCCGACATCCGCGGGGACTTGATCTTCGACGGATTCGAGCCACGACCGGGCGCGCCGCACTGTCACGGTGGGCATGATTTAGCCCTGTCATCGGACAGCGCCCAGAGCGTCGCTCAGGTGTCCGCTCCGACCATTAGCTCGGAGCCCACTATGCCAGTCGGGGACGGACGGTTGGACGCTGCCCCGGAAACTGCAACCTCTATGGTGATAGAGCCGGATACCAGCCTAGTCCCTCGCAAGGCCCATGACTCCGAGGTGCCGGACTCCGATCCGGACTCCGTAAATCCCGCGCCTCTTCCGATTAAGCCCGATTGGGCTCCAGTCATGGAGTTCACCGCCGCGGACATCTTTCAGCACTCGCCTTTCGGCAATATCCTGAATTCATTAAAGTCTCTCTCTTTGTCAGGAGAGCCCTGGCCGAACTACGACCAACACGGTTGGGATGCGGATGATGAAGAAATTCTAAGCCCACCCACCACCCACTTCGTAGCCACTATCGACGATTTAACCGACATGCTCGACTTTGACTCCGAAGACATCGATGGCATGGATGCCGATGAAGGAGACGATCAAGAACCAGCACCTATAGGGAACTGGAAAGCCACCTCGTCATATGACATATACATGGTGGACACCCCTAAAGCGGGGGATGGCGAGGAGAAAATGGAGGATGACCCTTCCAAGAAGCAACCCAAGCGCCGACGTCAGCGGTGCCGCTCTAAGTCCAGCCAAAGCAAAAAATGGCGATTCCGGCACCGGAGATAACAACACGCCGGACAGTGCCGAAGACAACCCCCTCCAGCAGGATTTAGTGTAGGAGGACGAAGGAGCCATACCTCATGAGAGAGAGGCCGACAAAGAAGAAGAGGACGACAATTACATGCCTCCCTCCGAAGACGAGGCAAGCCTCGACGACGACAAATTCGTCATGCCAGAGGATCCCGTCGAACAAGAGCGTTTCAAACGCAGGCTCGTAGCCACGACAAGCATCCTCAAGAAGAAACAACAATAGCTTAGAGCTGACCAAGACTTGCTAGCCGACATATGGACCGAAGTCCTGGCGGCCGAAGAGTATAAACTAGAATGCCCATCCAATAGCTACCCAAAGTGTAGGCTGCTACCCCAACTTGAGGAGGAAGCAACTAAACCTACATCACCAGCGTACGATGCGCCCGATCGGCCACCCCGTGGCCACGATAGAGAGGCCTTCAGGCCCTCAACCCAAGCCGCACCCCGACACTGCTCAAAACATACCAAAGGACGGGGAGACGCAACAGACCTGCGAGACATCTTGGAGAATAAGGCAAGGCAAACAAGATCGATCTACGGATCGCATGGGCGCCCCGTTTCACGTGACACTAGCCGTCACACCAGACATAATAAGTATGGCCCGGCCGAATACAATAGACCAAGCTCGTCCGAGCTGCGTCATGATATAGCCTAGTATAGGGGCGCCGCACACCCACTATGCTTCACAGATGAAGTAATGGATCATCAAATCCCCGAGGGCTTCAAACCCGTAAACATCGAATCATACGATGGCACAACAGATCCTGCGGTATGGATCGAGGACTATCTCCTTCATATCCACATGGCCCGTGGTGATGATCTACACGCCATCAAATACCTCCCGCTCAAGCTTAAAGGACCAGCTCGACATTGGCTTAATAGCCTGCCAGCAGAGTCAATTAGTTGTTGGGAGGACCTGGAATCCGCATTCCTTGACAACTTCCAGGGCACGTATGTGCGACCACCAGACGCTGATGACCTAAGCCACATAATCCAGCAGCCATAGGAATCGGCCAGACAATTCTGGACATGGTTCCTAACCAAGAAAAACCAAATAGTCGATTGTCCGGACGCCGAGGCCCTTGCAGCCTTCAGGCACAACATCCGAGACGAATGGCTTGCCCGACACGTAGGACAGGAAAAGCCAAAATCTATGGCAGCCCTCACAACACTCATGACCCACTTTTGTGCGGGAGAAGACAGCTGGCTAGCTCGTAGCAATAACATAACCAAGAGCCCCGGCAATCCAGATACCAAGGATAACAACAGCAGGTCACGTCGCAACAAGCATAAGCGCCGCATTAACGGTGACAATACTGAAGATACGGTAGTCAATGCCGGATTCAGAGGCTCTAAACCGGGTCAGCGGAAGAAGCCATTCAAAAGAAACCCTCAGGGCCCATCCAGCTTAGACCGGATCCTCGATCGCTCGTGCCAGATACACGGCACCCCCGAACAGCCAGCAAATCACACCAACAGGGACTGTTGGGTGTTCAAGCAGGCAGGCAAGTTAAGCGCCGAAATCAGAGACAAGGGGCTACATAGCGATGACGAGGAGGGGCCCCGGCCGCCGAACAACAAAGGACAGAAGGGATTTCCCCCGCAAGTTCGGACGGTGAACATGATATACGCAACCCACATCCCCAAAAGGGAGTGGAAGCATGCTCTCAAGGACGTCTACGTGTTGGAGCCAGTCGCCCCAAAGTTCAACCCATGGTCCTCCTGCCCGATCACCTTCGATCGAAGGGACCATCCCACCAGCATCTGTCACGGCGGATTCGCCGCACTGGTCCTAGACCCAATTATCGACGGATTTCACCATACCAGAGTCCTAATGGACGGCGTCAGTAGCCTGAACCTGCTTTACCAAGACACAGTGCGAAAAATGGGCATCGATCCCTCAAGGTTTAAGCCCACAAAGACAACCTTCAAGGATGTCATACCAGGTCTAGAGGCCAGCTGTACAGGCTCGGTTACACTCGAAGTGGTCTTCGGATCCCCGGATAACTTCCGGAGCGAGGAGTTAATCTTCGACATAGTCCCATTCCGCAGCGGCTATCACGCCCTGCTTGGACGAACCGCATTTGCAAAATTCAATGCGGTGCCGCACTACTCATATCTCAAGCTCAAGATGCCAGGACCTCGCGGAGTCATCACGGTAAACGGAAACACCGAACGCTCTCTCCGAACGGAGGAGCACACGGCGACCCTGGCGGCGGAAGTACAGAGTAGCCTCTCAAGGCAGTTCTCCAATCCAGGCGTCAAACGTCCGGACAACGTCAAGCGAGCCTGAAGTAACCTCCAACAAATTCGGCTGGCACGTTCCGAGGAAGCATAGCAGTGCGGCCCCAACCCCAGCCCCCGCCAAACGGCGATACTGGTACCATGCGTACATAATTATGCCTTAGAGATACCATGGGCATAAGGGGAGGGGCACAACAACGGCACACCCAGAAGGCGGCTCAACCGCACTAAGGGGCTCCCTATTTTGCCGTTTTCCTTTTTACACACTTTCAGGACCCAACTATTCAGAAGGCCTGTCCAGCAATACACTCGCCGAACCAACGATGCAACAGCCAGGGAGGGAGCAAGCCACGTCAAAAGTCCAGGTGGTCTCTAAAACGAGTTTAATACCTGTTTTACTTACAATCCCGCAGCTTGCCCCTGGAGGGGAATATGTCAAATACTCCCATCTCTTGCTTACCGCACTTCTTGTATCATTCTGCTTTCGCAGCAGCCCTTTTTTAATAAACAATATATAGCTCTTACCTATTATTGTACTTCTCTATTTTTATATACAAATATGTTCAGTCATGACATTCTGCAACCGTACACTTTGGTGCGAACAATACACCAGGGGCTTACAACACCCCATAACATGGTGTGAGAAGACTGAACACTCTCACGAGTGTGGCACCCCGAACTTATAGCACTATATGCATCGGCTCCGAATCATGTCTTTGGTCAATAGTTGGGTTTGCCCGGCTCCCATGTTTTGGTACCTTACGTTCCGCATTGTTGGCTATGGTAGCGCTGGGAGAACTACTGCGATTGTGCCCCAGTTGAGCTGGGTTAACACCTCAGTAGAGAAAGCTAAAACTGACTGTCATGATAGTGCGAGAGACCGGTCGTTGTTCGCGAGGTTTCTTCGAGTCCTTAAAGACTTATGCCGCTTCGAGTGAGGAACTGGACTTATCCGGCCTAGACGTGGATAGCGCCCCGAACTCGGTCTTCAGAATACTAGGGGCTTCGCCGAAATTTAAAATTATAGAATTCTATGGCTAAGTGAGAGTGATAAAGCATTATAAGTCCGACGGCCTGGTTCGTTGTGCTGAACGCCTCCCTAGATGGACCCAAGAATGGGAACAAGAGCGCTCAGGTTTATCCCGAACACCCCAGCACTCGTGGCATGGGGGTCGAAGCCGACGACTTGCATCTCTCAGATTTGATAAACGGCCGCACAGAAGGTAATATTTTAAATTAACAAGCGTTGCTTAACGCATATAAACAAAGCTTCAGCGTACAAGATAACAAATGCGAGTCTACTAAAAAATTACATCTTTGGAGCACTCATCCACTATATGGCGGGCACCCTTCAGAACGCCATTATAATACATCTCGGGCGTACGATACTCCTTGCCCGGCGGTGGCGCGTCCGTCAACAGCTTCTCCGCATCTAGCTTGCCCCAGTGCACCTTAGCACGGGCAAGGGACCGACGGGCACCTTCAATACAAACGGAGCGCTTGACGACCTCAATCCACAGACACGCGTCCACCAGCCACCGCACCAGACCGAAATAGCTCCCAGGCATGACTTCCCCAGGCCACAGCCGAGCTATGAGACCCTTCATGGCCTGTTCGGCCACCTTGTGGAGCTCGACCAGCTGCTTCAGCTGGTCGCTCAGGGGCACCGGATGTTCGGCCTCAGCATACTGAGACCAGAACACTTTTTCCGTCGAGCTCTCCTCTTCGGCTCGGTAGTATGCGGCGGCATCAGACACACTACGGGGCAGATCGGCGAATGCTCCTGGAGAGCTCCAGATTCCGGTAAGTAGCAGATAATTAACTTTTATATTTTTGCTTTGCATAAAGAATGCCTTACCCGCCGCTATCTTCTTCATCGCCTCGATCTCCTGAAGGGCCTTCTGGGCTTCGGCCTTAGCGGTCTTGGCACTCTCAAGAGCCAAGACAAGCTCGGACTCTCGAGTCTTCGAGTCACGCTCCAAACTCTCATGTTTTTCCACGAGAGCCCGGAGCTCTTGCCGCACCTCCGCCACCCGCGCCTCCTGCTTCTCTCGCTCGGTGCGCTCCAAGGCCACACTCTTTTCGGCCTTGGAGACCGCCTCTTTCAGGGTCGCCACCTCGGCCGTGGTTCCTGCAATATTAACGTTGGTCCTGTTCTTATTTTGCAACCAAGTATTTCTATATACATTTACAGGAGGTACTATGTACCCTCTTTATCCTCGAGCTGCTTCTTGGCACGGCCGAGCTCGCTCTCGGACCACTCGAGGCTTTCCTTCAATGCATTGACCTTCGCAGTCAGTGCGGTAGAGGTCAGCAGCGCAGCCTGCACTCCCATATTGACATATTTCTATTAGACTCCTGCGTATATCTTTTTAGATCCTTAACTCGGCTTTTCTTTCCGAACACCGAACTGAGCATCAGGGGCTACTGTCAATGCAGTAATATTTTTTATATATGTTTTTGAACACATACCTCAAAGCCCGTTATCAGGCTTGTACAGGCTTCCGTCAGCCCGCTCTTGGCGGACTGAACCTTCTGAATCACCGCACTCATAACAGTGCGGTGTTCCTCGTTGATGGAGGCGCCGTTAAGCGCCTCCAGCAAATTGTCCGGCGCCTCCGGGTGGACGGAAGTCGCCAGCGTTGCAGGCTTGCCCTTCTTATGAAGGCACCGCTTGTCGGACTCTGGAACCACTGATGGTTCCGGAGCAGTGTCCGACCCAGGGCCGGACTTAGATCCCTCCGGGGCTTTACCCCCTTTGGGCCTGGAGTCCGGAAGGTCGCCTTGTGGCACTTCCAGGACCACCTCCTCCTGGTTTTGTCCCCTACGGGACTCCACCTCAGCGTCGTCTGTAGGGAGAGGGAAGGAGGCCGTCGGAAGTGAAGCGCTATTCACGTCCGACAAATTCAGAGAGCCGCTCGATGAATCGCCAAGCTGAGCTCTGGGCGGACTACATAATTAGATTCGGCATTAGAAGCTATCGAATAATAAAGGAGTGCAATAAGTCATTCGGGTAGCCGGACACTCACGATTTTGCCAGGGGCTTGACCCTGGATGGCCATTCCCCCCCGCCGTCTTCGGCGTCGGGGGCGTAGTCCTGCAGAAGGGTCTTCCCCTTCTTGGACCCTCTGGCTTCCCCAGTCGGAGCTGCCTTTCTTTTTGTTCCTCCCCCCGTTGGAGGGGGAGAGGCTTCTTCTTCTTCCTCCTCCTCCTCGTCTTTGGAGGCGGAGGGTGCGTTGGGGTTGTCGGGCAAATCCGACGCCACCGGGCATCGGGAACTCTTTCGGGTCCCCGTGGCCTTCTCCTTGGCCTTCTTCTCCGGCACCACGTGAGGTGCCAGAACCAGTAGCTTTGCTAATTGCACGTCTACTGGGCCTTCGGGCAAAGGAGCCGGACAGTCAAACTGTCCGGATGTCCTCTTCCAGTCATGTCAAGGGAATGGGAGTTTAGATCCCACATAAAGTCACACTACGAAATTCGGGTATCCCGTAAGGGACTAAATTAAGCTTACTTTGGAGGCTTGACGTTTCGCGCAGAATCCGCGATCCTCGGTGACGGGAGGGGAGACCTCAGAACTCTTGAAAAGCACCTTCCAGGCGTCCTCGTGCTTCGTTTCAAAGAGCCGGGATAGAGTCTGGTGCTGGGCCGGGTCGAACTCCCACAAATTGAAGTCCCGTCGTTGACACGAGAGGATCCGGCGGAAGCGCATGACCTGGACCACGTTGACAAGCTTGACCTTCTTGGTCACCAGGTCTCGGACGCAGGTTTGGAGTCCGGTCACCTCTTCCGGATTGCCCCACAACAGGCCCATCTCTTTCCAAGATGTGAGCCGGGTGGGGATGCTGGATCGAAATTCGGGGGCTGCTGCCCACTTAGGGTCACGCGGCTCGGTGATATAAAACCACCCCGATTGCCACCCTTTGATGGTTTCCACGAAGGCACTCTCGAGCCAAGTGACATTGGGCATCTTGCCCACCATAGCACCTCCGCATTCCGCTTGTCGGCCTTTCACAACCTTCGGCTTGACACTGAAGATCTTCAGCCATAGGCCAAAGTGGGGCTGGATGCGGAAGAAGGCCTCACACACAACGATAAACACCGAGATATTGAGGATGAAGTTTGGGGCCAGATCGTGGAAGTCTAGGCCGTAGTAGAACATGAGCCCCCGGACGAACGGGTGAAGAGGAAAACCCAGTTCGCGGAGGAAATGGGGAAGAAAAACAACCCTCTCATGGGGCCTGGGGGTGGGGATGAGTTGCCCCACATCTGGAAGTCGGTGCGCGATGTCGTTAGACAAGTATCCGGCCTTCCTCAGTTTTTTGATTTGCCCCTCCGTGACGGAGGAGGCCATCCATCTACCTCCCGCTCCGGACATGGTTGGAGAAGGTTGAGGTGGGAAGTGCGGGCTTGGGCGCTGGAGCTCGAGCGCGCAGGGACGGATAAGCAGAGGAGGAAGAAGGCGTGAATGGAAAGGGCGGATTCTTATCCCCTTATATGGGCAGCCAAAACAACGAGCCCCCCACCGGCCTAATGAAACTCGCTTATCTCCCAAGCGCCGCGGTTAATGACGCGGTTGGGTTACCCACACCCGTATTGATGAGAATCCCGGAATAAGGGGACATGATCTCTGCTTTGACAAGACGTGCCAAGGAAACCGCCTCGCTAAACGCGCTGAGGTGGAACAATAAAATGAATAAAAGCCTGGCCGTGGCATGATGTCAAGCCGCGGAATACGTCAGCAGATCCGATTAACGCAAATATTATTCTCTCTATGGTGGAATGTGGAACTTATTTTGCAGAGCCGGACACTACCCTGGTGTTCAACATCTTCTATGAAATATTCGGAGGAGGAACCTGCCTTGCAATGCCGAAGACAACTTGCACGCTGGACTCGTCGTCATTGAAGCCTGGTTCAGGGGCTACTGAGGGAGTCCTGGATTAGGGGGTGTCCGGATGGCCGGACTGAGACCTTTGGCCGGACTCCCGGACTATGAAGATACAAGATTGAAGACTCCGTCCTGTGTCCGGATGGGACTTTCCTTGGCATGGAAGGCAAGCTTGGCGATACGATATGAAGATCTCCTCCCATTGTAACCGACTCTGTGTAACCCTAGCCCTCTCCGGTGTCTATATAAACCGGAGAGTTTCAGTCCGTAGGACGAACAACAATCATACCATAGGCTAGCTTCTAGGGTTTAGCCACTCCGATCTCGTGGTAGATCTACTCTTGTACTACCCATATCATCAATATTAATCAAGCAGGAGTATGGTTTTACCTCCATCGAGAGGGCCCGAACCTGGGTAAAAACATCGTGTCCCTTGTCTCCTGTTACCATCCGCCTAGACACACAGTTCGGGACCCCCTACCCGAGATCCGCCGGTTTTGACACCGACAGTCCCCCTCTACTCTCTTGTGATGAAATGAGTTTTCCCTTTGAAGTTATCTTATCGGATTGAGTCTTTTATGAGAACACTTGATGTATGTCTTGCTGTGCTTATCTGTGGTGACAATGGGATATCATGTGCCACTTGATGTATGTTTTGGTGACCAACTTGCGGGTTCCGCCCATGAACCTATGCATAGGGGTTGGCACACATTGTTGACTCTCCGGTAGAAACTTTGGGGCACTCTTTGAAGTACTTTGTGTTGGTTGAATAGATGAATCTGAGATTGTGTGATGCATATCGTATAATCATGCCCACGGATACTTGAGGTGACAATGGAGTATCTAGGTGACATTAGGGTTTTGGTTGATTTGTGTCTTAAGGTGTTATTCTAGTACAAACTCTTGAATAGATTGATCCGAAAGAATAACTTTGAGGTGGTTTCATACCCTACCATAATCTCTTCGTTTGTTCTCCGCTATTAGTTGCTTTGGAGTGACTCTTTGTTGCATGTTGAGGGATTGTTATATGATCTATCTATGTTATTATTGTTGAGAGAACTTGCACTAGTGAAAGTATGAACCTTAGGCCTTGTTTCCTATCATTGTAATACCGTTTACGCTCACTTTTTCCACTTGTTACCTTGCTGTTTTTATAATTTCAGATTACAATTACCTTTATCTACCATCCATATTGCACTTGTATCACCATCTCTTTGCCGAACTAGTGCACCTATACAATCTACCATTGTATTGGGTGTGTTGGGGACACAGGAGACTCCTTGTTATTTGGTTGCAGGGTTATTTGAGAGAGACCATCTTCGTCCTACGCCTCCTACGGATTGATAAACCTTAGGTCATCCACTTGAGGGAAATTTGCTACTGTCCTACAAACCTGTGCACTTGCAGGCCCAACAACGTCTACAAGAAGAAGGTTGTGTAGTATACATCATATAGCACCCCAAGTTCGGCCTTCCGAATACTAGGGGCTTCACCGAAATTTAAAATTGTAGACTTCTATGGCTAAGTGAGAGTGATAAAGATGTATAGTCTGATTGCCTTGTTCGCTGTGCTAAACACCTCCTTAAAGGACCAAAAACTTGGATAAAGAGTGTTTAGGTTTATCCCGAACACCCCAGTACTAGTTACATGGGGGCAGAAGCCGATGACTGGCCAACTTTCAGATTTTTATAAACGACCGCACAGAAGGTAATATTTTAAATCAACAAGCGTTAGATAGCGCACATGAACTCGTTTTCATATTACAGGATGACATGAGTATATTCATTCAAATATTACATCCTTTGCACATTCCTCTGCCACAAGGCGGGCGCCTTTCATAACACTGTCATAGTACTTCTCGGGGTATCGGTGCGCCTTGCCCTCCGGCGGCCCCTTCGTCACCAGCTTCTCAGCATCCATCTTCACCCAGTGCACTTCCGCGCGGGCGGAGGCGCGGTGGGCACCCTCAATGCAGACATACCTCTTAACAACTTCAAGCCGCGGACATGCATTTACCATCTTCTTTATAAGGCCAAAGTAGCTATGGGGCAAGGGCTCGCCAGGCCACGGCCGGACTATGAAGTCCTTCATGGCCAGTTCGGCCGCCTTGTGCAGTTCGACCAATTGCTTTAGCTGGTCACTCAAGGGCATCAGATGTTCGGTCCCAGCTTATTGAGACTAGAACAACTTCTCTGTCGAGCTCCCTTCTTCGGCACGGTAGAACTCCGTGGCATCCGATATGCCGCGTGGCAGATCTGCGAACGCTCCTGGAGAGCTCCGAATTCGGGTAAGTAAAAGGAAAGTCTTCTTCACATGCTTGCTTTGCATAATGAATGCCTTACGCGCCGCTATCTTCTTGGCCGCTTGAATCTCCTGGAGGGCCTTTTGGGCTTTGGCCTTGGCGTCTTGCATGCTCTGGAGGGCCTTTGCAAGCTCGGACTCTTGCGTCTTGAAGTCACGCTCCAAGGACTCGAATTTTTTGCCGAAGTCTTGGAGCTCTTGTTGTACCTCATTAACCCGAGCCTCCTGTTTCTCACGCTCAGTGCGCTCCTTGGCAGCCTTGTCTTCGGCCTCGGACAACGCTTTCTTCAGGGCCGCCACTTCGGTCGTGGCCCCTATTAAAATTCATGATGCTTCTGTTAGCATCAATGATTTTTCCCTTTATATGACACACAGATGGGGTGTCACTTACCTTTGTTCTCCTCAAGCTGCCTCTTCATGAGGCCGAGCTCTTCTTCGGCCCGCCCCAGGTCTTGCTTCAGTCCGGCAACCTCCATAGTGCGGGCGGCAGCGGCCAGCAGCGATGCCTGCTTATTCACATAGACATTTTGGTTAGACTCCTGCGGATAAATATTGACCCTCCGTTTGGCTTTTCTTTCCGAACACCAAACAGAGTATCAGGGGCTACTGTCTATAAGTTGATATTTTCTTACGCTTTTGTTACTTACCTCAAAGCTTGTTAGGAGGCTGGCGCAGGCTTCGGTCAATCCGCTTTTGGCGGACCGAACCTTCTCAATCACCATACTCATAAGAGTACGGTGCTCTTCGTTGATGGAAGCGCCACGAAGCACTTCCAGCAAATTGCCCGAGGCCTCTGGCTGGACAGAGGTCATCGGCACAGGAGGCTCACCCTCCTTAGCGAGGGGCTGCCTACTTGAATCCGGAACCATTGCAGGTTTCGGCGCAGTATCCGACTGGGGGCCAGACTTGTCGCGGCCCCTGTTAGTAGAATCCATGGGGGTCCTTCCCCCCATGTGCCCGGCGTCTGGGATTTCGCCTTGGGGCATCTCCAGAATCGTCGCCCCTGTTCCGGTATCCTCTGGGACAACACCTCGGTGTCGTCCGGAGGCCGAGGGGAGGTGGCCGTCGGGAGTGAATAGCTATTCATCTCTGATTCACTCAAGGACCCATCCGAAGAGGATACCTCGAGGTGAGACTTGGCCGGACTGCATATGCATGCTCGGCGTTATAACAAACAATGAAGCTAAGACGCATTAAACGTACCATGGAGTACGGATACTTACAATTTTGCCAGGGGCTTATCCCTGGGCAACTACTCCTCGTCGCTGTAGGCGGCCGTGGTGGAGTAGTCCGGAAGGGATGTCTTTCCCTTCTTAGGTGTCCTAGCCTCCCCCTGTGGGGTGACTTTTCTCTTCTTCTCCCCCCCGGTTGGGGGAGAGGGGACTTCTTCTTACTCCTCCCCGTCTTCATGAGAGGAGTGCGCCTCATCGTCCTCGGACAACGAGTCTATTACAACCCTGTGCCGGAGACCTCTCCTGGTCCCCGTGGACGCCTTCTTGGCCTTCTTCTCTGGCACCTCATAGGGCGCCGGAAATAACATCTTCATCAGAAGCTCCGATTCCGGATCTTCCGGTAACGGAGCCGGGCAGTCGATCCGCTCTGCCACTGCTACCCAATCCTGTGGGAACAGTGTGAAAAGCTTAGGATCCTCCTCTAGATGTGCTAATGAAAAGCGCACCTTGCGAAACACATGAACTTACCGGATTGGCGATGCGTCTAACGCTGAGCCCGCGATCTTCGGTTATGGGTGGTGGAACCTCGTTGGTCTTGAACAGCAATTTCCAGACGTCTTCGTGCGTCGTGCCGAAGAGCTCTCATAGTGTCTGGTGTTCAGCCGGGTCAAACTCCCACATATTGCAAACCCGTCGTTGGCACGGAAGGATCCGACAGAGAAGCATGACTTGTACTATGTTGATGAGCTTGATCTTCTTGCTTACCATATTCCGGACACAGTTCTGAAGTCCGGACAACTCCTCCAAGGACCCCCGGGATAACCCCTTCTCTTTCCAGGAGGTGAGCCGCATGGGAGTGCCGGATCGAAATTCGGGGGCCGCCGCCCGGTTGGCGTTGCGGGGCTCGGTGATGTAGAACCACCCCGATTGCCACCCCTTTACTATCTCCACAAAGGAGCCCTCGGGCCAAGCAACGTTAGGCATCTTGCCCAACATGGCGCCCCCGCACTCCGCTTGCTGGCCGCCCACCAACTTTGCCTTCACGTTGAAGGTCTTCAGCCATAGGCCAAAGTGGGGCGGGATATGGAGGAAAGCCTCGCACATGACAATGAACGCCGAGATGTTGAGGATGAAGTTGGGGGCCAGATCGTGAAAATCGAGCCCGTAGTAAAACATGAGCCCGCGGACGAATGGGTGAAGGGGAAAACCCAGTCCGCGGAGGAAATGAGGAAGGAACACAACCCTCTACTTAGGTTTCGGAGTAGGGATGATCTGCCCCTCGGCGGGAAGCATGTGCGCAATGTTTGCGGCCAGGTATCCGGCCTCCTGCATCTTTGTTATGTCCTCCTTCGTGACAGAGGAGGCCATCCACTTTCCTCCTTCTCTGGACATGCTTGACTTTGCGGAGAAAGTGAGGGCTTGGGCGCTAGAGCTCGAGCGTGCGAGAATGGATGAGCAGAGGGAGAAGAGGGCGTGGGTGAAACGGAGGGATCCTTATATCTTTATAGTGGCGGTAGAAACTATGCGCCTCCACACTTGCCCTATAAATTCGCTCATTCCCCAAGTGCTGCATCGATGGCGCGGTTGGGTTACCCACACTTGTATTGATGAGAATCCCATGATAAGGGGACATGATCTCTGCTTTGACAAGACGTGCCAATAAAATCGCCTTGCAATACGTGCAGTAGCAGGCTGGGAAAAATCAGTTCGAATGATGACCGGGCCGCGGCGTGATGTCATGCTAGGAAAAGTTGTCAGCAGATTAGATTTGTGGAATATTGTGCTCTCTACGGTGGTATGTGGAATTTATTTTGCAGAGCCGGACACGATTCATGTGTTCGAAATCTTCCTTGTAGTATTCGGAGATGGAACACGCCTTGCAATGCCGAAGACAATCTGCGCGCCGGACTCATCGTCATTGAAGCCTGGTTCAGGGGCTACTGAGGGAGTCCTAGATTGGGGGGGGGGGTACTTGGACAGCCGGACTATATACTTTGGCCGGACTGTTGGACTATGAAGATACAAGATTGAAGACTTCGTCCCGTGTCCGGATGGGACTCTCCTTTGCGTGGAAGGCAAGCTTGGCAATTCAGATGTGTAGATCTCCTTCTCTATAACCGACTCTATGTAACCCTAGCCCCCTCTGGTGTCTATATAAACCGGAGGGTTTAGTCCGTAGGACGACAACAATCATAATCATAGGCTAGCTCCTAGGGTTTAGCCTCTATGATCTCGTGGTAGATCAACTCTTATAATACTCATATCATCAAGATCAATCAAGCAGGAAGTAGGGTATTACCTCCATCGAGAGGGCCCGAACCTGGGTAAACATCGTGTCCCCAGCCTCCTGTTACCATTAGCCTTAGACGCATAGTTTGGGACCCCCTACCCGAGATCCGCCGGTTTTGACACCGACACTTATCACACCCGATCATCATATGGTGTCTCGGCACGACGAACTATAGGAACGGTGCATACTCAGGGAGAACACTTATACCTTGAAATTTAGTAAGGGATCATCTTATAATGCTACACCGTAATAAGATGCATAAAAGATGAACATCACATGCAATCAAAATATGTGACATGATATGGCCATCATCATCTTGTGCTCATGATCTCCATCACCGAAGCATCGTCATGATCTCCATCGTCACCGGTGCGACACCTTGATCTCCATCGTAGCATCGTTGTCGTCTCGCCAACTATTGCTTCTACGACTATCGCTACCACTTAGTGATAAAGTAAAACAATTACATGGCGATTGCATTGCATAGAATAAAGTGACAACCGTATGGCTCCTGCCAGTTGCTGATAACTCTATTACAAAACATGATCATCTCATGCAAAAATTTATATCACGTCTTGTCTTGACCATATCACATCACAACAAGCCCTGCAAAAACAAGTTAGACGTCCTCTACTTTGTTGTTGTAAGTTTTACGTGGCTGCTACGGGCTTCTAGCAAGAACAGTTCTTACCTACGCATCAAAACCACAACGATTTTTTGTCAAGTGTGTTGTTTTAACCTTCAACAATGACCAGTCGTAGTCAAACTCGATTCAACTAAAGTTGGAGAAACAGACACCCGCCAACCACCTATGTGCAAAAGCATGTCGGTAGAACCAGTCTCATGAACGCGGTCATGTAATGTCGGTCCGGGCCAATTCATCCAACAATACCGCCGAATCAAAGTAAGACGTTGGTGGTAAGCAATATGACTATTATCGCCCACAACTCTTGGAGTTCTACTTGTGCATAAAACATCTACGCCTAGACCTGGCTCAGATGCCACTATTGGGGAACGCGGTAATTTCAAAAAAAATCCTACGATCACGCAAGATCTATCCAGGTGATGCATAGCAACGAGAGGGGAGAGTGTGTCCATGTACCCTCCTAGACCGAAAGCAGAAGTGTTTCAGTAACGTGGTTGATGTAGTCGAACATCTTCGCCATCCAACCGATCCAAGTACCGAATGTACGACACCTCCGCGTTCAGCACACATTCAGCTCGATGACGTCCCTCGTGCTCTTGATCTAGTTGAGGATGAGGGTAGGTTCTGTCAGCACGATGGCGTGGCGACGGTGATGATGATGCTACCAGTGCAGGGCTTTGCCTAAGCACTACGATGGTATGATCGACGTGTGTAAATGTGGACGGGGCACCACACACGGTTGGGAGAGAAACTTGTGTGTTCTAGGGTGCCCCCTACCCCCGTATATAAAGGAGGGAGAGGGAGAGGCAGGCGTCCCTAGGGGGCGCGCCAAGGTGTGGAGTCCTACTAGGACTCCCTAGTCCTAGTAGGATTCCACCTCCCACATGGAGTAGGAAAGGGGGAATGGAGAAGGAGAAGAAAAGGGGGGGGGGTGTCCCCCTTCTCCTAGTCCTAATCGTCCTCCTGCCCAAGGGGGGTGCACCAGCCCCTTGTGGGCTGGTGTGCTTCCCTATTATGGCCCATAAGGCCCATAACTTCTCCCGAGGGGTTCCGGTAACCTCCCGGTACTGCGAAAAATACCAGAACTTCCCTAGAACCATTTCGATGTCTGAATATAGCCTTCCAATATATGAATATTTACCTCTCGACCATTTCGAGACTCCTCGTCATGTCTGTGATCCCATCCGAGACTCTGAACAAAATGCGGTTCATCAAATCACATAACTCATAATACAAATCGTCATCGAATATTAAGCGTGCGGACCCTATGGGTTTGAGAACTATGTAGACATGACGGAGACACATCTCCGGTCGATAATCAATAGCGGAACCTGGATGCTCATATTGGCTCCTACACATTCTATGAAGATCTTTATCGGTCAAACCGCATACAACATACGTTGTTCCCTTTGTCATCGGTGTGTTACTTGCATGAGATTCGATCATCGGTATCATCATACCTAGTTCAATCTTATTACCGGCAAGTATCTTTACTCGTTCTGTAATACTTCATCCTGTAACTAACTCATTAGTCACATTGCTTGCAAGGCTTATAGTTATGAGCATTACCGAGAAGGCCCAGAGATACATCTCCAAAACACGGAGTGACAAATCCTAATCTCGATCTATGCCAACCCAACAAACACCTTCAGAGACACCTATAGAGCCTCTTTATAATCACCCATTTACGTTGTTACGTTTGATACACACACAAGGTGTTCCTCCGGTATTCGGGAGTTGCATAATCTCATAGTCCGAGGAACAAGTATAAGTCTTGAAGAAAGTAGTAGAAATGAAACTGTAACGATCATAATGCTAAGCTAATGGATGGGTCATGTCCATCACATCATTCTCCTATTGATGTGATCCCATTCATCAAATGACAACACATGTCTATGGTCAGAAAACATAACCATCTTTGATTAACGAGCTAGTCAAGTAGAGGCATACTAGGGACACTATGTTTTGTCTATGTATTCACACATGTACTAAGTTTCCGGTTAATACAACATGAATAATAAACATTTATCATGATATAAGGAAATAAATAATAACTTTATTATTTCCTCTAGGTCATATTTCCTCCAGCTTCCCCCTTTTTGGAGTTAGCATCCGCCACATTGTTAGCGGGAACAACCACTTCCAGTAGTGCGGTGGGTAATTTAAGGCCTTCAAGAAACTCCTTAAACATGCCTTTAACTTTGGTCGTTGATACGTCTCCAATGTGTCTATAATTTTTTATTGTTCCATGCTACTATAGTATCTGTTTTGGATGTTTAATGGGCTTTAATATGCTCTTTTATATTATTTTTGGGACTAACCTATTAACCGGAGGCCAGTGCCAGTTTCTGTTTTTTTGCCTATTTTAGAGTTTTGCAGAAAAGGAATATCAAACGGAATGAAACCTTCGCGATGATCTTTCTTGGATCAAAAGCAATCCACAAGACTTGGAGTTGAAGTCTATGACTCTACGAGGAAGCCACTAGGCAGGAGGGCATGCCTAGGGGGTAGGCACGCCCCCACCCTTGTGGGCCCCTCATAGATCCACCGACGTACTTCTTTCACCTATATATATACTCTTATACCCTAAAAACATCAAGGGGAGCCACGGAACCACTTTTCCACCGCCGCAACCTGCTGTACCCGTGAGATACCATCTTGGGGCCTTTTTCGGCGATCTGCCGGAGGGGGAATCAATCACGGAGGGCTTCCACATCAACACCATTGCCTCTCCAATGAAGTGTGAGTAGTTTACCACAGACCTTCGGGTCCATAGTTATTAGCTAGATGGCTTCTTCTCTCTCTTTGATTCTCAATACAAAGTTCTCCTCGATGTTCTTGGAGATCTATTCGATGTAATACTCTTTTGCGGTGTGTTTGCCGAGATCCGATGAATTGTGGATTTATGAACAAAATTATCTTTGAATATTATTTGGTTCTTCTCTTAATTCTTATATGCATGATTTGATATCTTTGCAAGTCTCTTCGAATTATCGGTTTAGTTTGGCCTACTAGTTTGATCTTTCTTGCAATGGGAGAAGTGCCTAGCTTTGGGTTCAATCTTGCGGTGTCCTTTCCCAGTGACAGTAGGGGCAGCAAGGCACGTATTGTATTGTTGCCATCAAGGATAAAAAGATGGGGTTTATATCATATTGCTTGAGTTTGTCCCTCTACATCATGCCATCTTGATTAATGCGTTACTCCATTCTTACGAACTTAATACTCTAGATGCATGCTGGATAGCGGTCGATGTGTGCAGTAATAGTAGTAGATGCAAAATCGTTTAGGTCTACTTGACATGGACGTGATGCCTATGTTCATGATCATTGCCCTAGATGTCTTCATAATTATGCGCTCTTCTATCAATTTCTCGACAGTGATTTGTTCACCCACCGTAATACATGCTATCTTGCGATAAGCCATTAGTGAAACCTATGGCCCCCGGGTCTATTTTCTATCATATTACATCTCTTTTATTTACATCGCATCTCGTTTACTATTTTGCAATCTTTACTTTACAATCTATACAACAAAAATGCCAAAAATATTTACTTTACTATCTTTATTAGATCTCACTTTTGCGAGTGACCACGAAGGGGTTTACAACCCCTTTATCGCATTGGTTGTAAGGTTCTTGATTGTTTGTGCAGGTACTAGGTGACTTGTGTGTCGTCTCCTACTGGATTGATACCTTGGTTCTCAAAACTGAGGGAAATACTTACGCTACTTTGCTGCATCACCCTTTCCTCTTCAAGGGAAAACCAACGCATGCTCAAGAGGTAGCAAGAAGGATTTCTGGCACCGTTGTCGGGGAGACCTACGCCAAGTCAAAGACAAGATTTAATCTCCCGTCAACTTGCCAATTTCTGGCGCCGTTGCTGGGGAGATCTATGCCAAGTCAAGACATACCAAGTACCCATCATAAACTCTTCTCCCTCGCATTACATTATTTGCCATTTGCCTCTTGTTTTCCTCTCCCCCACTTCTAAAACGATTTTCGAAAACCTTTGCATTTTCTTTGCCCTCCTTTCGTTTGATCTTGTATTACAATGTACATTCTTTTTGCTTGCATCTTCGCTTGCTAAAAGTTTATGGATCCTCATCCACTTGCTAATCTTTTTAAGAAATCCAATTATGATGAACCAATTTCTAGTGATTTGAGTTCACTAGATTATCTTTATGAGGTTTTGCTTGAAATCCGTGCATTTGAAAATTGTGATGAAGTGCTTTATGAAGTGATTCACGATAGATCTTTTAAAGAAAAGCATGATTGCAATGATGTTATTATAAATTATGGTAATTGTGATAAAAATATGCAAAACCCTAAGCTTAGGGAGGCTAGTTTTGCTATGTCTACTACTTGTTGCAATGATCATGATTGGGGAGATTCTTGTTATAATAATGAAAATTTATTTAAGCCCCATGATGAATATGAGATTGATAATAGTGTTTGCAATATTATTGAAAGTGGGTTTGGAAGAGTGTCAATTTTAGATCCCACATATTTGGAGAATGTTCAATCTTATGAAATGTTTGATAAAAATGGGTTTGGAGAGGTCATGACTTTACTTAATATTAATCCCACTATTTTGGAAGAGTGTCAACTTTGCATGCACGTGGATCGTGTTGAGAATATTTTATGTGATAGATATTTTGTTGAATTTGCTTATGATCCCACGTGTAATTATTATGATAGAGGAAAATATGGTTGTAGAAATTCTCATGTTACTAAATTTCCTCTCTTTATGTTGAGATTGCTATGTTTCTTTCTTCTTCCTTGCATATGCTAGTTTTTGCTTACCATGATAATTTGTTTGCCTATAAGATGCCTATGCATAGGAAGTATGTTAGACTTAGATGTGTTTGTCAGGTGTTTCATGATGCTCTCTTTGCGCTTCAATTCTTGTCTTTCATGTGAGCATCATCGAAATTATCAATGGCTAGTTAGGGGCGTTAAACGATAGCGCTTGTTGGGAGGCAACCCAATTTTTTTTTTGTTCTTTGATTTTTTTCTCCTGTTCAGTAATAAATAATTCATCTAGCTTATGGTTAGATGTATTTTTATGTTTTAATTAGTGTTTGTGCCAAGTAGAACCTTTGGGAAGACTTGGGTGAAGTCTTTGCGATCTTGCTGTAAAAAAACAGAAACTTTTGCGCTCACGAGAATAGCTGTCATTTTTACTGGAGAGTGCTTTTAGGTTGATTCTTTTTGCATATGATTAATAGACAAATTCCTCACGTCCAACACATTATTTAAAAAACTTTAGAGTTACATAAGTATTCGGAAGTTACAGATTACTACATACTGTTCTGTTTTTGACAGATTCTGTTTTTCGTGTGTTGTTTGCTTATTTTGATGAATCTATGAGTAGTATCTGGGGGTATGAGCCATAGATAAGTTGAAATACAGTAGGTTTAACACCAATATAAATAAAGAATGAGTTCATTACTGTACCTTAAAGTGCTGGTTTATTTTCTTATACTAACGGAGCTCATGAAATTTTCTGTTGAAGTTTTGTGTTGTGAAGTTTATAAGTTTTTGGGTAAAGATTTGATGGATTTTGGAATAAGGAGTGGAAAGATCTTAAGCTTGGGGATGCACAAGGCACCCCAAGATAATTCAAGGACAACCAAAAGCCTAATCTTGGGGATGCCCCGGAAGGCATCCCCTCTTTCGTCTTCGTCTATCGGTAACTTTACTTGAGGCTATATTTTTATTCACCACATGATATGTGTTTTGCTTGGAGAGCCTTGTATGATTTGAGTATTTGATTTTTAGTTTACCACAATCATCCTTTCTGTAGACACCTTTTGGGTGAGACACGCATGAATCGGAATTTATTAGAATACTCTATGTGCTTCACTTATATCTTTTGAGCTAGACAATTTTGCTCTAGTGCTTCACTTATATATTTTTAGAGAACGGTGGTGGTTTTATTTTATAGAAATTGTTGATCTCTCATGCTTCACTTATATTATTTTGAGAGTTTATTAGAACAACATGGTAATTTTCTTTGGTTATAAAATTAGTGCTAATATGATGAGCATCGAAGATGGGTATAATAAAAACTTCCATATAAAGTGCATTGAATACTATGAGAAGTTTGATGCTTGATGATTGTTTTGAGATATGAGGATGGTGATATTAGAGACATGCTAGTAGAGTAGTTGTGAATTTAAGGAATACTTGTGTTAAAGTTTGTGGTTCCTGTAGCATGCACGTATGGTGGACAGTTATGTGATGAAGTTGGAGCATGATTTATTTATTGATTGCTTTCCTTATGTGTGGAGGTCGGGATTGTGCGATGGTTAAATCCTACCAACCCTTCCCCTAGGAGCATGCATGTAATACTTTGTTTTGATTACTTGAAGATTTTTGCAATAAGTATGTGAGTTCTTTATGACTAATATTGATTCCATGGATTATACGCACTCTCACCCTTCCAAACACCCACCATATACCTTCCTCAAAACAGCCACCATACCTACCTATTATGGCATTTCCATAGCCATTCCGAGATATATTGCCATGCAACTTTCCACCATTCCGTTTATTATGACACGCTCCATCATTGTCATATTGCCTTGCATGATCATGTAGTTGACATCGTATTTTTGGCAAAGCCACCATTCATAATTTTTCATACATGTCACTGTTGAATCATTGCACATCCCGGTACACCACCGGAGGCATTCACATCGAGTCATATTTTGTTCTAAGTATTGAGTTGTAATTCTTGAGTTGTAACTAAATAAAAGTGTGATGATCTTCATTATTAGAGAAATGTTCCATGTGAGGAAAGGATGATGGAGACTATGATTCCCCCACAAGTCAGGATGAGACTCCGGAGTAAATAAAAAATAGGCCATAAAAAAGGAGTGAAAAGGCCCAAATAAAAAAAATAAAAAATGAGAGAAAAAGAGAGAAGGGGCAATGCTACTATCCTTTTACCACACTCGTGCTTCAAGGTAGCACCATGATCTTCATGATAGGGAGTCTCCTATGTTGTCAGTTTCATATACTAGTGGGACTCTTTCATTATAGAACTTGGCTTGTATATTCAAATGATGGGCTTCCTCAAAAGTGCCCTAGGTCTTTGTGAGAAAGCAAGTTGGATGCACACCCACTTAGTTTCTTTTGTTGAGCTTTCATAAACTTATAGCGCTAGTGCATCCGTTGCATGGCGATCCCTACTCACTCACATTGATATCTATTGATGGGCATCTCCATAGCCTATTGATATGCCTAGTTGATGTGAAACTATCTTCTCCTTTTTGTCTTCTCCACAACCACCATTCTATTCCACCTATAGTGCTATGTCCATGGCTCACGCTCATGTATTGCGGGAAGATTGAAAAAGTTTGAAAATACTAAAGTATGAAACAATTGCTTGGCTAAAACCAGGGTTGTGCATGATTAAATATTTTGTGTGATGAAGACAGAGCATAGCCAGACTATATGATTTTGTAGGGATAACTTTCTTTGGCCATGTTATTTTGAGAAGACATGATTACTTTGTTCGTATGCTTGAAGTATTATTGTTTTTATGTCAATATTAAACTTTTGTCTTGAATCTTTTGGATCTAAACATTCATGCCACAACAAAGAAAATTACATTGAGAAATATGCTAGGTAGCATTCCACATCAATTTTTTTTTGTTTTTATCATGTACTCGAGGACGAGCATGAATTAAGCTTGGGGATGCTTGATACGTCTCCAACGTATCTATAATTTTTTATTGTTCCATGCTATTATATTATCTGTTTTGGATGTTTAATGGGCTTATATGCTCTTTTATATTATTTTTGAGACTAACCTATTAACCGGAGGCCTAGTGCCAGTTTTTGTTTTTGTTTTTTTGCCTATTTTAGAGTTTCGTAGAAAAAGAATATCAAAAGGAGTCCAAATGGCATGAAACCTTCGCGAGGATATTTCTTGGACCAAAAGCAATCTAGAAGACTTGGAGTTGAAGTTTGGGACTCTACGAGGAAGCCACGAGGCAGGAGGGCGCGCCCCCACCCTTGTGGGCCCCTTGTAGCTCCAGTGACGTACTTCTTTCACCTATATATACTCCTATACCCTAGAAACATCAGGGGGAGCCACAAAACCTCTTTTCCACCGCCGCAATCTTCTATACCCGTGAGATCCCATCATGGGACCTTTTTCGGCGATCTGCCGGAGGGGGGCTCAATCACGGAGGGCTTCTACATCAAAATTTGAAAGGGAAGAGAAGTAATTCAACACACCTACGTCAAGATTCCTTACCAGAGCGACGAAGGGGTTGAGGAGTAAAAAGAATTCCTACTCTCCGATATAACTAGACTCAGAAAAACAGTTTTCTTCTAGACTCAACAACGGCCAAACTACACGATCAATCAAGGGGGCTCCTAGGGCCGGTCGAGGCTCTGATACCAACTTGTCACGCCCAATATGCGACCCTATCCAAAAGGAACTCGAAGGTCCCACCAAGGATAGACCCGCATATTGAAACGCTTTTGCAAGGTGGATATCATTACATCAACATTACATAATAGATGGGGATACATACATAAGGCATACAATGCCACATGAATACAACATTACAATACATAAGAGCATCATCCGACTACGGATGAAACACAAACAGAAACTCGAACGACATCCACCCTGCTAGCCCAGGCTGCCGACCTGGAACCTATCCCCTGATCAAAGAAGAAGCAGAAGAAGAACTCCAAAACAAGTAAGCATCGCTCTCACGTCATGATCATCGCACAACCTGTACCTGCAACTGTTGTTGTAGTAATCTGTGAGCCACGAGGACTCAGCAATCCCATTACCATGGGTATCAAGACTAGCAAAGCTTAAAGAAAAAGGAAGGGGTAAAGTGGTGAGGCTGCAGCAGCGACTAAGCATATATGGTGGCTAACATACGCAAATAAGAGCGAGAAGAGAGCAAAAGGAACGATCGTCAACTAGTAATGATCAAGAAGTGATCCTGAACTCCTACTTACGTCAAACATAACCCAGAAACCGTGTTCACTTCCCGGACTCCGCCGAGAAGAGACCATCACGGCTGCACACACGGTTGATGCGTTTTAATTCGGATCTGGTGTCAAGTTATCTACAACCGGACATTAACAAATTCCCATCTGCCTATAACCGCAGGCACGGCTTTCGAAAGATTATACCCTGCAGGGGTGTCCCAACTTAGCCCATGACAAGCTCTCATGATCAACGAAGGAATAGACCTTCTCCCAGGAAGACCCGATCAGACTCGGAATCCCGGTTTACAAGACATTTCGACAATGGTAAAACAAGACCAGCAAAGCCTCCCGCTGTGCCGACAAATCCCGATAGGAGCTGCACATATCTCATTCTCAGGGCACACCGGATGAGCCAAACGTCGGGTTGGCATAGACCCTGGTTGCCCAGGGGGCGCCGGACATCGCTCGGTTCGGACCAACACTTAGACAAGCACTGGCCCGGGGGGGGGGGCTAAAATAAAGATGACCCTCGGGTTGGCCGACCCAAGGGAAAGGTATAGGTGGTGGTGAGGCAAATGGTAAAACCAAGGTTGGGCCTTGCTGGAGGAGTTTTATTCAAAGCAAACTGTCAAGGGGGTCCCATAAATCACCCGACCGCGTAAGGAACGCAAAATCCGGGAACATAACACCGGTATGACGGAAACTAGGGCGGCAAGAGTGGAACAAAACACTAGGCAAAAGGCCAAGTCTTCCACCCTTTACCAAGTATATAGATGCATTAATAATATAAGAGATATTGTGATATCCCAACCAAAATCCTGTCCACCATGGAGAAATCTTCAACTTCACCTGCAACTAGCAACGCTATAAGAGGGGCTGAGCAAAAGCGGTAACATAGCCAAACAATGGTTTGCATAGGAAAGGTGTCAAAGGTTAGAGGTTCATGGCAATATGGGATGGCTTGAATAAACAGGTGATAGGTAGCGCAGCATAGCGATAGAACGAAACAACTAGCATAGCAATGATAGTAGTGAGATCCAGGGTAGCGGCCATCTTGCCTGAAATCCCGCAAGGAAGAAGAACGAGTCCATGAAGAAGACGAACGGATGAAGCCGAACCAAGCGTAGACGAACGAATCCTCACGATCGCAACGAAACGGGAACTATCGAGAAGAAGCACACAACATAGTAAACACACCACACATGAACAAGGCATGATGCACAAACAAGTATGATGCAAGACAAGACTACATGAAGCTACTCATGGCAAGAGATGATGCAAACAAAAGCAACACATCAATGCAAGTTTAAATGAGGCCGGGAACAACATATAACAATTCCGGTAAGTCCTCATATGCAAATTTCGAAGTTGGTCCAGATCTAAATAAACCTTATGTTCAAGTTGTTAAACATCAAGTTAAGATGCACCAAGATGATCTACACGAGATTCTAGTCAAGTTACATATAAAGTTCATTTAGTTCGGAGCTACGGCCTAGAAGATATGAGCAACACAAGTTAAACATGGCATTGCTGCAAAATGCACTCAAACATCAAGCAAACACCTCAAAACATGGATGCAACATGATAATATGAAACTACATGCAAAATCAAGCAAGTTTCATATAGAGCACACTCAAAACGGAGCAACGGTTCAACACATGCACACTAAACAAGTTATAGCAACAATCTGTCCAAAACAACAACTAGGCATATTGCAAGCATCAAAACAATATGCTACAACATCTCAACATGAAAACAAAAGACATGGGCATGATGTACAGGTAAAGCATTACAAAACATGAACGCTGAGCTCTCTCCAGAAATCACTAGAACATGCTCAAACACACATGGTAAGATTGCAAGTAACAACAATTTCAGACTTTGCAGAAAATAACATCACGATGCAATGTTTAGAGCTATCAAACAACATGTTACAGGAACTTATCATGTCAAACAAAGACATGGCATGAATCTACTAATTGCATAGATAAAAAGTCCCTTACTGACCATAAGCCAAAAAGGATCAGAAAATATGATGGCACCCATGTAAACATGGCAAGTTATAATACAGATTCAAACATGGCAGAAACATAATTATGAAGGCATGTAGATGAGCTTGTACCACTCACCACAGAGCAAAACATGGCATGGCAAGGCACCCAACAGTAATAAGGCATATTAATGAAGCTAAGCATGGCAATAGCAAGGCCATAGGGTGCATGGATCACTAGGAAAACACATGGTAACAACTGAACTTAATGTTAACAGGCTGACAGCAACATTTTCAAGCAACTTTGGAGCAAGATATGAACAAGCTACAGCAAGCTATAAATGCAACCAGGGGCATCAATGGATAGAGGATAAAATGTAGATCAAAACATGTTTATAGAACATCTCCAGATTATGCATAGAATGATTAGTAGCAACATGTTTATATAGCATCACGAAATAACAGATTCAGCCTAGCAAAACAGCAACATCATGTACACTACTTAACAAGCTCGATACACTCACCACAAGTCATTGCATGACAAGATAAGCATAGCATCATCATGAAGATATGTTTGTGAAACAAACCAAGTCAAGAACAAGTCCATAGCATGCAAGGATCAACTATAGCAAGCTTGGCCAAATTGAATAACATGTAAACAATCTGCCAGGAAACATTTTGAAGCAAAAGTAGAGCACGAAAATGACATGCTAGACTACTCCATAATTGCAACAAAGGGCATGAATGGATAGACAATAACCGCATGTTCAAAACACCCTTACTGAAGTATCTCAAAATATGCATGGATCTCTCTGTAGCAACAAGTTTACATGGCATGAAAATAACAGCAGAACAGGGACTAAAATCAACCACATCACGATGCCTAGTTTGCATGCTTGTGCTAGTCACCACATTGATCACAAAAATGCATGGCATACACCACTGTAAAGAAGACATAGCATAGATCAAAACACATGTAGACATCAACCTCATAGGATGCACACATCAATCATGGCAAAAATGACAAAAGAGCTCGTTCTGATAACAGACAGCAGAAAACATCATGAAGCACTCTTACAACGATGATTCAGGCATCTAGATGAACTTAAATGAATATGATGCAATGGAATGAAATGATGTATTGTCGAGACGAACAATTTGACATATTACACGCACGAAACGGAGCTACGGATGCAGAGATACGACGCAACGAACATGGCATGAAAATTACTCAAAACTGGGACTCAGACGAAAAATCACCTCCGAAACTGGATCTAGGGTTTTCGGGGCACGCGGATCGAGGACGGCCGGAGGAGCTCGCCGGAGATGCGTCGTGGTGACCGGAGGACGAGGGAGAGGCCGGGAGGAAGCTGGGCGGCGCCGGCCGGGCCGGATCTAACCGGAGGGGCCGGGGCGGCACCGGTGGCCGGAGGCGGGGCGCGGCGAGCTCCGGCCAACTGCGGAGCTTGGCGAGCTCGGCCATGGCGGGCGGCGGAGCTCCCGAGCGCGGGGAGGTGGAGAAGACGGGGGCCGGCCGGGCGGCGGCGCGCCGGGCGGCGGCGGGCGCGGCGGAGCCGGGGCGGCGGAGGCGGCGACCGCGGCGGCGGGGCGCAACGGCGGCGGCGCGGCTGGATCCAGGCGCGGGCCTGGGAGGCTGCGGCCTCGGGGCGCGGGAGGCAGCGATGGGCCGGGCGGGCCCGCTGCGGGCTCGCCGGGCTGCGGCGACGGGTGGCGGCGGAGGGACAGGTGGTGACTGCCGGTTGGGTGCGGGGCGAGCAGACATGTCCGTCGGTGGAGGAGAAGGTGTCCGGCGGTGCGAGGGGAATTTCTAGTGTTTCGGGGGGAGAATTCATCCACGAATTTCGGGGAAGAGGGCATATTTATAGGTAGAGGGAGCTAGGAGAGTCCAAATGAGGAGCGGTTTTTGCCCACACAATCGTGATCGAACGACCGAGAGCATGGAGGGGAGTTTGCTGGGTTTTGGGCCACTTTGGAAAGGGTGTTGGGCTGCAAAGAGAGAGGGGCTTTACGGTTACCCGGTTAACCGTTGGAGTACCAAACGAACTCCAAATGGCACAAAACTTGACAGGCGGTCTACCGGTGGTATACCAAGGCTACTTGGCAAGCCTCGGGCCATTCCGAGAAAGTTTAACACCTACTCACGAAAAGAGAGAAGAGGGGGACGCCGGAGGACATAGGAGCGTCGGATTGCAAAACGGACAACGGGGAAAATGCTCGGATGCATGAGACGAACATGTATGCCAAAATAAATGCACATGATGACATGACAAAATGCAACACACAAGCAAATGACATGGCAACGACGGCGAATAACTGGCAGACACTTGGCGCATCGGATCCGGGGCGTTACAACACTCCTCCACTAACAAGAGATCTTGACCCGAGATCTTAGGACCGAGACGGAAGGGAAAAGGGATGAGGTGAAACAAGAACTCAAGAGAAGAAGCAAAGAATCTAGAGCACTCGAGAAGAAGAGAGGAACGTCGAGAATGACGAGAATTGAAAGCTCACGAAATCAGATAGACTATGAAACCACTCCGGTTAGAACAAGATAAGAAACGAATAAGACTGAAAGGATTTAGGCAGCACTCCGGTTGAAAATGGAATGAAAAGAACACGAACTTCAGAAGACGGGATGACACTTGACGAGATGAACAATGCAAAGCCTCCGGAAGAATTAAAAGAATGGAATGAAAAGAATTTAGAAGGAAGGATTGGATTGATATGATAATCAAGGAAAAAGAATCTTGAACGGACTACCGTAAGAATTCGAAAATGACTGATGAAAGAGAATGAATCACTGGGAAGAATTAGAATAACCAATAAGCAAGAGGGGATTTAGATGCAAAAGAACAAAGAGATCACGAGCTGATTAAAGAACACTTGAACGAAGCACCGGGATAAATAGCGAATGATAACTGGAATGATGGCCTCCAGTGAAAGGAAACGGGAAAACAGCTTCTAACATACTCCGGATAGGTAAGGAAAGAATATCTGACAAATGGAATAATTCGAGAGGATAATATGAAGCTAGAACCATGAATCTTTGAGAGAACGGTCAAGATTTAAAGGAAAACTCTTCTTCGATCCTCGAATGACGACGAGAAACAGCACCAAAATTACTGAGATACTCCGGGAGAATGAAAAGCAGAGAGGTTGAGCCAACAATGAAATGATTTGAAATCGATCTTGAAAAGGCATCTGACTAATGAAATTCATTCTTACGTCACGCTTGAAAAGAATTCGAGAATAACTCCGGGGAATTAGAAGAGTCAGGTAAGATCCTGGGAAAAGACCTGTGGGTTAGGGCCCACTGAAAAGAAAACACCATTGGAAAGGATGATGAACAGATAGATGATGCACTGGAACAATTGAAATATTTGCCGAGGAGAAGAATATGATCAACCCGAAAAACTTGAATTGAGTGCACCGGAAAAGAAAGGGATGAAGAATGACGAACGAGACGAGAATTCACCGATTAAAACAATTGAGGGAAGACTGAAGAGGCTCCACACGAATGAAAATCGATGGTC
>NC_041387.1:37565181-37676619 GCF_002162155.2 Triticum dicoccoides | reverse complement strand
GGAAGAAAAGGGGTGGGAGGGCGGGAAAACAAAGGCAACTTGGAAGGGGAAATCGACGAATATCTTGAAGAGAAATCACCGGTTGAAATCATTAAGGAAAGGAAGCAAAGACTTCGCATGAGTAGGATGGATACTCGATTACGGACTCCGGTTCCGAGACGAAGAAGGGTGGGCGGGTGGGAAAAGAAAACAACCGAGGATTGAACTCAATGATGAAGAGGCTCGAGTCAACTTGATGAGAAATGCACCGGATGAAAAGAGCTGAGGAACAACGATCGGAAAACCAACTGCGTGAACCTAAATAAAATTTGAAAGGGAAGAGAAGTAATTCAACACACCTACGTCAAGATTCCTTACCAGAGCGACGAAGGGGCTGAGGAGTAAAAAGAATTCCTACTCTCCGATATAACTAGACTCAGAAAAACAGTTTTCTTCTAGACTCAACAACGGCCAAACTACACGATCAATCAAGGGGGCTCCTAGGGCCGGTCGAGGCTCTGATACCAACTTGTCACGCCCAATATGCGACCCTATCCAAAAGGAACTCGAAGGTCCCACCAAGGATAGACCCGCATATTGAAACGCTTTTGCAAGGTGGATATCATTACATCAACATTACATAATAGATGGGGATACATACATAAGGCATACAAAGCCACATGAATACAACATTACAATACATAAGAGCATCATCCGACTACGGATGAAACACAAACAGAAACTCGAACAACATCCACCCTGCTAGCCCAGGCTGCCGACCTGGAACCTATCCCCTGATCAAAGAAGAAGCAGAAGAAGAACTCCAAAACAAGTAAGCATCGCTCTCGCGTCATGATCATCGCACAACCTGTACCTGCAACTGTTGTTGTAGTAATCTGTGAGCCACGAGGACTCAGCAATCCCATTACCATGGGTATCAAGACTAGCAAAGCTTAAAGGGAAAGGAAGGGGTAAAGTGGTGAGGCTGCAGCAGCGACTAAGCATATATGGTGGCTAACATACGCAAATAAGAGCGAGAAGAGAGCAAAAGGAACGATCGTCAACTAGTAATGATCAAGAAGTGATCCTGAACTCCTACTTACATCAAACATAACCCAGAAACCGTGTTCACTTCCCGGACTCCGCCGAGAAGAGACCATCACGGCTGCACACACGGTTGATGCATTTTAATTCGGATCTGGTGTCAAGTTATCTACAACCGGACATTAACAAATTCCCATCTGCCTATAACCGCAGGCACGGCTTTCGAAAGATTATACCCTGCAGGGGTGTCCTAACTTAGCCCATGACAAGCTCTCGCGATCAACGAAGGAATAGACCTTCTCCCAGGAAGACCCGATCAGACTCGGAATCCCGGTTTACAAGACATTTCGACAATGGTAAAACAAGACCAGCAAAGCCTCCCGCTGTGCCGACAAATCCCGATAGGAGCTGCACATATCTTGTTCTCAGGGCACACCTGATGAGCCAGACGTCGGGTTGGCATAGACCCTGGGTGCCCAGGGGGCACCGGACATCGCTCGGTTCGGACCAACACTTAGACAAGCACTGGCCCCGGGGGGGGGGCTAAAATAAAGATGACCCTCGGGTTGGCCGACCCAAGGGAAAGGTATAGGTGGTGGTGAGGCAAATGGTAAAACCAAGGTTGGGCCTTGCTGGAGGAGTTTTATTCAAAGCGAACTGTCAAGGGGGTCCCATAAATCACCCGACCGCGTAAGGAACGCAAAATCCGGGAACATAACACCGGTATGACGGAAACTAGGGCGGCAAGAGTGGAACAAAACACTAGGCAAAAGGCCAAGTCTTCCACCCTTTACCAAGTATATAGATGCATTAATAATATAAGAGATATTGTGATATCCCAACCAAAATCCTGTCCACCATGGAGAAATCTTCAACTTCACCTGCAACTAGCGACGCTATAAGAGGGGCTGAGCAAAAGTGGTAACATAGCCAAACAACGGTTTGCATAGGAAAGGTGTCAAAGGTTAGAGGTTCATGGCAATATGGGATGGCTTGAATAAACAGGTGATAGGTAGCGCAACATAGCGATAGAACGAAACAACTAGCATAGCAATGATAGTAGTGAGATCCAGGGTAGCGGCCATCTTGCCTGAAATCCTGCAAGGAAGAAGAATGAGTCCATGAAGAAGACGAACGGATGAAGCCGAACCAAGCGTAGACGAACGAATCCTCATGATCGCAACGAAACGGGAACTATCGAGAAGAAGCACACAACATAGTAAACACACCACACATGAACAAGGCATGATGCACAAACAAGTATGATGCAAGACAAGACTACATGAAGCTACTCATGGAAAGAGATGATGCAAACAAGAGCAACACATCAAGGCAAGTTTAAATGAGGCCGGGAACAACATATAACAATTCCGCTAAGTCCTCATATGCAAATTTCGAAGTTGGTCCAGATCTGAATAAACCTTATGTTCAAGTTGTTAAACATCAAGTTATGATGCACCAAGATGATCTACACGAGATTCTAGTCAAGTTACATATAAAGTTCATTTAGTTCGGAGCTACGGCCTAGAAGATATGAGCAACACAAGTCAAACATGGCATTGATGCAAAATGCACTCAAACATCAACAAACACCTCAAAACATGGATGCAACATGATAATATGAAACTAGATGCAAAATCAAGCAAGTTTCATATAGAGCACACTCAAAACGGAGCAACGGTTCAACACATGCACACTAAACAAGTTATAGCAACAATCTGTCCAAAACAGCAACTAGGCATATTGCAAGCATCAAAACAATATGCTACAGCATCTCAACATGAAAACAAAAGACATGGGCATGATGTACAGATAAAGCATTACAAAACATGAACGCTGAGCTCTCTCCAAAAATCACTAGAACATGCTCAAACACACATGGTAAGATTGCAAGTAACAACAATTTCAGACTTTGCAGAAAATACCATCACGATGCAATGTTTAGAGCTATCAAACAACATGTTACAGGAACTTATCATGTCAAACAAAGACATGGCATGAATCTACTAATTGTATAGATAAAAAGTCCCTTACTGAGCATAAGCCAAAAAGGATCAGAAAATATGATGGCACCCATGTAAACATGGCAAGTCATAATACAGATTCAAACATGGCAGAAACATAATTATGAAGGCATGTAGATGAGCTTGTACCACTCACCACAGAGCAAAACATGGCATGGCAAGGCACCCAACAGTAATAAGGCATATTAATGAAGCTAAGCATGGCAATAGCAAGGCCATAGGGTGCATGGATCACTAGGAAAACACATGGTAACAACTGAACTTAATGTTAACAGGCTAACAACAACATTTTCAAGCAACTTTGGAGCAAGATATGAACAAGCTACATCAAGCTATAAATGCAACCAGGGGCATGAATGGATAGAGGATGACATGTAGATCAAAACATGTTTATAGAACATCTCTAGATTATGCATAGAATGATTAGTAGCAACAGGTTTATATAGCATCACGAAATAACAGATTCAGCCTAGCAAAACAGCAACATCATGTACACTACTTAACAAGCTCGATACACTCACCACAAGTCATTGCATGACAAGATAAGCATAGCATCATCAAGAAGACATGTTTGTGAAACAAACCAAGTCAAGAACAAGTCCATAGCATGCAAGGATCAACTATAGCAAGCTTGGTCAAATTGAATAACATGTAAACAATCTGCCAGGAAACATTTTGAAGCAAAAGTAGAGCACGAAAATGACATGCTAGACTACTCCATAATTGCAACAAAGGGCATGAATGGATAGACAATAACCACATGTTCAAAACACCCTTACTGAAGTATCTCAAAATATGCATGGATCTCTCTGTAGCAACAAGTTTACATGGCATGAAAATAACAGCAGAACAGGGACTAAAATCAACAACATCACGATGCCTAGTTTGCATGCTTGTGCTAGTCACCACATTGATCACAAAAATGCATGGCATACACCAATGTAAAGAAGACATAGCATAGATCAAAACACATGTAGACATCAACCTCATAGGATGCACACATCAATCATGGCAAAAATGACAAAAAAGCTCGTTCTGATAACAGACAGCAGAAAACATCATGAAGCACTCTTACAACGATGATTCAGGCATCTAGATGAGCTGAAATGAATATGATGCAATGGAATGAAATGATGTAGTGTCGAGACGAACAATTTGACATATTACACGCACGAAACGGAGCTACGGATGCAGAGATACGGCGCAACGAACATGGCATGAAAATTACTCAAAACTGGGACTCAGACGAAAAATCACCTCCGAAACTGGATCTAGGGTTTTCGGGGCACGCGGATCGAGGACGGCCGAAGGAGCTCGCCGGAGATGCGTCGTGCTGGCCGGAGGACGAGGGAGAGGCCGGGAGGAAGCTGGGCGGCGCCGGCCGGGCCGGATCTAACCGGAGGGGCCGGGGCGGCGCCGGTGGCCGGAGGCAGGGCGCGGCGAGCTCGGGCCAGCTGCGGAGCTTGGCGAGCTCGGCCATGGCGGGCGGCGGAGCTCCCGAGCGCGGGAAGGCGGAGAAGACGGGGGCCGGCCGGGCGGCGGCGGGCGCGGCGGAGCCGGGGCGGCGACCGCGGCGGCGGGGCGCAACGGCGGCGGCGCGGCTGGATCCAGGCGCGGGCCTGGGAGGCTGCGGCCTCGGGGGCGCGGGAGGCGGTGATGGGCCGGGCGGGCCCGCTGCGGGCTCGCCGGGCCGCGGCGATGGGTGCCGGCGGAGGGACAGGTGGCGACTGCCGGTTGGGTGCGGGGCGAGCGGACATGTCCGTCGATGGAGGAGAAGGTGTCCGGCGGCGCGAGGGGATTTTCTTGGGTTTCGGGGGGAGAATTCATCCAGGAATTTCGGGGGAGAGGGCATATTTATAGGTAGAGGGAGCTAGGAGAGTCCAAATGAGGAGCGGTTTTCGCCCACACGATCGTGATCGAACGACCGAGAGCATGGAGGAGAGCTTGCTAGGTTTTGGGCCACTTTGGAAAGGGTGTTGGGCTGCAAAGAGAGAGGGGCTTTATGGTTACCCGGTTAACCGTTGGAGTACCAAACGAACTCCAAATGGCACGAAACTTGACAGGCGGTCTACCGGTGGTATACCAAGGCCACTTGGCAAGCCTCGGGCCATTCTGAGAAAGTTTAATACCCACTCACGAAAAGAGAGAAGAGGGGGACGCCGGAGGACATAGGAGCGCCGGATTGCAAAACGGACAACGGGGAAAATGCTCGGATGCATGAGACGAACACGTATGCCAAAAGAAATGCACATGATGACATGACAAAATGCAACACGCAAGAAAATGACATGGTAACGACGGCGAATAACTGGCAGACACCTGGCGCATCGGATCCGGGGCGTTACACATTGCCTCTCCGATGAAGCGTGAGTAGTTTACCACAGACCTTCGGGTCCATAGTTATTAGCTAGATGGCTTCTTCTCTCTCTTTGATTCTCAATACAAAGTTCTGCTCAATGTTCTTGGAGATCTATTCGATGTAATATTCTTTTGCGGTATTTTTGCCGAGATCAGATGAATTGTGGATTTATGAACTTGATTATCTATGAATATTATTTGTCTCTTCCCTGAATTCTTATATGCATGATTTGGTAGCTTTGCAAATCTCTTCAAATTATCTGCGTAGTTTGGCCTACTAGATTGATCTTTCTTACAATGGGAGAAGTGCTTAGCTTTGGGTTCAATCTTGCGGTGTCCTTTCCCAGTGACAGTAGGGGCAGCAAGGCACGTATTGTATTGTTGCCATCAAGGATAAAAAGATGGGGTTTATATCATATTGCTTGAGTTTATCCCTCTACATCATGTCATCTTGCTTAATGCGTTACTCCGTTCTTATGAACTTAATACTCTAGATGCATGCTGGATAGAGGTCGATGTGTGGAGTAATAGTAGTAGATGCAGAATCGTTTCAGTCTACTTGACACCGACGTGATGCCTATGTTCATGATAATTGCCTTAGATGTCTTCATAATTATGCACTCTTCTATCAATTGGTCGGCAGTAATTTGTTCACCCACAGTAATACATGCTATCTTGAGAGAAGGCATTAGTGAAACCTATGGCCTCCGGGTCTCTTTTCTATCATATTACATCTCTTTTACTTACATCACATCTCGTTTACTATTTTGCAATCTTTACTTTCTAGTCTATAAAATACCAAAATATTTACTTTACTATCTTTATTAGATCTCACTTTTTCGAGTGACCGTGAAGGGATTGACAACCCCTTTATCGCATTGGTTGCAAGGTTCTTGATTGTTGCAAGTACTAGGTGACTTGTGTATCATCTCCTACTGGATTGATACCTTGGTTCTCAAAACCGAGGGAAATACTTACGCTACTTTGCTGCATTACCCTTTCGTCTTCAAGGGAACACCAACGCATGCTCAAGAGGTAGCGATCGTCAGGGAGGTTTTCAATGTGTATAAAGTCGCAATTAACTCCTCACGAGAGACCAAAGATCCCTCATTGGTCATAGACGAGGACGGATTCACACCGGGGTGCTCCTCCCCCTCGTGTATGGTGTCAACCATACTCTTCACATGGTAAAGTCCTTAATAAAGAGACGAGGCTTTGTGTAACATCCCAATTTTCAATTTGGATGTTATACATAGATCATCATATGCATATCATATTTACTTTTGCATTTGTTATTATCCTAGAAATCTTAAGCAACTCAAGGACCCAAGGAGAGAGTTGGAGGTTTCACAAAATTTCATATTTGAATTTATTTCAAATTTGAAAAGAGGATCAATTTGATTTTCAATATTTTCTTTCCAATTATTTCCAACAATAAAATAAATGAGAGAAGATAAAATGACTTCTTCAACAGAGGAGAAAAAAAATACAAAGGAAATGTTGAAATCAAATTATTATTTTATTTGAATTTTATTTGCATTTTTTTAATTAGATAAAAACATGCATTTTTTAAAAATTGGTTTTAGTCTAGAAAAATGTTCATTTTGTTCCAAATATTAGGTTTGGACGGTGAAAATTGTTTCTGGAATTTTTAATTTTTAATTTTTATTTATTTAGGATTTTCTCGTGAAAATCGTTTAAAAAAAGCATATGGGGTGGCCCAGCCGAGTCGGGCCACAGCCCACTCGCCACCACCGCCTTCCTCCGCGGGAGGAATCCCGAGCCGGGCCGCCGGCAGAGACCTGCTCGAACTCCGCGTCACCGACGCCGCCCCCTCCCCAAGAAAGCCCCCTCGGCCCCTTTATAAGCCGACGAAGCCGCCGCCCCTCCACCTCATCAGTCGCCGCCGCCGCAGCTCTGCCGCCGCCCGCGCCGCGCCGCCGCAAGCTGCCGCCACCTCGCGCCACCGCCGCCGCCCCGCGCCGCCACCTTGCTTCACCTCCGGATCCGACCGCCGCCTCACCGGATCTCGCTGCCGCCGGTCATTTTGGTATAGCCGGTAAAAATAGCCGCTTGCCGTTTTTTTCCAGTTTTGTTCGGTTTAGTTATTAGATCGGTTTTCTTTAGTTAGTTCGTTAGTCAGTGAACATTCACCCATTAGATCGTTTTAACGAATGAATTCGTTCATTCAGTTCTGTTAGCGAACGTTCGTTTTGTAGATTTTTCTTTTTAGTTTTATTTTTGGCCAGGGACCTATCCGCGAATAAGTCTTTTTGCAATTTAGCCCTTGATCTTAAAACTAGCGTAACTTTTTGCTCATTTATCCAAATTAGATGAAACCAATGCCTAAATCTTCGTAACAATGTCTTATTTCCAGTGAACCAACTTGAACATGAATTTGACAATTTAAAATTTTAGTTTAGTTCAGATTAGTAAACGATCTTGTTTTGTTTGTATCTTGAGTTTCGTAACTCCATTTGAGTTGATTCTTTTTGCAAATCATAGCTAATCACATGTACCTACTGTTAATATCTAATCCACATGAAAATAATACTGTTAGGTTTTGTTTTCTGTTTAGTTTAGTCGTTTGCTTGTTTCGAGCTTTATTTGGATCTTTTCTCGACTTCTCTTTGTTTCAGTTGAGTGATTGCTTATGTATGCTACTGTTTGTCTATGCTAGATTATCTGGAGTGCGAAGCTTGTTACTACGAATCTCTGGAGTTTGTAGATTGTCAGCAAGGCAAGTTACACTTTGATCATACTCTTCTATACCCAATTTTTACTATGAATTAGTATGCCTCTCAAATATTTGCATGAGTAGGATTGGGAACTTGTGGTTTGGTTGTAGTACTTGAGGTAGGAACCTAATACCTTTGGATCACCTCAGGAATATACGTTATGCTCAATTATTGCTTAGCCATACTCGTAGATGGGGATTGGATCGTGATACACATGGAAGCTATGAAAGTTATCAACCTTGGATAACATTAAGGTGGCAACTTTAATACACATCTAGGTGGATTGGTTGGGGCACCTGGAGAATCCAGTGCTTGTCGGTTTGGGAAATCCCGGAGTACCCGTGTGATTTTTCCTCGGTTTGCCACCCAGGCTCAAAGGGATCATATGATATTTCATGCCTAGAAACTTCTGTGTGCAGCCACAAGCCATTATGGGCTCTAGCATAGTTGAGTAAGTTGTATGAGCTCTCAAAGAGGTGGACTAGCAGATGTAGGGGAAAGTAGGTGTACCGGTCTGCCCGGAGTAGAGAGTTAATGCTTCAGAAAGACTATGTCTCGATCTTCCGATCATGGATGCGGTCGAGTCTTGTGGGGAAAAGTGCGCAACCTATATAGAGTGTATAAACTAATCTTGGTTAGCCACGTGCCTGGTTATGGACATCTTGAGTATCTGGAATTGGATATTATATTTGATCTCATCACTCTTTAATTAATTGAATTGGGTTTAATGATGATACTTGTTTAATTGGCATTTGAGTTGGAGGAACCTTCTCAAATATTGGTACAACTTGGGAGTAGTAAATAAAATTTTATTCCTTTGTTGTAGGTAAAAACTAGCTTTATGCAAAATCATGAACTTAGAGCATCCACCAGCCAAATATTGCATGTAGATATAGTTCTTGCATTCATTGTTTTACAGTGTAACTCTGGCAGCATATTCAATGTGCTGACCTACACGGCTGCAACATCATGTTGCAGACTAATCAAATGACGAATAAGGTGCGATAGGTCATTGTCATGCACTCAGCTATGCCGTTGGAGTTGACGGACTCATTTATCTTTGAAGCTTCTGCAGTTATTTAGTTTAGATGGCCTTCAGCCATACTATTTTTGTGTAACCATACTCTTTATGAGGACCTCGATGTTATAAGTGTGTGATTGAACTCTGCTATAATTCCTCGAGTATTGTGTGTGTCAGCATTACCGAACCAGGGATGACACTTAAGCACAGAGACTTCGGTCCATTGGGACCGTGGTTGCTATAAGATGGTATTAGAGCACACGCTGACTATAGGATGCGACCACTAAAATAAGCCACATGATTTCTCTTCTTTGCTCATTTCTAATTCTCCTCTATTTCTACTCTATAGATGGCGGACCCCAGGAACAAGTTCACTAAGCCGGATGATGACACCCCTTTCGGACGACACTTGAAGGAAGTCACTAAGTATTTGAACATCAGACTACCAAGCTTCACTGGGACTTTCTCTGCAACTTTACTGGAAGAGGAGCGCTGGAAGATCAAAGTCTGGGTACCTAGGAGGACATTTGCGCCAACAACAGAGCATATTGATTTCTACCTGGACGCCCCAAGCGAGCATGGCAGCCCACATCACTTTTGGATGCATATGTGAAGTGTATCACAAGGAGCTTGAAAACACCATCTATCAAATATGTGGACACCGAGACGAAGAATGGGAGATGATTCGTACCAGGAAGGATGGATCGATTGCAGCATACATTCAGGAGATGGATGATCACATTCGCCGATACGAGAACCAGCTGTGTTTCAACATGAAGAAGATCAAGGAAGCTGATGAAGAAGAATAACGAGCTAGAAGAGGAACTCAAGTCAACACGCGATGGATATGAGGAATAAATTGATATACTACTAGAGAAGCATGAAGAATTAAAGAGGAAGCTAGGACTACCGGTGGAGAAACATAAGCGAGAAACTGAGAAGGAGATCCTTTTGGAGGACTACATCATCTTGGACGACACCGACATGGAAAGTGATGCAAATGGTGACAGTGATGACGACTACATAGACGAAGCAGGAGCAGACATCATGGAGTTTTCCTCTGATCAAAATTTCTAGACAACCACCATGTTACTAGTAGTATTCTTCCAAGTAGTTAGCATCGATCGATTTGTAATCGTAGTTAGATCTTTTGTGTGAACCTTGTTTGATATTGAATGAAGTGAATTGATTGTGTTTGCCTCATGTGCATATGGGTAGTGAATCCCCCTTAGACCTTATTCTATTTTGTTTTCTCACCCCTTCTAACCCATCAGATGCCTCCGAGACGTGACAATGGATTTATGTTCCCACCGAAGCTCACTCAGTTGATCCAGCAGCAGAATGCCTTGATGCAGATGCTAGTTCAGAACCAGAACCAAGGCAACAACAACAACAACAACAACAACAACAACAACAACAACAACCCACCACCACCATCCCGTGTTGACAACCTAGCCCGTTTTCTGAGGTTGAATCCGTCGATGTTCTCTAGAAGCACCGAGCCGATTGTTGCAGATGATTGGCTCCACAAGATTGGAAGGGAGCTGACCACTGAAAGAATGCACAGATGCGGAGAGAGTGCGCTTTGCCGCACATCAGCTTGATGGACCCGCAACATCTTGGTGGGAGAACTTCACCACCACTTACCCCATTGATACAGTTACATGGGATCAGTTTCAGCAGGCTTTCTTCACCGCCCATGTTTTAGCAGGAGCTATGAGCATAAAGAAGCGTGAGTTTCACAACCTGCGCCAAGGGAGTCATACAGTGGGACAGTATGTGGATGAGTTCAACAAGTTAGCCCGTTATGCCCCAGATGATGTGGCCACATATGCTGTGAAGTAGGAGAAGTTTCTTCAGGGACTCAATGATGAGCTAAGCATGCAGTTGATGGTGGCAACTTTCAACAACTACCAGGAGTCGGTAGATAGGGCCCTCATGATAGAAGGCAAGCAACAGCAGATTGATAATCGCGGGAGGAAGTATGGACAAGGGAGGTACACTTATGGAGCTCAGTACAAGCCCCGCCATTCCCCGTACTTGGGAGGACATACTCACAACCATGGAGGACATACGCACAATAGAGGAAGTTCGCACAACTACAGTGGCCCTAAGAATGGCAATGGGAATGGAGGAAGCAACAGTCAGAACCGTTCCAACCCCGCAACACCGTCCAAGAGGGATCTGAGTCATATTACTTGTTTCAAGTGCGGGAAGACCGGACATTATGCCATTGAATGTCCTGAAGCAAAGAATGGAAATGGCAATGGAAATTGTGCAAAGAAGCCCAACCCCTTCACCAAAGGTCAGGTGAAATCAGTGTGGAGGAGATTGAGGATAAGGCCGACGCAGTTGTCGGTAAGTTTTTGATTAATGCATTTACAAATCTTGTTCTTTTCGATACTGGTTCATCTCATTCACTCGTATCAAGGGGATTTGTGGATAAGTATAAGTTGCCAACAGTAGCCCCTAAGTCACCTATGTTAGTAAGTTCCCCAGGAGTGGAGTATATGGCTAGTAAGGGATGCTATCAATTGCCAGTAACCATAGGTAGACATGTTTTCCCAACCGAACTGATTGTCCTAGAATCACAAGGATTAGACGTGATCCTAGGGATAGATTGGCTATCCAAGTATGAGGGGAACATCATTTGCACGAGTAAATCAATTCTTCTCACCACCCCGGAAGGAAAGAGGATCAAGTATGCGTCTAGGCATGTGTCGTGGAGGACTCGGGTGAATTCCTTATCGGGAGTTGTACAGGAGGAAGTACCAGTGGTGAAGGATTACCCCGGTGTATTTTTGGAGGAGTTAGGAGGCATGCCACTAGATCGAGACATTGAGTTATTGCCAGGCACCGGGCCAATATCAAAGAGACCGTATCAGATGCCCGCTAATGATCTGGAGGAAATTAAGAATCAAATTAAGGATCTACTGGAGAAAGGTTATATTCAACCAAGTTCATCACCTTGGGGAGCCCCGGTGCTTCTAGTTGAGAAGAAGGATAATCTTTGAGGATGGTTGTTGATTATCATGCACTGAATGAGGTGACGATCAAGAACAAATACCCTCTACCGATGATCAATGTTTTGTTTGACCAGCTGCATGGAGCTAAGGTTTTCTCCAAGATCGATCTTTGATCAGGTTATCACCAGTTGAAGATCTGAGAGCAGGATATACCTAAGACATCTTTTACCATGAGTAATGGATTATATGAGTATATAGTTATGTCATTTGGATTGACTAATACCCCTGCCTATTTCATGAGTATGATGAACAAGGTGTTCATGGAGTTTTGGATAAGTTCGTCGGGGTGCTCATTGATGACATTTTGGTCTACTCGAAGAATGAAGAAGAGCATAAGGAACATTTGCGTTTGGTTCTCAAGAAACTTAGGAAACATCAGTTGTATGCCAAGTTCAGCAAACGTGAGTTTGGTTGAAGGAAGTTGGATTTCTCAGACATGTTATATCCGGAGAAGGAATAGCAGTAGACCTTACCAAGGTTGCTTCTGTCACTAAATGGTTGGCACCCACCTCAGTGGGATAGATCAGAAGTTTTCTTGGACTCGCATGTTATTATTGGAGATTTATTGAGAACTTTTCCAAGATTGCAGTGCCCATGACTGAGTTATTGAAGGACACCAAGTTTAAATGGACTGAGGATTGTGAGGCCAGTTTTCACGAGTTGAAGAAACCTTTGGTTACAGCCCCAGTGCTGATTCTCCCAGACATACGCAATGATTTCCAAGTATATTGCGACGCTTCATGTCGAGGACTTGGAGGTGTGCTTATGCAGGATGGAAGAGTTGTTTCATATGCCTCACGACAGCTTCGACCTCACGAGTTGAACTATCCTACGCATGATTTGGAGCTAGCAGTCGTAGTGCATGCGCTCAAGACATGGAGACATTTTCTCATCGGAAACCTTGTGATGTATACACAAATCATAAGAGTTTGAAGTACATTTTTATGCAAAAGGAGTTAAACCTCAGGCAAAGGAGATGGTTGGAGCTCATAAAGGATTATGACATGAGACTGCATTATCATCCAGGAATGGCCAATGTCGTAGCAGATGCGTTGAGCCGCAAGAGTTATGCTAACACGCTCATAACCGGACGATTGCCTAAGGAGCTAGCCAACGACCTCTGAGAGCTATGCTTGGAGATAGTTCCGAGGGGTTATGTTGCAGCATTGGAAATTCAGTCCACTTTGTTGGGTAAGATCAGGGAAGCCCAGAAGACGGGCAAGGAGATTGCTGAGATAAAAGAAAGGATGAGTAAAGGAAAGGCTAAAGGATTTCGTGAGGATGAGCACGACACCTTATGGTTTGAGGATCGTATTTATGTGCCTAATGACCCCGAGATCAGGAAGTTGATTCTTCAGGAGGCTCATTATTCACCTTACTCTATTCACCCAGGCAACACCAAGATGTATCTGGATTTTGAAGGAAAGTTTCTGGTGGACAGGAATGAAGAAGGATATTGCCGAGTATGTAGTAGTATGTGATGTATGTCAGAGAGTTAAGGCAGAGCATCAGAAACCAGTAGGGTTATTACAGCCTTTGCCAATACCGGAATGGAAGTGGGATAAACTTGGCATGGATTTTATCACTGGATTATCCAGGACTCGTTCAGGCTATGACTCTATCTGGGTTGTAGTTGATCATTTGACGAAAGTAGCCCACTTCATCCCTATGAAGACAACTTATACGAGTGCTAAGTTAGCAAAGATATACATGACCAGGATCGTATGTCTACATGGAGTTCCAAGGACCATTGTATCAGATAGAGGAACACAGTTTACTTCAAAGTTTTGGAATCAGTTGCATGAAACTTTGGGTACCAGGCTAGAGTTCAGACAGCCTTTCATCCACACACAGATGGACAGACCGAGAGAGTCAATCAGATTTTTGAGGACATGTTGAGAGCTTGTGTGTTATATTATGGATCTAGTTGGGATGACAATTTTCCCTATGCAGAGTTCTCCTATAACAACAGTTACCCAGTCAGTTTGAAGATGGCCCCTTTTGAAGCCTTGTACGTGTGGCACCCCGGCTCAGAGCAACCGGTATACCCTGCATTGCCGGCCGAGAGATTGAGTCTTCTGGCAATACAAAACAACATGGTATAGAAATAACTGCTTTATTGATACTAGCGCGGTACAAAGGTCTGATATTACATCAAGGTTCGAGACCAAGCGGCACACACGGTGCTGCTGGATAGTATGTACATTATTGAATGAACATGGCTGGGGCCTCGATCACACGAAACTACGCGGCAGCGGAAGAACGACGTAGCGGAACTCCATGGCACAGGAACACCGACGTGGACACGGCCTAGACACGATATGTGCTCCGATGCGAACCAGCTTGCCTGAAAACTGGCACGACACGCCAGGTCAGTACATGAAATGTACTTGCAAGCTCACAACAAACATAAGCATGATGGTAGACAATATCATGATAATTAATCAAGTTAAATTAAAGAAAGAAATTACTACAAATGCAAAGCTATGCAGAACAACCAAACTGAGCACCGAGTCACACGGACTCGCTTACCAGACGGTTACCTCATAACCACGGTGACCACACCAGGGTCACACCTGAAACCAATCACTCATGAACACCTCGAGTGTTCAAGATTCACTACGAAACAATGTATCACAACAATTACTAGTTTGCAAGATTAGTTATAAAAGTTGATCCATGGTGTGACTTACTCCCGAGTCTTGCCCATAACCGAGGGTGTGGCTATCGATAGATTAAATACACTCTGCAGAGGTAGCTTACTTTACCCACACTACAGAATACCTGGCCTCGTACTCCCATTCAGGTGGACCAAAGTAATCTGATGAAATCCTCCCTTTGCCATGCACTCTCCCCGACCACTCCGACCATCTCCCTCTCAGGGCTAGGTATTGGGTGGCCCCGTGTCTACCAAAGACACCAACGGCCACCATCGTGGCAAAACGGTCCCAAACAGGGACAAGGTACCACAAAAACAAATGATCACACAAGGTTATGTCTGCCTACCTGGACAGGGTAAGCACGCCCATAACCTTCCCTCGCGGGAGGCACCGGTGAGAGCCACGACAAAGGACCGAATCAAGACCTTCCCATTAGGTAAATGTGGTCGCACTGAATTAGAACCCGATTCAGTGGCACCATGATGTGATCAACATCATATTCAGGTTGAAATTAATCATGTATTAGTTTTCAGAAAAAAAAATTATTACTAACATGGCATCATACCGGAAATCATGCAACTACTCATCACACAGAGCAAGCAACTCTTATGCATGGATCAAAACAAGCAATATAACTAAGTTACACTTCCAAGATCATAAACTTCTCTGGTTATAAGTCATTCTTTCTACAAACAATATTTTTTTATTAGTGCATTATTTAGTTGAAAACTATTACTAGCAAAAATAGCTACCATAACTTTCCATAACAAAATATCTAGTGCAAAATCTTACTCTACTTAGCCAAGCAATTCCATGAACTCAACCAGAAGCTAAAACAAGCATATCAAGCATCATAAAACAACTAGCAATTAACCATATTAATTTATCAAATTTTAAATGCAATTAAAGACTCATATTCAAGAAGAAAATCATAGATATTGAAATAACACCATCCAAATGATGTTGTGGCTTGCCTTAGTGCAGAAGAGGGTCACACTCCTCCTGGTTAGCTTTAAGGCAAGATCCTCCTTCTGAAAATATTTTAAAACCACAAAATAAATGTCAAAACTCATTCTGAAAATCACCAGAAATTCTAGACATCAAGGAAAAATCCACTCTTTGGTGTGCTGCTAGAGCTTTTTGTAACAAAGACAATGCAAAAAGAATCAATTCATTTGGACTTGTGGTTTAGAAATTATGGTTGGTCAAAGTTTGGTCAAATTTCTGAATAAATTTGAATTAAACAGAAATTCCTAGGGGGGGGGGGTGACGTCGAAGGCGTAAAGTGGGAGTGCGAATCCACTTATACCGCTTCGGGCGCGAGTGGTGAGGCTGACACTAGGCCCCACCAGGCAGGAGAGCGAGAGGGGGATCAAGATTAGAGGAGTGGCAGCGCCTCGCCGGAGCTTACGCTAGCGACGAGAGGGTTTGGGGCTAGGCTAGAGGGATAGATTGGAAGCGGGGCTCACAGCGCACCTGCCTGTAACCGTGGCTTGGCGAGAGATGGACGGAGTTGGTCGCAGTCGAGCTCGCAAGCTTCGGGGGCAGACGGAGTTTGCCAGAGAGGAGGAAGACGGTGGCTAGAGGTAGCTCTGAGGGCTTGGCGGGGTCCAGGTCGCTCTAGCAGACCACCAATGCCCTACCCAAGCAGCTACTTGAGCTCGAGAGACCCTGGAGAGTGGCAGCTGGCCTGCGGGGATCACCGAAGTCCTCGGGTCGGGGCGACGGCTAGAGGCCCGCCCGACCAAACTGCGGCCGTTCTACGTGTTCGTGGTGGCGGAGTGGTGTGTGGCCAGGATTCGAGTCGGGGTGGCTTTATATAGCCGGAGTAACAGGGGGGGAACGTGTCGCTGCCGGAGCACTCTAGACACGCGGCGAACGTCGACGAGAGGCTCCAACGCGAGGGGACAGGGTGCAGCGTCAATGCCGATGCTTGCCCACGCTCGCGGACGAGCACAGGAGGCAGTTCGAGATGGGGACAAGCACACTCGCGCACTATGCCGTTTTGGCCGCGACCCGACCGGTCTTGCTGCAGCGACTCCAGCATCGGCGAGCACCAGGGAGGGGTCATGGGTGATGGGTCGAGGGCTGTGGCATGTTGCGACAGTCGGAGGCGAGCACTTGCATGCACACACGCGAAACAGAGCGCAAAGCGCTAGCCAGAGCGCGTCAAGACGCATGCCAGGCACCGTGTCCACGTGTGGTCACCAAGCTGGCATGGTCAAAAAGATGCCCATGAGTGGCCAAACCTTCTCTATGCTTTCGACCGTGCAGTGTTTAGTCTAGGGGAGGTGATGGCTCATGGACAGGTCGACCAAAAGTGACGCCACTTAGCTGACAAGTTTCTGTACAGAAACTTGGTCGCCTAGTTTGGCCACCTTCAAGAAGGCAATTAGGGCTGATCTCCTGGGGTTTAGGGTTTCTTAGGAGGGTGTTTAAGCTCAAGAAAGATCAAGGCTAAAAGCTCAGGAAAAATGCACTTGTTGTACAACATGCATTTCTGGTCCAGAAGTGAAAAGATTTTCTACAGCAAAAATATTACAAAAAGTGATGCAATATTTTTGCATGGTAAGATGTGCCATGGTCCTAACAATATTTAGGAATTATCTTAGATTTTTCTGAGCAAGAAAAACTGAGGTTGCTTTGGAGCACAAAGTTCCGAAATGAACTTAAGAGAGAAAAATGAATAAAAATATTCATTTTATTATTTTGGGAGTTTGTGGGAGGGATAAGGTGATAGGTCACTTGGGTTAAAGCCAAGGATATGCCCAAGTGACAAGTCCATTTGAATTGATCCAAAAATCCAAATCAAATCAGGGCAAAAACCACGATGAAAACCAAGTCCAGAAAGAGAGAGAAGGCAAGTCCGGTAAAAAGAGAGAAGGCAAAATCCAGGCTGTCACAAACCTCCCCCACTTAGGATGAATCTCGTCCTCGAGATTCGGTTGCTTGGGAAAACCATTCTGGGTATGCAGTCCTTAAAAAATCCTCTCTTTCCCAGGTTGCTTCTTCTTCGGTGTGATGCTCCCACTGAAACTTGTAAAATCTTATCTCTTTGCTACGAGTGACCCTTTCTGTCTGATCCAATATTCTGATTGGCCTTTCCTCATAAGTCAAATCCTTAGCCAATTCTATCTCTGACATATCAGCCCTTTTCTCCGGTGGTGAGATGCATCTTCTTAGTTGCGAGATGTGAAACACGTTGTGTACTTCTGACAATTCTGGTGGCAATTCCAACTGGTAGGCGACTGTTCTGACTCTGGCCATGACGGGGAATAGACCGATATATCTGGGTGCCAATTTTCCATGATTCTGAAACCTCTTGACTCCTTTCATAGGGATGACTCGGAGATATACATGTTCTCTGGGTTCGAAGCTGATCTGACGATGTTTGGCATCATAGTAGCTCTTCTGTCGGGATTTGGCCAGTTGCAGTCTGTCTCCGATTTCCTTGACTTGCTTCTCGGCTTCGAGCATTAAATCAATCTCGAAAATACGGCTATCTCCGGTTTGAGACCAATTTAATGGGGTGCGGCATTTTCGGCCATACAGGGCTTCATAGGGTGACATCTTTAAGCTGGCTTGGAAACTCTTGTTGTAGGAAAACTCGACGTAGGGCAGGCAGTCTTCCCACTTGGTTCCTTGGGCCAATGTACATGCCTGGAGCATATCTTCGAGTATTTGATTTACTCGCTCAGTCTGTCCATCAGTCTGAGGATGGTAAGCCGTGCTGTACTTCAGAGCGGTTCCCAAGGCTTGATGAAGTCGGGACCAAAATGCGGATGTGAATAGAGATCCCCTGTCAAAGGTGGTAGTATTGGGTACTCCATGCTGACTGACAATTCTTGATACATACAGCTATGCAAGTTGATTTGCACGGTACGTGGTCGGGATAGGTAGGAGGTGTGCCACCTTGGTTAGAGTGTCCACTATGACCCATATCGCGTCGTTTCCTTAATGAGACCTTGGTAATCTGGTGATGAAAGCCATGCAAATATCATCCCATTTCCATTGGGATACTGGCAGAGGCTGGAGGAGTCCAGTGGGTTTTTGGTGTTCCGCCTTTACCTTATTGCAGATATCTCAGCAGGCCACAAAATATGCGATGTCTTTCTTCATTCCATCCCACCAAAATATCTGACGAAGATCCTCATACATCTTGGTACTACCAGGATGAATTGAGTATGGTGCTTCATGTGCTTCAGCCAATATTTTCTTCTTCAGACTGTCTTGGTTAGGTACGCAAAGTCTTCCCCAGAACCTTAGCGAACCTTGCTGATCCATAGTGAAATCAGCTGCTTGCCCTTGGTGCAGCTTCTGAACATATATCTGTAACACCTTATCATCCGCTTGAGCTCTGCGAATTTCTTCTTCGAGAGTAGGAGCAACTTCCAATATATTGGTAAGACGGGCGTCGGTGATTACTAGATTCAGCTGCATGATCTCTTCATAGAGCTCTGGAGGCAAGGAATCCATTAGGGCGTTGAGGTTGGCAGGTTTGCAGCTGAGGGCGTCAGCCACCACATTAGCTTTGCCTGGGTGATAATTTATTCCGAGGTCATAGTCCTTAACCAACTCGAGCCATCTTTGCTGTCGAAGGTTCAAGTCGGGCTGAGTGAATATATACTTGAGACTTTTATGGTCGGTGAATATCAGGCACTTCTTTCCAATCAGATAATGTCTCCAGATTTTTAAAGCATGCACTACTGCGGCCAATTCCAAATCATGAGTAGGATAATTTCCTTCATGTTGTCGTAGTTGGCGACATGCATAGGCCACCACTTTGCCATCTTGCATGAGTACACACCCCAGTCCTTTTCTGGAGGCGTCGCAGTAAACATCAAAACTGCGGTAGATATTTGGAAGAGTTAATACGGGTGCCGATGTCAGTCTAGTTTTTAACTCATTGAAGTTCTGTTCGCAGTCTTCAGTCCATATGAACTTCTTGTCCTTCTTGAGGAGCTCAGTCATTGGCTTGGCGATCTTGGAAAATCCTTCGATAAAACGGCGATAATATCCGCCTAGTCCAAGGAAACTCTGGATTTCTGAGACGGTGGTGGGTGTGGACCAATCAAGTACATCTTTTACCTTGCTTGGGTCCACCGAGATTCCTTCTGCCGAGAGGATATGTCCGAGGAATCCCACTTGCTGGAGCCAAAACTCGCATTTGCTGAATTTGGCATACAATTGATGATCGTGAAGCCATTGCAAAACTGCGCGAAGATGTTCCTTATGTTCGTCCTTGCTTTTGGAATAAATGAGGATGTCATCAATGAACACCACCACAAACTTGTCCAAGAAGTCCATAAACACCTTGTTCATCATATGCATAAAGAATGCAGGAGCGTTGGTGAGGCCGAAGGACATAACCGTGTATTCGTAAAGACCGTACCGAGTGGTGAACGCGGTCTTAGGAATATATTCCTTCTTAATCTTGAGTTGATGATATCCTGTCTTCAAATCAATCTTTGAGAATACTTTGGCCCCACTGAGTTGATCAAACAGATCATCAATCCTTGGCAGTGGATACTTGTTTTTAATGGTGACGTCATTCAGCTGTCGGTAGTCTACACACATTCGTAGACTGCCATCCTTTTTGTCCACGAATATTGCTGGTGATCCCCATGGTGAAGAGCTGGGACGAATGTATCCTTTTTGCAGCATCTCGTCCAGTTGCTTCTTCAATTCCACCAATTCTGAGGAGGGCATCCGATAATATTTCTTATGTATCGGGGTGGTTCCAGGCACTAGGTCAATAGCGAACTCCAATTCTCGGTCTGGTGGCATGCCGGGTAATTCTTCAGGAAATACATCTGGATACTCGCTGACCACTGGGATTAATTCCACCTCTTCTACCACAGCTGTGAAAACCATATCCTTCATGGGGATGCACTTGCGAGCATAAAAACTTGTGGTGCGACCTTCCATATTTTCAGGGTAACTTCTCTGGTCGCACAACTGATGCAGACTTGGTATTGGGTTAACCAATTCATGCCCAGAATGACATCCAATTTGTTGGAATCGATGATTATCAATGATGTTGGAAACTTGACGCCCTTGATGTCAATCTCCAAATTTTGGCAGACGAGATTGCTTCTGAGCATGGATCCCGGGGATTGTACTAGCATGTGCTTTCCCAAAATCGATCAAGAAAAGTTGTTTTGGGAAGCAAAACTCCGCGAAATAAAAGAGTGGGAAGCCCCAGAGTCAAATACAATTACAGCGGGTATGTCGTTTATGAGAAACATACCAATGACGACTTCCGGGTCCTCTTGGGCTTCGTCTGCGGATTTGTGATGAACTTGCCCTTGGATTATATCAGGGGCAGAATACTGCTCCATGTAGTTAACTTGCGGTTGAAATGGAGCGACGGGCTTGGTGTTCATGGGACACTGTCGGGCGTAGTGTCTGGTTTGACCACAGCTGAACCACGAATTGTTGCGCTGGCAATCGTCGCGCACCGGACTGGTCACGACATTCTTGACTTGGGTAGTAGTCTTGTTGATGTTCTGCTGCCAATTGGGTTTGTACTCCACCTAAGTTTGTTGCCATGTACGAGCCTTTTGCACTGGTTGCATATCCTTCTTGGGCTCGAATTTGCGCTTGTGGTCATTAGCAGCTGGCTTGCTGTCGTGCAGGAGCTTGTGTTCCCTCTCGACGATTAGGGCCTTGTTCACCAGAGTCAGGAAGTCCGGGAAATCAAACATACTGAGAGTGCACCGGAGATGTTGATATAGGCCTCCAAGAAATCGGTCGATCTTCCGTTCTTCGGTGGCCACATCATGGAGAGAGTAGCGGGCCAGATGGTTGAATTTATTCAGATACTCGGCGATGGTCATGCTGCCTTGAGTGAGGGCGAGAAATTCACGTTGCTTGATCTTCATGACTCCGGTGGGAATATGATATTTGCGGAAGTGATCCTTGAATTTTGTCCAAGTAATTTCCTCGTCGGCAGGCCATATTGCTTTGGCATTATCCCACCATATAGCGGCAGCTCCTTCGAGATAATGCGTTGCAAAGGGAACCTTGTCTCCTTCGTCTGTGTGAGCAATTTCCAGTTTTCTTTCAATAGTCCTTAGCCAGTCGTCGATGTCCAAAGGATCAGTAGTATGGATGAAACTGGGAGGCTTGGTTCGCTGAAAATCTGATAGCTTGGAATGATGGCCATTCTAGTTTCCATTCTGCCCAACCATAACTTGTACACTTTTCCGTATTTCCAGCAGATCGTTGCTCCTTCTTTCTTCAAACATTCGCATGATTTGCTCGGTGGAAGGCGGTTGTGGTGGTGGAGGCGTAGGTGGCTGGTAAGGTTCCGGGGAATGTCCTGCCTGTCTTGCAGAACGACGGATAGGGACATCCTCACCAGCTTGACTACTGCTGCCTCCACGCGGCATCCTATTTTCATTTTCCCAATACATAGCAACCATGATGAGAAAATTCCAAAATGGGGGAAAACGAATGACAAATCCCGGAAGAAAGTAGCGAATAAAACCAAGTCGAAGAAAAAAACCAACATAGTTATACATAGTCCCAACATGAAAATAAACATTGCAATGGGTCTACTACCCTCGTACATGAAACTACGCATCATGACAAATGCGATGACAGCCATACATCATACTCATGACTACCATGATACTCCAACGATCTACTGCTTGGATGGTGCTGCTGCAGGCTCGTTGTCGGTGTCAAAACCAGCGGATCTCGGGTAGGGGGTCCCGAACTGTGCGTCTAAGGCTAATGGTAATAGGAGACTGTGGACACGATGTTTACCCAGGTTCGGGCCCTCTCAATGGAGGTAATACCCTACTTCCTGCTGGATTGATCTTGATGATATGAGTATTACAAGAGTTGATCTACCATGATTTTGAAGAGGCTAAACCCTAGAAACTAGCCTATGGTATGATTGTTGTTCTTGTCCTATGGACTAAACCCTCCGGTTTATACAGACACCAGAGGGGGATAGGGTTACACAGAGTCTGTTACAGATAAGGAGATCTATCATCCGAATCGCCAAGCTTGCCTTCCACGCAAAGGAGAGTCCCATCCGGACACGGGACGAAGTCTTCAATCTTGTATCTTCATAGTCCAACAGTCCGGCCAAAGTATATAGTACGGCTGTCCGGATACCCCTTTATCCAGGACTCCCTCAGTAGCTCTGAACCAGGCTTCAATGACGATGAGTCTGGCGCGCAGATTGTCTTCGGCATTGCAGGGCGGGTTCCATCTCCGAATACTTCAATGTAAATTTCGAACACTTAAAATCGTGTCCGGCTCTGCAAGACAAATTTCACATACCACCGTAGAGAGAACAATAATCCACAAATCTAATCCGCTGACAACTCTTTGTAGCATGACATCACGCCACGGTCCGGCCTTTATTCGATCCGTTTTTTAACCATCTACCGCACACATTACGGGGCGGTTTCTTTGGCACGTCTTGTCGAAGCAGAGATCGTGTCCCTCTTGTCATGGGATCCTCATCAATACGGGTATGGGCAATCCAACCACGCCTGTTGGCATGACTCCATGTTTTTAGGCAAGTCCCGAACAGTTACGCTAGAGACGCTTGATATTCTCCCCCTTTATAGAGGGGTCAAGGCCTATCCCTCTCTTACCACGCTTGCGCCTTTCCGCCTCTCGAGTTCCAACACCCGAAGCTCAAGCTTAGGCACTTCGGATCTTCAATCATGTCCGGATCCAACCTTCAACATCGGTGGATGGCCTCCTCTGTCACAGAGGAGGACATTGCAAAGCTCAGGGAGGCTAGATATTTGACCGCCGATGTCAAGCACAGGCTTCCCGTCCTTGAGCAGATCATCCCCACTCCCGAACCCGACGAGAGTGTCGTATTTGTTTCTCACTTCCTCCAAGGCTTGGGGTTGACTCTTGATCCCTTCGTGAGAGGGCTCATGTTCTACTACGGGCTAGATTTTCATGATCTAGCTCCGGAGTCCATCCTCTACATCTCGTCGTTTATTGTCATGTGTGAAGCCTTCCTCCACATTACCCCACACTTCGGCCTGTGGCTCAAGACCTTCAATGTGAAGCTGAAGGTGATTGAGGGGCGACACGTGGAGTGCGGAGGCGCCGCAATAAGCAGAAACGTCGATGTTCCATGGCTAGAAGGTTCCTTCCCGGAGGTGGTTCTATGTCATAGCTCCCCGAGGCACAATGTGGGCGGCTGCCCCTGCCTTCCGATCGGGTCCCCCGCCTCAACTGGCATCGTGGACCAACGTGGGACTGGACTGGGGGCCTGCTAATGACGTACCGACATTGCAGAGCCGTATTCGGGAGCTTCTTGAGAGGGATATCGACCTTGTCAGAATCATTCAGGTAATGTTGGTTCGACGGATCCTGCCGTGCAAGCGTCGGCCACTCCGTATGTGGGAGTTCAATCCAGGAGGCCCGCGAACCATTCAACACTTCTTCGGCGTGACGCTCAAAGGGATGTATAAGTTATTCTTCGGACCACAAGTAAGGTGTCCGAACACCACCGAGGATGCGGGCCTGAGCTACCACCGCCCAGATACCCAAGTAAGTAACCCTGTAACCGAACACTTTGCTTATGCTTAATACAATATTATTCTGAAAACTTGTCCACGGCCAGGATTGGCTCAACAAGGCGGAGAGGATCAGGTGTCCGACCCCACTTCCCGAAGGCTCGCCTAGTCCTGCAATAAGCCAAGTGCCCTCGGGGAAAGGGGAAGAGAAGAATAGAGAAGCCGAACTCCACACATTGCACATCCAAACCGGGGGAATTGCTATCTCCATGAAGGAGGATAATCGGGGATGTTTTTCCAAGGTTCCCTCCCCTCGTGGGAAGAAAAGGGCTGCCTCCAAAGATTTGGAGACGGAGGTGCCTAAGCAAGGGAAGAAAGCTTCACCAGGGGCTCTTGCCTCGAAGGGCGTCCTTACCGCATCGTGCCTGCAAACGGGCCAGCCCTCCACCGAGCTGTAAGTTAATAATAAACAAGAAGCTTTTGCTTTTTCCTCTGAGAACAGTAACCAGGATCTATTTTTTGCAGTCCGGCTAGTAGCTCGTCTTAACAGGATTCGTCTTTGGGGGATCTTCTTCCGGAGATGATGGAAAGTGAAACCCCACCTACCTCTCCGCCCCATGGGGCAGGCGACCTTGAGGTGTCATCACGGAGGAGTCCAGATCTGCTGGGGCCGGAAGCTGACACTTCGGCCGCCCCGAGCCCAGCACGTTCGGCTCCCCTGGAGGGTAATGAGAAGGGTCCGGAACAGTCCTGTGCCCGGCCGAACATGCTGACGGGCCTCCTGGAGCAAGCTGCTCTCTCCGAGGGTCACCGTGCGCTAATGGGTACGGTGTTGGAGAAGATTTCATCCGCCACAAGCGGGTTAAATGAAGCTTTTGGAAGTTTTCTCAAAGGCTTCGAGGTACGCGATAAAATACGTAATTTTTGATTGTTCTGCACGCGCTAGGTGTGCTCCGTATTGATAGTAGCCCTTGAGACTCTGGTTGCCAGCCCTAGGCGGCAAACGGAGGATCACACTCTCAGGTAATGATCATACTGCATTCATGCGCAGGTGGCTAAAGGTCCGGCGATAGACCGGAACTCTGAATTCGCCGAACTGAGGCGACAGATTGATGTGGTGGATACCAACATCACGCTTGTAAACAAGCGGCTTCACGAGTCACAGAGTATGCGCTCGTTTTTTCCTCATTTTTTTTAGGAAATATGAAGAGGATTGTAATATTAATATGATATGATGTGGCTGCAGGCGATGCTGCTGCCATTGAGGCCCTGAGGGTGGAACTTGCCCTAGCCAAGGAACAAGCCCGGGTTAGCAATGCGGCTGCCCTAAAGGCAGCCGAAGACTTGACAGCCGAACAGGCTGCTCATCACCGAAGCAAAGAAAAGATAGCTGTTATGGCTGTGGATCTGAGGGATGCTGCCAGCCGGTATGAGCTTCTCGAGAAGGAGAATCAAGCAAAGGCGACTGACCTGAAGAAGGCGCTGGATTCGGCTAAGGAGACGCGCTCTAAAATTAGAGACGCGCGGGAGGAACTTCGACAAGCCGGAGAAATTGCGGCTGGAAAACCCCTATTTGTTGCGGATGAAGTTCTTAGATCCAAAGTATGCTCCTTTGGATCAACTTTGGAGCGCTGCAGATGAGTATGCGGACTTGGCGAAAAGTACGGCTGATGCGACCAAGTTATTCAAGGATCATAAAGATAACGAAATAGAAAGGCTATTGTGGTCGCAATTTAGTGCTCCAACGCGCTCATTGCCATTAAGTGAGAAGGTGGCCGCTATAGCCGAGCTCCATAGGATGTCCGATCTTGCAATGAGGTCTGTAATAGACCATCTATGGCTGAAGGGACCAAGGCCGGATAGTTACTTTGGTTTAGTGCAGCAACTATTTGGTGCCAAATCGTGAATCGATGCCATGAAGAGGTCAGCGTGCATAGAGGGTGCACGGATGGCTCTTGCCCGTGTTAAGACATATTGGGCAGATATGGAGGCCACCAGCATTGCAACCCAGGGTCCGGCAGGAAGCCAAGACCCAGCCGAGCACTATTTTGAGCAAGTCATATAAGGTGCCCATAGAATAGAGGCTCAGTGCTCGAAGAATGTCATGTTCGAGTGACAAATCGACTAATTGTAAACAATTATGTGTGAAATATAGAGGCTCTGTTTATACTTTTGCCTGAAAGTGTTATAATGTCTCCTGCACGGCCGTTTATGTATGCAAATAACTTGAAAGTTAGCAGTCGTTGGCTTTAGCCCCCACACACATAATGCAGGGGTGTTCGAAAAAAGAATATGCGTAATCACACTTGATCCAACGTCTTGGTCTATTGAGGAGGTGATCGCACGTCGAACCAGGCAACCGGACTATATAGCTGTAACACTTTCACTTAGCCATAGGATTTTAATGGTGGGGCTACAATGTAGCCCCTAGTACTTTCGTGTGCATCGGGGTAGGGGTGCGTATGTACGTGACCGGGAAACGGTCCTTCATTAATGCGGAGGAATCCTATAAATTCCGATGAGTCTTCGAGTGGTTGACCAGTCTCTCGTTGTATCATGACAGTCAGTTTTCGGCTTTCTCTACTGAGGTGCTCATCCGGAATAACCAGGGCACAATCGCACTAGTTCTCCTTTGGCCGCCTTAGCCGATAGGACGGAACGTAAGGCCTTAAATCCAGGAGCCGGGCAAATCCAACATTTGACTAAAGACATGATTCAGAGCTGATGCATATAAGGCCAAACTCGCGATGCCGAACACTCTCGAAGGTATTCGGACTTTATAGCATATACTGGGCTGAGCAACACCCTTGAGTATGAACCCTATATTTCCAGGTACGTGCATTGATCTGTCGTGGCAAGATGCCTATAACGCCAGTGTCCGCTGTGGGTGTGTTGAATACCCACGGGATTTCAAGCAATAAAAGACAGTAAAGAAGGTTTACACAGGGGCTTAATCTAAAGAGAAACCTTTGCGCGGGGCCCTACTGCACGTCTGCGTCTTTGTCTCCGTTGTTCCGTATCCTAGAAGGGTGTCACACAAATAGTGTCTGTAAAAATGAAAACTCATAAAAAAGAGTAAGCGTGCAAGAATACGAGATATTTACCTATTAATAAGGCAAGCCGAATTGTGGGATTTATTACATGTTTGCAGCCCCTGGTATCATTTATGGGGATATATGTATATCACCCAACTCAGGTTTATCCGGGCTGTTGTTGACGATGGTGCACTGGACTCGTCTAACCATGTCCGTGGTCTTGACGACCGATCATGCGTTCTGGTGGGAGAGGCCGCTTAATGTCCGGCTACAAGAGCCGCCGCATACTGCTCTATGTTTCCTCTAACGGTTATGACACCATGTGGACCGGGCATCTTAAGTCTAAGGCAGGCGTAGTTCGGTACTGTGTTAAAGCAAGCGAAGGCCATTCTTTCGAGTAATGCATGATAACCGCTGCTGAAGGGAGCGATGTCGAAGAGTAGTTCCTCGCTTCTGAAGTTGTCGGGAGAACCGAATGTCACCTCTAATACGAGGGAGCCCCAACAGTGGGCCACAACGCCTGGTATCACTCCATTAAAGGTGGCGTTACTTTGGCTTATTCTGGATGGGTCTATCCCCATCTTGCGGACGGTGTCCTAATATATCAGATTAAGACCACTGCCGCCATCCATTAGGACTCGAGTGAGATGGTAACCATCAATTATTGGGTCGAGCACCAAGGCAGCCGATCCTCCGTGTCGGATACTGCCCGGGTGGTCCTTGTGATCAAAAGTGATCGGGCAGGCCATCCAGGGGTTAAATTTGGGGGCAACGAACTCTGTGTGAGTTGCGTGGACCATATTTACTATTTTGACTTCTAGTGGGAATTTTTTCTGTCCCCCCGTGTTCGGCTGGCGAGGCTCATCCTTGTCTTTGCTTGGCATTTCTCTTCCCTTGTGTTTGACGTTTAACTTGCCGACCTGCTTGAAGACCCAACATTCTTTGTGAGTATGATTTGCAGGTTTTTCGGGGCTGCCATGGATTTGGCACAATCTGTCCAGGACTTTATTCAGGTCGGACGGTCCCTCTTTGCTGCCCTTAAATGGCTTCTTTCCTTGACCGGGTCGAGAGCCCCTGAATCCGGCGTTGACCGCCGTGTTGTCCGGACTATCGTCATTGTCCTGATGCTTGTGCTTAGTGCGTCATGGCTTCCCGTTGCCATCTCGAATTTCGGATGTGCCTGGGTCACTGGTGCCTCTAGGGGCCAACCAGCTGTCTTCGCCCACACAAAAGCGGGTCATAAGGCTTGTTAAGGCCGCCATCGTCCTTGGCTTTTCTTGGCCGAGGTGTCTAGCAAGCCACTCGTCCCGGATACTATGTTTGAAGGCCGCTAAGGCTTCGGCATCTGGACAGTCAACAATTTGATTCTTCTTAGTGAGAAATATGTTCCAAAGCTTATGGGCTGACTCTCCGGGCTGTTGTATTATGTGACTTAAATCGTCTGCATCCGGAGGGCGGACATAGGTCCCTTGAAAATTGGCCCTGAAAGCATCCTCAAGTTCCTCCCAACTTCCAATTGAGTTTTCAGGGAGGCTTTTCAGCCAATGTCGAGCTGGTCCTTTCAACTTGAGGGGAAGGTATTTGATGGCGTGGAGGTCGTCCCCACGAGCCATGTGTATGTGAAGGATAAAATCCTCAATCCAGACCCCAGGGTCTGTCGTTCCGTCGTATGCCTCTATGTTCACGGGTTTGAATCCCTGTGGAAATTCATGATCCAGCACCTCATCGGTGAAGCACAGAGGGTGCGTAGCCCCTCTATATCTGGACACGTCGCGGCATGCTGTCGGCAGTTGTTGCATCCGGTGTTGATTCCGAACTGGTATTCGATCAGTGTGATCATTGTGGTGACCATAATCCCGTGTCGGAGCATGTCCTCTGGATCCGTAGATGGACCTGACCGCACCAGCCTTTTTGTCCAAGAGCTCACGTAAATCGTGTGCGGTATCAGTGGCTGCTCTATCGCAGCCATGAAGTGGTTGGTCCGGCCGAATGGCCGTATTGTTCTTTGGCGGAATGGGCGCTGCGGCCTCATCGTCAAATTTGGGTAGCAGCTTGCGTTTTGGGTAGCTCTTTGTGTGGCGATCGTCGCCACATTTTCCTTCAGTGTCTAGCACCTTATTCCATCTTCGGTTGAGCGTATCCTGCACGGCTTAAACCCTTTGCTTCTACTCATTTAGGCTCCTCGCCGTGGCCATAAACCTTCTGCGGAGGTTATCTTGTTCCAAACATTTTTCCGGGGTGACGAATGCATCGTCAACCGGACTGTCCTCCTCTCCGTAGGCAGTTTGATGAGTTCGACCCTCGGGATCGCTGTGATCGGGCGTTTGTTCGGCGTGGCCTAGCTCTTCCTCCTCCATTGCTGGGTTCATATTGTTGCCTTTGGAGTCAACCGGAGTGTCATGTTTCCTTGCGCTGTTATCGCTATTTTTACTGTGACTGGACTTAGAGCGGCGCCTGCGCCATCGTTTTGGTTTTTGTCCGGGGGGGGGGGTTATCCTCCGTTGTGTCCTTTTTGTCACTGTTGTCTTCCTTAGGCGTGTCCACCATGTAGATGTCATATGATGAAGTGGCGGTCCAGCGCCCCGTGGGCGGTGGTTCCAAATCGTCCCCTGCGTCGACGTCCATACCGTCGATGTCGTTGGAGTCGAAATCAAGCATGTATGTTAGGTCATCAACAATGGCTATGAAGTGGGTGGGGTGGGAGGCGATTTTCTTCGTCGTCCGTGTCCCACTTGGGCCAGACATAGTTCGGCCAAGAGTCTTCTGTCAAAGAGAGAGACTTTAATGAATTAAGCGCTTCACCCAAGGGGGAGTGCTAAAAGATATCCGCGGCGGTGAACTCCATTACTGGAGTCCAATCAGACTCGATGGGTCCGGGAGCGCGCGGCTCGGAACCCACATCCAGACACAAGTCCAGGGGTCCGGTGATGCAGATTTCCTTAACGGGCGAAGTCTGTGTTCGGCTCTACCGCCGAAGAGTATGCGGCCTCCATGGCGGGGTCCATCCACCCGTCCTTGGATGACGCGCTCTGCCCCGGATTAAGGTCCGGAGCGGCTGTAGGGGCGATATCCCGAATACCGTCCGACAGCAGATTTAAGTCGTGCTCGTCGTGACTGTTCGGCGCTCCTGACGTAGGCCTGAATCCGTCGAAGATCAAGTCTCCGTGGATATCGGCCATGTAATTCAAGTTTCTGAACCTGACCTGAGGGCCAGGGCATAGCTGTCGATCTGCTCCAGATGGCCAAGCGAGTTGGCCCGCAATGCGAAGCCGCAGAACACGAAGATTTGCCCAGGGAGAAAAGTCTCACCCTGGACTGTGTTGTTGAAGGTCGAGGGAGCCATCGAGCCTTAAAGTGACGACACGGAGGAACTCTTAATGAAAGCACCAATCTCAGGTAGGGGGTCCCGAACTGTGTGTCTAAGGCTAATGGTAACAGGAGACTGGGGACACGATGTTTACCTAGGTTCGGGCCATCTCGATGGAGGTAATACCCTACTTCCTGCTTGATTGATCTTGATGATATGAGTATTACAAGAGTTGATCTACCACGAGATCGAAGAGGCTAAACCCTAGAAGCTAGCCTATGGTATGATTGTTGTTCTTGTCCTATGGACTAAACCCTCCGGTTTATATAGACACCGGAGGGGGCTAGGGTTGCATAGAGTCGGTTACAGAGAAGGAGGTGTATCATCCGAATTTCCAAGCTTGCCTTCCACGCAAAGGAGAGTCCGACACGGCACGAAGTCTTCAATCTTGTATCTTCATAGTCCAACAGTCCGGCCAAAGTGTATAGTCCGGCTGTCCGGATACCCCTTTATCCAGGACTCCCTCACTCGTCTCCTGAACCGGACCCAAATCCTAAACTGATAGTAGAGACCTCCAGGGGAAGAGAGGTGCGCTGGCGCTGCCTTGAGGGCTCTCCCTCAGGGGCAGGCGGGGGATGGGATCTAAGCATAGGAGCGGCAGGAGTAGCGACAAGAGAATACCATGCACCAGTGGCGCTGCAAGGGTTCACCGTCAAAGGGTTAACGATACCCTGTGAGGTCATCATAGGAACAGAGGTGGGAGGAGCAGAAGTGTAGCTGACAGCGGGAAGAGGGCTTATACGAGTAGCAGCGAGAGCGGCGCGAGTTCGTGAGAGCTCCCGAGCTAACTCGTAGTTAAGGAGATAGCTAGCGGTGATGTAGCGTGCAAGGTGGCTAGTGAGACGATCGCACGCCGGATTAATCGAAGGAAAGCAAATACGCCCATTCTCGTGCATAGATGGGTAGAAGAAAAGTCCAGGGTGGGTGTGCATGCGAACCTCATTGTAGCGCAAGTCTACAAGAGCCTCGATAGCAGCAAACTGAACCGCCTGAGATGGCGTAGAAGCAAGACCACCCTTAGACGAACGAGTGTAAGCGCTGGATAGGGAACTGTGGTGTAGAGTGACCTCAGCATAATACTCATACACTGCACCGGCCAGATGCTCGCGATACACCCGTTACTCTGGATCAGGACCCTCTGGATAGAGTCGTCGCCACACGTTCTGAAGCAGGTGCGGCGATGTGCACGGAGCTGGCTCAGGATGGTACAAGATTGGTACTGGTGCCATCTACACTCACAAACCATACGATTAGTAATAACAACAATAAGTCATGCATGCAATGCAACAACCAATTCCTATGTCTACCGGTACTCAAACAAAACTATCTTCCATTTTACTAACGCACTACCAGTCTAGCGTGTCCTACAATCAGCGCAGCTCTGATACCAAGCGTTGTGGCACCCCAGCTCAGAGCAACAGGTTTACCCTGCATTGCCAGCCCAGAGATCGAGTCTTCTGGCAATACACAACAACATGGTACAGAAATAACTGCTTTATTGATACTAGCGTGGTACAAAGGTCTGATATTACATCGAGGTTCGAGACCAAGTGACACACACGGTGCTGCTGGATAGTATGTACATTATTTAATGAACGTGGTTGGGGCCTCGATCACACGAAACTACGCGACAGCGGAAGAACAACGTACCAGAACTCCATGGCACAAGGACACCAACGTGGACACGGCCTAGACACGAGATGCGCTCCGATGCAAACCAGCTTGCCTGAAAACTGGCATGACATGCCAGGTCAGTACAGTACATGGAACGTACTTGCAAGCTCATAACAAACATAAGCACAATGACAGACAATATCATGATAATTAATCAAGTTAAATTAAAGCAAGAAATTACTACAAGTGCAAAGCTATGCAGACCAACCAAACTGAGCACCGAGTCACACGGATTCGCTTACCAGACGGTTACCTCACCACGGTGACGACACCGGGGCCACACCTGATACCAATTACTCATGAACACCTTGAGTGTTCAAGATTCACCACGAAACAATGTATCACAACAATTACTAGTTTGCAAGATTAGTTATAAAAGTTGATCCATGGTGTGACTTACTCCCGAGTCTTGCCCATAACCGAGGGTGTGGCTATCGATAGATTAAATACACTCTGCAGAGGTAGCACACTTTACCCACACTACAGAATACCTGGCCTCGTACTCCCATTCGGGTGGACCAAAGTAATCTGACGAAACCCTCCCTTTGCCATGCACTCTCCCCAGCCACTCCGACCATCTCCCTCTCAGGGCTAGGTCTTGGGTGGCCCCGTGTCTACCAAAGACACCAACGGCCACCGTCATGGAAAAACGGTCCCAAACAGGGACAAGGTACCATAAAAAGAAACAAGCACACAAGGTTATGTCTGCCTACTGGGCCAGGGTAAGCACGCCCATGACCTTCCCTCGCGGGAGGCACCAGTGAGAGCCGCGACAAAGGACCGAATCAAGACCTTCCCAGTAGGTAAATGTGTACGCACTGAATTAGAACCCGATTCAGTGGCACCATGATGTGATCAACATCATATTCAGGTTGAAATTAATGAAGTATTAATTTTCAGAAAAAACTTTTTATTACTAACATGGCATCATACCGGAAATCATGCAACTACTCATCACACAGAGCAAGCAACTCTTATGCATGGATCAAAACAAGCAATATAACTAAGTTACACTTCCAAGATCAGAAACTTCTCTGGTTATAAGTCATTGTTTCTACAAACAATATTTTTTAATTATTAGTGCATTATTTAGTTGAAAACTATTACTAGCAAAAAATAGCTACCATAACTTTCCATAATGAAATATCTAGTGCAAAATCTTACTATACTTAGCCAAGCAATTCTATGAACTCAACCAGAAGCCAAAACAAGCATATCAAGCATCATAAAACAACTAGCAATTAACCATATTAATTTATCAAATTTTAAATTCAATTGAAGACTCATATTCAAGTAGAAAATCATAAATATTGAAATAACACCATCCAAATGATGTTGTGGCTTGCCTTAGTGCAGAGGAGGGTCACACTCCTCCTGGTTAGCTTCAAGGCAAGATCCTCCTTCTGAAATATTTTAAAACCATAAAAATAAATGTCTAAAATCATTCTGAAAATCACTAGAAATTCTAGACAACAAGGAAAAATCCACCCTTTGGTGTGCTTCTAGAGCTTTCTGTAACAAAGACAATGCAACAAGAATCAATTCATTTGGACTTGTGGTTTAGAAATTATGGCTGGTCAAAGTTTGGTCAAATTTCTGAATAAATTTGAATTAAACGGAATTTCCTGGGGGGGTGGCGTCGAAGGCGTAAAGTGGGAGTGTGCCTCCACTTGTACCGCTTCGGGCGCAAGTGGTGAGGCTGACACTGGGCCCCACCAGGAAGGAGAGAGAGAGGGGAATCGAGATCAGAGGAGGGGCAGTGCCTTGCCGGAGCTTACGCCGGGGACGAGGGGGTTTGGGGCTAGGCTAGAGGGATAGATTGGAAGTGGGGCTCGCGACGCACCTGACTGTACCCGTGGCTTGGCGAGAGGTGGACGGAGCTGGTCGCAGTCAAGCTCGCAAGCTTCGGTGGCGGACGGAGTTCGCTAGAGAGAAGGAAGACGGTGGCTAGAGGCAGCTCCGAGGGCTTGGCAGGGTCTAGGCAGCTCCAGCAGACCACCAAGGCCTTGCCCAAGCAGCTGCTTGAGCTCCAGAGGCCCTGGAGAGCAACAGCTGGCCTGCGGGGATCGCCGGAGTCCTCGGGTCGGGGCGACGGCCAGAGGCCTGCCTAACCAAACTGTGCTCGTTCTACGTGTTCGTGGTGGAGTGGTGCGTGGCCAGGATTCGAGTCGGGGTGGCTTTATATAGCCGGAGCAAGAGGGGGGGAACGTGTCACCGCCGAAGTGCTCTAGACACACGGCGATCATCGACGAGAGGCTCCAACGCGAGGGGACAGGGTGCAGCGTCAACGCCGGCACTTGCCCATGCTCGCGGACGAGCACAGGAGGCGGTTCGAGATGGGGACAAGCACACACGCGCACTATGCCATTTTGGCCGCGACCTGACCGGTCTTGTTGTGGTGACTCCGGCATCAGCGAGCGCCAGGGAGGGGTCATGGGTGATGGGTCAAGGGTTGTGGCACGTTGCGGTAGTCAGAGGCGAGCGCTTGCATGCACACGCGCGAAACAGAGTGCAAAGCGCCAGCCAGAGCGCGTCGAGACGCATGCCAGGCACCGTGTCCACGCGTGGTCACCAAGCTAGCATGGTCAAAACGACACCCAGGAGTGGTCACACCTTGTCTATGCTTTCGACCGTGCAGTGTTTAGTCTAGGGGAGGTGCTGGCTCATGCCCAGGTCGACCAGAAGTGACGCCACTTAGCTGACAAGTTTCTATATAGAAACTTGGTCGCCAAGTTTGGCCACCTTCTAGAAGGCCATTAGGTCTGATCTCCTGGGGTTTAGGGTTTCTTAGGAGGGTGTTTAAGCTCAAGAAAGATCAAGGCTAAAAGCTCAGGGAAAAATGCACTTGCTGTACAACATGCATTTCTGGTCCATAAGTGAAAAGATTTTCCACAACAAAAATATTACAAAAAGTGATGCAATATTTTGGCATGGGAATATGTGACATGGTCCTAAGAATATTTAGGAATTATATCAGATTTTTCTGAGCACGAAAAAATGAGGTTGCTTTGGAGCACAAAGTTCTGAAATGAACTTAAGAGAGAAAAATGAATATTTTCCTTAAAGGAAAAATATTCATTTTATTAATTTGGGAATTTGTGGGAGGGAGAAGGTGGATAGGTCACTTGGGTGAAAGCCAAGGATATGCCCAAGTGACAAGTCCATTTGAATTGATCCAAAAATCCAAATCAAATCAGGGCAAAAACCACGATGAAAACTAAGTCCGGAAAGAGAGAGAAGGCAAGTCCGGTAAAAAGAGAGAAGGCAAAATCCGGGCTGTCACAGTACGGAAGGAGGTGCAGGACACCGTTATCATGGGATGAAGTTGGAGATCGACAACTTTTCGGACCATACTTAATCAGATATTCTGAGGAGAAGGTTAAGTTGATTCGAGATAGACTCAAGGTAGCCCAGTCCAGGTAGAAGAGTTATGCGGATACTAAACGCATGGAGGTAGCCTACAAAGTCAGAAACAGAGCATATCTTCGTGTGTCCCCACTTCGAGGAGTTAAAAGTTTTGGAGTCAAGGGAAAGTTAGCAGCATGTTTTGTGGGACCATACAAAGTTTTGGAACGCATGTGAGAAATTGCATACAAGTTGGAATTGTATGAAGGATTGTCAGGAGTTCATGATGTGTTTCACATTTCCCAACTGAAGAAGTGCCACGCTGAGATGGCCGACATTCCTCTGAGAGATACGGTGCCACTGGAAGCAATTTAGTTGGATAGTGATCTGACCTATGAAGAGAAGCCAGTCAAGATCCTTGAGTTTTCCAACCGTGTTACTCGCAGCAAGGTTATCATGTTTTGCAAAGTTCAGCGGAGCCACCATACTGAGGAGGAAGCCACCTGGGAGCAAGAAGAAGACCTCCCCAAGGACCACCCATACCTTTTTGTTGACCAACCCACATCTTGAGGGCAAGATTCATCTTAAGGGGGGTAGGTTTGTGATGTATACTACACAACCTTCTTCTTGTAGACGTTGTTGGGCCTCCAAGTGCATAGGTTTGTAGGACAGTAGCAAATTTTCCTCAAGTGGATGACCTAAGGTTTATCAATTTGTAGGAGGCGTAGAATGAGGATGGTCTCTCTCAAACAACCATGCAACCAAATAACAAAGAGTCTCTTGTGTCCCCAACACAACCAATACAATGGTAAATTGTATAGGTGCACTAGTTCGGAGAAGAGATGGTGATACAATTGCAATATGGATGGTAGATATAGGTTTTTGTAATATGAAATTATAAAAATATCAAGGTAACAAGTGATAAAAGTGAGCATAAATGGTATTGCAATGCTTCGAAACAAGGCCTAGGGTTCATACTTTCACTAGTGCAAGTTCTCTCAACAATAATAACATAATTAGATCATATGACAATCCCTCAACGTGCAACAAAGAGTCACTCCAAAGTCACTAATAGTAGAGAACAAACGAAGAGATTATTGTAGGGTACGAAACCACCTCAAAGTTATTCTTTCCGATCAATCCATTGGGCTATTCCTATAAGTGTCACAAACAGCCCTAGAGTTCGTAGTAAAATAACACCTTAAGACACATATCAACCAAAACCCTAATGTCACCTAGATACTCCAATGTCACCTCATTTATCCACGGGTATGATTTTATGATATGCATCACACAATCTCATATTCATCTATTCAACCAACACAAAGAACTTCAAAGAGTGCCCCAAATTTTCTATCGAAGAGTCAATACGAAAACGTGTGCCAACCCCTATGCATAAGTTCTCAAGGTCACTGAACCCACAAGCTGATCACGAAAACATACATCAAGTAGATCACGTGATAACCCATTTTCACCACAGATAAGCACATGCAAGACATACATCAAGTGTTCTCAAATCCTTAAAGACTCAATCCGATAAAATAACTTCAAAGGGAAAACTCAATCCATTACAAGAGAGTAGAGGGGGAGAAACATCATAAGATCCAACTATAATAGCAAAGCTTGCGGTACATCAAGATCGTGCCAAATCAAGAACACGAGAGAGAGAGAGAGAGAGAGAGAGAGAGATCAAACACATAGCTACTAGTACATACCCTCAGCCCCGAGGCTGAACTACTCCCTCCTCATCATGGAGAGCACCGGGATGATGAAGATGGCCACCGGTGATGGATTCCCCCTCCGGCAGGGTGCTGGAACAGGCTCCTGAGAGATTTTTGGTGGCTACAAAGGCTTGCGGCAGCGGAACTCCCGATCTAGGTTATTTTCTAGGGGTTTCTGTATTTATAGAAGGGTTTGGCATCGAGAACAAGTTAGGGGGACCCACAGGGAGTCCATGAGGCATAGGGGCACGCCCCAGGAGGGTGGGTGTGCCCTCCACCCTCGTGGGCCCCATGGGCCTCCTCTCCGGTAACTCTTTGTTCCAGTATTTTTTATATTTTCCAGACAAAAACTCTGTTGATTTTCAGCGCGTTCCGAGAACTTTTATTTCTGCACAAAAACAACACCATGGTAGTTCTGCTGAAAACAGCGTCAGTCCGGGTTAGTTCTAACCAAATCATAACAAAATCATGTAGAATATTATAAACATGGCATGAATACATAAAAAATTATAGATACGTTGGAGACGTATCATCATCCCCAAGCTTAATTCCTGCTCGTCCTCGAGTAGGTAAATGATTAAAATGGAATTTTTGATGTAAAATGCTACCTAACATATTTATCAATGTAATATTCTCTTTTGTAGCAAGAATATTCAGATCCATAAGATTCAAAAGTTTAATATTACAATAAAAACAGTAATACTTCAAGCATACTAACAAAGCAATCATGTCTTATCAAAATAACATGGCCAAAGAAAGCTATCCCTACAAAATCATATAGTCTGGCTATGCTCTATCTTCATCACACAAAATATTTAAATCATGCACAACCCCGGTTTTAGCCAAGCAATTGTTTCATACTTTAGTATTCTCAAACTTTTTCAGCTTTCACGTAATACATGAGCGTGAGCCATGGACATAGCACTATAGTGGAATAGAATATGGTGGTTGTGGAGAAGACAAAAAGGAGGAAGATAGTCTCACATCAACTAGGCGTATCAACGGGCTATGGAGATGCCCATCAATAGACATCAATATGAGTGAGTAGGGATTGCCATGCAACGGATGCACTAGAGCTATAAGTGTATGAAAGCTCAAAAAGAAACTCAGTGGATGTGCAAACAACTTGCTTGCTCATGAAGACCTATGGCATTTGAGGAATCCCATCGTTGGAATATACAATCCAAGTTCTATAATGAAGAATTCCCAGTATATGAAAGTGACAAAACAAGAGACTCTCTATCATGAAGATCATGGTGCTACTTTGAAGCACAAGTCTGGTAAAAGGATCATAACATTGTCTCTTCTCTCTTTTTCTCTCATTTTTTGGGACTTCTCTTTTTTTGACCTGTCTTTTTTCCGTCCGGAGTCTCATCCCGACTTATGGGGGAATCGTAGTCTCCTTCATTCTTTCCTCACATGGGACAATGCTCTAATAATGAAGATCATCACACTTTTATTTACTTACAACTCAAGAATTACAACTCGATACTTAGAACAAAATATGACTATGTAAATGCCTCCGGTGGTGTACCGGGATGTGCAATGAATCAAGAGTGACATGTATGAAAGAATTATGAACGGTGGCTTTGCCACAAATACGATGTCAACTACATGATCATGCAAAGCAATATGACAATGATGGAGTGTGTCATAATAAACGGAACGGTGGAAAGTTGCATCACAATATATCTCGGAATGGCTATGGAAATGCCATAATAGGTAGGTATGGTGGCTGTTTTGAGGAAGGTAATGGTGGGTGTATGGTACCAGCAAAAGTTGCGCGGCACTAGAGAGGCTAGCAATGGTGGAAGTGTGAGAGTGCGTATAATCCATGGACTCAACATTAGTCATAAAGAACTCATACGCTTATTGCAAAAATCTACAAGTCATCAAAACAAAGTACTATGCGCATGCTCCTAGGGGAAGGGTTGGTAGGAGTTAACCATCGCGCAATCCCGACCTCCACTCATAAGGAAGACAATCAATAAATAAATCATGCTCTGACTTCATCACATAACGGTTCACCATACGTGCATGCTATGGGCATCACAAACTTTAACACAAGTATCTGCCAAATTCACAACTACTCTACTAGCATGACTCTAATATTACCATCTTCATATCTCAAAACAATCATAAAGAATCAAACTTCTCTTAGTATTCAATGCACTTTATATGAAAGTTTTTATTATATCCCTCTTGGATGCCTATCATATTAGGACTAAATTCATACCCTAAGCAAATTACCATGTTGTTCTAAAGACTCCCAAAATAATATAAGTGAAGCATGAGAGTTCATCAATTTCTTCAAAATAAAACCACCGCCGTGCTCTAAAAAGATATAAGTGATGCCCTAGAGCAAATGACAAACTACTCCGAAAGATATAAGTGAAGATCAACGAGTAGTCGAATAATTATGTAACTATGTGAAGACTCTCTAACATTTAAGAATTTCAGATCTTGGGATATTATTCAAATAGCAAGCAAAACAAAATAAAACAAAATGATGCTCCAAGCAAAACACATATCATGTGGTGAATAAAAATATAGCTTCCAAGTAAATTTACCGGTGAACGAAGACGAAAGAGGGGATTGAAGGAAATATGCCCTAGAGGCAATAATAAAGTTATTATTTATTTCCTTAACTCATGATAAATGTTTATTATTCATGCTAGAATTGTATTAACCAGAAACTTAGTACATGTATGAATACATAGACAAAACATATAGTCCCTAGTATGCCTCTACTTGACTAACCATAGACATGTGTTGTCATTTGATGAACGGGATCACATCATTAGGATAATGATGTGATGGACATGACCTATCCGTTAGCTTAGCATTATGATCGTGTTAGTTTCATTGCTACTACTTTCTTCATGACTTATACAAGTTCCTCAGACTATGAGATTATGCAACTTCCGAATACCGGAGGAACACTTTGTGTGCTACCAAACGTCACAACGTAAAAGGGTGATTATAAAGGTGCTCTACAGGTGCCTCCGAAGGTGTTTGTTGGGTTGGCATAGATCAAGATTAGGATTTATCACTCCGTGTTTCGGAGAGGTATCTTTGGGCCCACTCGGTAATACTCATCACTATAAGCCTTGCAAGCATTGTGACTAATGAGTTAGTTGCGGGATGAAGTATTACAGAATGAGTAAAGAGACTTGTCGGTAATGAGATTGAACTATGATGACAAAGAGAACAACGTATGTTGTTATGCGGTTTGATCGATAAAGATCTTCGTAGAATATGTAGGAACCAATATGAGCATCCAGGTACCACTATTGGTTATTGAAAGGAGACGTGTCTCGGTCACGTCTACATAGTTCTCGAACCCGTAGGGTCCACAGGCCTAACGTTCGATGATGGTTGGTATTATGAGTTTATGTGATATGATGTACCGAAGGTTCTTCAGAGTCCCGGATGTGATCACGAACATGACGAGGAGTCTAGAAATGGTCGAGACATAAAGATTGATATATTGGATGACTATGTTCGGACACCAGAAGTGTTCCGGAGAAGTTTCGGATAAAACCGGAGTGTCGAAGGGTTATCGGAACCCCCGGGGGAACTAATGGGCCTCATGTTGGGGAACGTAGCAATAATTCAAAATTTTCTATGCATCACAAAGATCAGTCTAGGAGATTCTAGCAACAAGAGAGAGAGAGGATGAGCATCTTCATACGTTTGAAGATCGCTAAGCGGAAGCGTTACTAGAACGCGGATGAGGGAGTCGTACTCGCGGCGATTCAAATCACGGAAGATCTGATCTAACGCCGAACGGATGGCGCCTCCGCGTTCAACACACGTACAGCCCGGGGACGTCTCCTCCTTCTTGATCCAGCAAGGGGAGAGGATAAGTTGATGGAGAGCTCCGGTAGCACGATGGCGTGGTGGTGGAGCTTGCCGTTCTCCGGCAGGGCTTCGCCAAGCACTACTATGGAGGAGGAGGTGTTGGGGGGGTAGAGGGCTGCGCCAGTGGAAGGGTGCGACAGCCCTCCTACCTCCCCTCTATTTATAGGGATAAGGGAGAGGGGGACCGGCCCCCTCCATATGGATCTAGAGGGGGGTGGCCAAGGGGGGAGGCTTGCCCCCAAAGCCAAGGGGGCGCCCCCTTTAGGGTTTCCCCCAACCCTAGGCGCATGGGCCCTAGGGGGGTTTGGCGCCCAGCTCACTTAGGGGATGGTTCCCCTCCATATTCAGCCCATAGGGCCCTCCGTGATAGGTGGACCCTCCCAGTGGACCCCCGGAACCCTTTTGGTGGTCTCGGTACAATACCGATAAACCCCCGAACACTTCCGGTGACCGAATAAAGACTTCCCATATATAAATATTTGTCACCGGACCATTCCGGAACTCCTCGTGACATCCTGGATCTCATCCGGGACTCCGAACAACATTCGGTAACCGCATACTAATTCCCATAAGAACTCTAGCATCACCGAACCTTAAGTGTGTAGACCCTACGGGTTCGGGAATCATGCAGACATGACCGAGACAACTCTCCGGCCAATAACCAACAACGGGATCTCGATACCCATGTTGTCTCCCACATGTTCCACAATGATCTCATCGGATGAACCACGATGTCGGGGATTCAATCAATCCCGTATACAATTCCCTTTGTCAATAGGTATGTTACTTGCCCGAGATTCGATCACCGGTATCCCAATACCTAGTTCAATCTCGTTATCGGCAAGTCACTTTACTCATTCCATAATGCATGATCCCGTGACTAACTACTTAGTCACATTGAGCTCATTATGATGATGCATTACCGAGTGGGCCCAGAGATACCTCTCCGTCATACAGAGTGACAAATCCCAGTCTTGATTCGTGCCAACCCAACAGACACTTTCAGAGATACCTGTAGTATACCTTTATAGCCATCCAGTTACATTGTGACGTTTGGTACACCCAAAGCATTCCTATGATATCCGGGAGTTGCACAATCTCATGGTCTAAGGAAATGATAATTGACATTAGAAAATCTTTTGGCAAACGAACTACACGATCTTGTGCGCTTAGGATTGGGTCTTGTCCATCACATCATTCTCCTAATGATGTGATCCTGTTATCAATGACATCTAATGTCCATGATCAGGAAACCATGACCATCTATTGATTAACGAGCTAGTCAACTAGAGGCTCACTAGGGACATGTTGTGGTCTATGTATTCACACATGTATTACGGTTTCCGGTTTATACAATTATAGCATGAACAATAGACAATTATCATGAACAAGGAAATATAATAATAATCATTTTATTATTGCCTCTTGGCCATTTCCAACAGTCTCCCACTTGCAGTAGAGTCTATAATCTAGTTACATTGTGATGAATCGAACACCCATAGAGTTTTGGTGTTGATCATGTTTTGCTCGTGGAAGAGGTTTAGTCAACGGATATGTGACATTCAGATCCATATGGACTTTACAAATATCTATGTCTCCATCTTGAACATTTTCACGAATGGAGTTGAAGCGACGCTTGATATGCCTGGTCTTCTTGTGAAACCTGGGCTCCTTGGCAAGGGCAATAGCTCCAGTGTTGTCACAAAAGAGAGTCATCGGGCCCGACGCATTGGGAATAACCCCTTGGTCGGTAATGAACTCTTTCATCCAGATTGCTTCTTGTGCTGCCTCCGAGGCTGCCATGTACTCCGCTTCACATGTAGATCCCGCCACGATGCTTTGCTTGCAACTGCACCAGCTGACTGTCCCACCATTCAAAATATACACGTATCCGGTTTGTGACTTGGAGTCATCCAGATCTGTGTTGAAGATAGCATCGACGTATCCCTTTACGATGAGCTCTTCGTCACCTCCATAAACGAGAAACATATCCTTAGTCCTTTTCAGGTACTTCAGGATATTCTTGACCGATGTCTAGTGTTCCATGCCGAGATTACTTTGGTACCTTCCCACCAAACTTACGGCAAGGTTTACATCAGGTCTGGTACACAACATGTCATACATAATAATAGACCCTATAGCTGAGGCATAGGGGATGACACTCATCTTTTCTCTATCTTCTACTAAGGTCGGGCATTGAGCCATGCTCAATTTCACACATTGCAAAACAGGCAAGAACCCCTTCTTGGAATGATCCATATTGAACTTCTTCAATATCTTATCAAGGTATGTGCTTTGTGAAAGACCGATGAGGCATCTCGATCTATCTCTATAGATCTTGATGCCTAATATGTAAGCAGCTTCTCCAAGGTCCTTCATTGAAAAACACTTATTCAAGTAGGCCTTTATGCTATCCAAAAGTTCTATATCATTTCCCATCAATAGTATTTCATCCACATATAATATGAGAAATGCTACAGAGCTCTCACTTACTTTCTTGTAAACGCAGGCTTCTCCATAAGTCTGCATAAACCCAAACGCTTTGATCATTTCATCAAAACGAATGTTCCAACTCCGAGATGCTTGCACCCGCCCATAGATGGAGCGTTGGAGCTTGCACACATTGTTAGCATTCTTAGGATCGACAAAACCTTCCGGCTGCATCGTATACAATTCTTCCTTAAGGAAACCGATAAGGAATGCCGTTTTGGCGTCCATTTGCCATATATCATAATCATAGAATGCGGCAATTGCTAACAAGATTCGGATGCACTTCAGCTTTGCTACGGGTGAGAAGGTCTCATCGTAGTCAACCCCTTGAACTTGTCGATAACCCTTAGCGACAAGCCGAGCTTTATAGATGGTCACATTACCATCTGTGTCAGTCTTCTTCTTAAAGATCCATTTATTTTTTATGGCTCGCCGATCATCGAGCAAGTCTGTCAAAGTCCATACTTTGTTTTCATACATGGATCCTATCTCGGATTTCATGGCTTCAAGCCATTTGTTGGAATCTAGGCCTGCCATCGCTTCTTCATAGTTCGAAGGTTCACCGTTGTCTAACAACATGATTTCCAGGACAGGGTTGCCATACCATTCTGGTGTGGCACGTGTCCTTGTGGACCTACGAAGTTCAGTAGCAACTTGATCCGAAGTTCCTTGATCATCATCATTAACTTCCTCTCTAGTCGGTGCAGGCACCACAAAAACATCTTCTTGAGCTGCGCTACTTTCCGGTTTAAGAGGCAGTACTTCATCAAGTTCTACTTTCCTCCCACTTATTTCTTTTGAGAGAAACTCTTTCTCCAGAAAAGATCCGTTCTTGGAAACAAAGATCTTGCCTTCGGATCTGAGGTATAAGGTATACCCTATAGTTTCCTTAGGGTATCCTATGAAGACGCATTATTCAAACTTGGGTTCGAGCTTTTCCGGTTGAAGTTTCTTGACATAAGCATCGCATCCCCAAACTTTTAGAAACGACAGCTTAGGTTTCTTCCCAAACCATAATTCATACGGTGTCATCTCAACGGATTTAGACGGTGCCCTATTTAAAGTGAATGTGGTTGTCTCTAAAGCATAACCCAAAAAATATAGCGGTAAATCGGTAAGAGACATCATAGATCGCACAATATCCAATAGAGTGCGATTACAACGTTTGGACACACCATTACGCTGAGGTGTTCTAGGCGGCATGAGTTGTGAAACAATTCCACATTTCCTTAAGTGCGTACCAAACTCGTGACTCAAATATTCTCCTCCACGATCTGATCGTAAGAACTTTATTTTCATGTCACGTTGATTTTCCACCTCACTCTGAAATTCCTTGAACTTTTCAAAAGTCTCAGACTTGTGTTCCATTAAGTAGACATACCCATATCTACTTTAGTCATCAGTGAGGGTGAGAACATAATGATAGCTGATACGTCTCCAATGTATCTATAATTTTTGATTGTTCCATGCTATTATATTACCTGTTTTGGATGTTTATGGGCTTTACTTTATACTTTTATATCATTTTTGGGACTAACCTACTAACCGGAGGCCCAACCCGAATTGCTGTTTTTTTGCCTATTTCAGTATATCTAGGAAAGGAATATCAAACGGAGTCCAAACGGAATGAAACCTTCGGGAGCGATCTTTTCGGAACAAATGCAATCCAGGAGACTTGGAGTGGACATCAAGAAGCAGCCGAGGCGGCCATGAGGGTGGCCAGCGTGCCCAGTAAGGGTGGGCGCGCCCCCTACCTCGTGGGCCCCTCGTGGCTCCCCTGACCGACTTCCTTCACCTATATATATCTTCGTACCCCGAAACCATCCAGGAGCACCATGAAAAACTATTTCCACCGCCGCAACCTTCTGTATCCGCGAGATCTCATCTTGGAGCCTTTGCCGGCGCACCGTCGGAGGAGGAATCGACCATGGAGGGCCTCTCCATCACCACCAAGGCCTCTCCGATGAGTTGTGAGTAGTTTACCACAGACCTTTGGGTCCATAGTTATTAGCTAGATGGCTTCTTCTCTCTCTTTGAATCTCAATACAAAGTTCTCCTTCCTCTTCTTGGAGATCTATTCGATGTAACTCCTTTTGTGGTGTGTTTGTCGAGATCCGATGAATTGTGGGTTTATGATTAAGTTTATCTATGAGAAATATTTGAATCTCCTCTGAATTCTTTTATCTATGATTGGTTATCTTTGCAAGTCTCTTCGAATTATCAGTTTGGTTTGGCCTACTAGATTGATCTTTCTTGCCATGGGAGAAGTGCTTAGCTTTGGGTTCAATCTTGCGATGCTCGATCCCACTGACAGTAAGGGAAACGACACGTATTGTATTGTTGCCATCGAGGATAAAAATATGGGGTTTATATCATATTACATGAGTTTATCCCTCTACATCATGTCATCTTTCTTAACGCGTTACTCTGTTCTTTATGAACTTAATACTCTAGATGCATGCAGGAGTTGGTCGATGTGTGGAGTAATAGTAGTAGATGCAGGCAAGAGTCGGTCTACTTGTTTCGGACGTGATGCTTATATACATGATCATGCCTAGATAATCTCATAACTATGCACTTTTCTATCAATTGCTCGATAGTAATTTGTTCACCCACCATAATAATTATGCTATCTTGAGAGAAGCCACTAGTGAAACCTATGGCCTCCGGGTCTATCTTTTATCATACAAGTTTTCCATCTACTTTTATTTGCATCTTTTACTTTCCAATCTATATCATAAACATACCAAAAATATTTATCTTATCATATTATCTCTATTAGATCTCACTTTCGCAAGTTTCCGTGAAGGGATTGACAACCCCTTTATCGCGTTGGTTGCGAGGTTCTTGTTTGTTTGTGTAGGTGTGTGGGACTTTTGAGGAGCCTCCTACTGGATTGATACCTTGGTTCTCAAAACTGAGGGAAATACTTACGCTATTTTGCTGCATCACCCTTTCCTCTTCAAGGGAAAAACCAACACATGATCAAGAGGTAGCAAGAAGGATTTCTAGCGCCGTTGCCGGGGAGGTATTTGCTCAAGTCAAGACATACCAAGTACCCATCACAAACTCATCTCCCTTGCATTTACATTATTTGCCATTTGCCTCTCGTTTTCCTCTCCCCCACTTCACCCTTGCCATTTTATTCGCCCTCTCTTTCCCGTTCTCCTCTCTCTTTTGCTTGCCTTTTTGTGTGCTTGTGTGTTGGATTGCTTGTCACGATGGCGCAAGATAATACTAAATTGTGTGATTTTTTCAATACCAATAATAATGATTTCCTTAGCACTCCGATTGCTCCTCTTAATGATGTTGAAACTTGTGAAATCAATGCTGCTTTGTAGAATCTTGTTATGAAAGATCAATTCTCCGGCCTTCCTAGTGAATATGCCGCTACTCATCTAAACAATTTTGTTGATTTGTGTGATATGCAAAAGAAGAAAGATACAGATAATGATATTGTTAAATTGAAGTTATTTCCGTTTTCACTTAGAGATTGTGCTAAAACTTGGTTTTCGTATTTGCCTAAAAATAGTATTGATTCATGGAATAAGTGCAAAGATGCTTTTATCTCTAAGTATTTTTGTCAGGACCCCGACTCGATGCCACATCGATCTAGCATGTAACACTTCATATCACTTTGTGGCCTCACGCACGGTATTCCCACGGGTGTCGTCTTACCTTTGCCTGGGACCGTTTGCACCTTTTGGCACACGTATATGATAGAGTCGCTAGCATCCATATGGTAAAGAGCCCGGGCTGACATGGCTAGTCGTAAACCCAAAGTGGCACAGACTTACAGGGACAGGCATCCATGACCCAGCATCGAACGTGTCGGTCAGCAGCAAGTGGATCCGGGCTGTAGCACTGGGCTAGCAGGACTCCGGTAAACCGGGCTGTAGCGGGCTAACAGGACTCCGGTATCCATCGCGTGACATTTCCTCAAAGGGACAGACACAGGAACGGAGAAGGACACATGCCGGCCAGCCTAAGTGTTCCGGAGCAGTAGCAAGCTACCAAGGCTCAGTGGAGACACTAGGAGACATTTCCCGGTAAGAGAGGCTACTAAGAATAAACAACTAGATAGTCAGATCCCACACATACCAAGCATTTCAATCATACACACAATATGCTCGATATGTGCAAATACAACAAGGCATCACAACATGACTCTACAACACAAGTACTTTATTTAAGGCTCAGAGAGCCATACATAACATACACACAAGTACGGGTCATAAGACCCAGCATTCAAGTCATACAGACATACAAGCCAACAGCGGAAGTAACTTGTCTGAGTACAGACAACTAGTGTAATAAAAGAGGCTTGAGAAAGCCTGTCTATACTACATGGTCCTTCACAAGCTTAGGATCACCACCTGGGCCTCAGTCTACTCATCGATGTCAACGTCTATGAAGAACCCATCAGAAGGGGTTGCAGCGTCTTCTGTAAAATGTAAATTATAGCAACATGAGTACAAAGGTACTCAGCAAGACTTACATCAGATCCTACATACATGCACATTATCAAGAATGGTTGGTGGGGTTATTGCAGCAAGCCAGCTTTGACTCTTGGCTAAGCTATCCTACGATACACCAACTTGAAATGGTTTTACGCACACGAGTCCACTACTCACCACTTCAATACACCACCGAGGATCCACCTCCATCATCCTACGAAAGAGCCATCCTCGGCACTCACGCTTATCTTGAGATTTTTAGCAGTATCCATTTACTTGTCTATGAACTGTATAGGCAACCAAGTAGTCCTTTACCGCGGACGCGGCTATTCGAATAGATTATGTTGACCCTGCAGGGGTGTACTTCTTCACACACGCTCTCACCACTTACTGCCGTTTACACGACATGTACTCGACAACCTTCAAGCGGAAGCCCAACGTGGGTGTCGGCCACGACCTACCTAAACACCTAAGTCTCTAGTCCAGGTTTATCGCCTATCCAGGTTCCATCCGTAGGGAGTCCGGCCGAGGTTTCCCATATGGCCCCGAACGATGTGTACAGGGTTCCTGAGATACCTAACGGGTATTCGGTACACCCGGCCACGTACCTACCGCATCACAGCCCACCCCTACGGTCAGCGCTGTCCATGGCCTCCAGTAGGCTACAAACACCAGAAACTACTTGCAACTCCTGGACAGAGGACTAGGGTGAATAAGAAGCCGAGAGGGTCCATTGGTTTCGGGCCCAATGCATGGTAGTAGCTGATTCTTAAATCACACTTACAGATCTCAGTGCTTAAGGACGGCTTCAATGAAACAACCCACCATGTACTCCTACATGGCCTTTCATCGATACCTTTACCAAATCGTGTTCACCACATCACTCTCATTACCGGCATGATCATTTCACTCTAGCCCATCACCCAGATGAACCAGACCTGACACGACTCTAAGCATAGCAGGCATAGCAAGGTAGGAACAACACATACATATGGCTCAAACAACTCGTACACATGCTAGTGGGTTTCATCTAGTTACTGTGGCAATGACAGGTCATGCAGAGGAAATGGGTTTAACTACCGTAGCACACAGCAGTTTGAAACGCGTTGTCTTAATGCAGTAAAAGAGAGCAGGAGCGAGAACATGGGATTGTATCGATATGATCAAATGGTTGGTTGCTTGCCTGATGGGTCGATGCACTGATATGGTTCTTCGTTAGGGTAATCACGGTACTCCTCGGAGGCAGAACCTGCCGCAAAGAACACCGGTACACAACATTACCAAACAATATGCAACAATATGATGCATGCATGAAACATGGCAAATGAGTGTGTTGGGCTAATGCCACTAAGACCAGATGGGTTTGAACCAATTTGAATCAAAGATTCAAGTTTCAAACTCATACATGGCTCTTATAAGTGTTTTAACTTGTTCTGCAATAAACATTAGGTTAGCTTGTTTAAACATGCATGAAACCAGTACAGATGGATAGATTGGATTTTTCTGATCATTTTTCATATATAAAACTTTGCATTTGGAGTTACAGATTAATTTCTATGATTTTTTGAAGTTTGGGTTATTTTCTGGAATTTATAAATCATTCTGGATTTATTTTAATTCCAGAAAAGGATTACTGCGTCAGCATGAGGTCATGCTGACCTCAGCAAGTCAACAGAACGGTCCAGGTCAAACTGACCAGTGGATCCCGAATGTCAGTAGTTTAATTAACTAACTAAAATTAGTTTAAACTAATCGGGGTTAATTAGCAGAGGGGGCCCCACTTGTCATTGACTCAACAGAGTCAACCAGGGCCCACCCGTGGTCAAAGTCAGGTCAAACACGCCGGCGTCTAGCCGCCGGCGAGCCCGACGCGGCGGCGGAAGTGGTTTTGGCCATTTCAGCCACCAAATGAGGCGCGGAAGGCATCTAAGTGGAGCTGGGGATGAACCGCAGCTCTTGGTGGAGTTAGTTGGGGTCGGGGTGGCCGGAGTCGGCGCCGGCAACGACCTAGGCGGCCGCCGGAGTTCGGGTGGAGACGAACTCGGGGCTAGGGTGTGCGGTGAGGTGCGGGAAGTGCATGGTTAGAGCCTACGCAGCGTGGTGAGTGCGATGGACACCGAGAGGTGGCCGGAGGATGGCCGGGAGCACGTCGGCGACGAGCTCCATAGCGGTGCATGCGGTTGATCTTCGTGTGCTCGTGGTGGTGCACGAGAGCAAGAAAAGGAAGGGGGATAGGGTAGCCAGGCTCACGGCGATCTAGTGGGAGCAGACGACGCGGTCGGAGACGGAGTGATGCGGCGACGGTGTTGAAGGGGATCTCCGGCGACGGTGGACTCGGGCGAAGTCGGCGCGGTGGCTTCGGGGCACGCGAGCGCTCGGGGCTCGGCTTGCTCGAAGGAGAGGAGGGCGGCGGAGCTTCTGGACACGATGGCGCGGCGCGAGGTTGACGGAGAGCGCGGCTACGGCGAGGGTGCGGCGGCGATGGCATCGGCCACGGCGTGGGAGAGCGAGAGAGAGGAGCTGGGGCTGAGTGAGAGTGTCTGGGGGGTTCGGGGGAGAGAGGGGAAACGATCCCCGTCATGAGCTGGACGAGGGGAGCGGCGAGGCGGCGACCAGGTGCGTGGCACCCATGCGGTGCTCACCGCCGAGCACCTGCCTGCCTGCCTGGCCGAGCCAAGCAGCTCGCTGGCGCGGCAGCTGGGCTGGGCCGGCAGGTGGGCCGGTTGGTAGGCGCCAGGTAAGGTTTTCTCCGTATTTCTGTTTTTTATATATTCTGTAAGTTTGTGGACTTATTAAAAATACTTAGACAACTCCTAAATTTACCAAACTGCTCATGGCCACTAGCTGGAATATATACAGCATGGAACATTTTAGTTTGGTAAGATTTGAGCATTTAAAATAATTTATATAATTTAAATGCCCAAACTCAAATAGTTATGATTTAATTCAAAGACCTTAGGATGACCTAGAAAGTTGTGCATCACTTTTGGCAGAGGTTCTGAACCAAGACAAAAATGATGGACATTTTAGAAGGGCATTTCAGGTTCATTGAAAATATTTTTAGTAAACCCTAGTTGTTTCAGAGGTGGCTGGGGGTTCTATCATCCCCATTTCAAGTTTCTGTTGAGAAAAATAGACATGATGCAACACTCTAATGCAAGAACTAGCTAGGGTGTGACAACTCACCCCCACTCAAAAGAATCTCGTCCCGAGATTTAGGTTCCTCCGGAAAGAAGGCGGGGTACTCCAGTCGAAGACGATCCTCCCTTTCCCAGGTGGCTTCCTTCTCAGAATGGTGCGACCATTGAACCTTGAGAAACTTGATATTATGACGTCGAGTGGTACGCTTGGCTTGATCGAGGATACGAATGGGGTACTCTCAATATGTGAGGTTATCTTGAAGATCAAGCGTTTCGTGGTCCACTCCACGGATAGGATCCGAGAAGCAACGCCTGAGTTGAGAAACGTGGAAGACGTCGTGGACTTTGGAGAGATGCGGAGGTAGTTCCAATTGGTAGGCAACTTCTCCTCGTTTAGCAAGAATGCGAAAGGGTCCAATGTAACGAGGAGCCAATTTGCCTTTGATACCGAAGCGATGGGTTCCCTTCAGAGGAGTAACCCGAAGGTAAGCCTTCTCGTCAATCCCAAAAGTCATAGCCTTATGTTTTTGGTCGTATTGACTCTTTTGACGAGATTGGGCTGTTTTCAACTTTTCACGAACAATGCGAACTTGCTCTTCTGCTTCCTGGATCATGTCCGGGCCAAAGAATTGTCTTTCCCCGGTTTCTGACCAGTTAAGAGGCGTTTGACACCTTCGTCCATAGAGAACTTCAAAAGGGGCTTTACGCAAGCTAGATTGATAGCTGTTGTTATAAGCAAATTCAGCAAAGGGAAGGCATTTCTCCCAATCCATTCCGAATGAGATAACAGAAGCTCGAAGCATGTCTTCTAGAATCTGGTTGACACGTTCTACTTGACCACTTGATTGAGGGTGAAAAGCAGTGCTAAAGGAAAGGCGGGTTCCCATAGCATTTTGGAAACTTTCCCAAAATCGAGAGGTAAAGAGACTACGTCGATCTGAGTTAATTTCCAATGGAACACCATGGAGAGACACTATTCGGGAGATGTATAAGTCTGCTAATTGACTAGCGGTTATACTCTCGCGAACAGGTAAGAAATGGGCTACTTTGGAAAGACGGTCGACAACGACGAAGATAGTGTTATTCCCTCTCTTGGTCCTGGGAAAACCGGTAATGAAATCCATACCAATTTTGTCCCATTTCCATTCAGGAATAGCTAAAGGTTGAAGGGTGCCAGCAGGCCGTTGATGCTCTGCTTTTACACGACGACAGACAAAGCAACTAGCAATATACTGAGCAATTTCTCTCTTCATCCTAGTCCACCAGAACCTCTGGCGTAGGTCCTGATACATTTTAGTACTACCCGGGTGAATGGTGAGAGGGGATTCATGAGCTTCCTTAAGGATCAATCGTCTCAGGTTTCGCACCTTGGGAACCACTAGACGATTTCCGAAGTATACGACTCCTTGATCATCAACGGAGAAACAATTCGCAACTCCCTTCTTGATGTTTCTCTTGATGCGGGAAATTCCCGGATCTACCTTCTGCGCTTTGATGATCTGATCCGTAAGGGTAGGTTTTGCCACCAAGGTGGAAAGGAATCCTTGAGGAACAATGTGAGGGTTAAGCTTCCGAAATTCCTCATGGAGAAGCGGTTGACTTTGTTGTAACATTAGATTGTTACAATAAGATTTATGACTTGGTGCATCAGCCATGACGTTGGCCTTTCCTGGGGTGTAAGTTATTCCTAAGTCGAAATCGGTGATCAACTCGACCCAACGTCTTTGCCTGAGATTCAAATCCGGTTGGGTGAAGATGTACTTCAGACTTTGGTGATCGGTGAAAATTTCGCAACGATTACCGAGGAGGTAATGTCGCCAGGTTTTAAGTGCATAGACTACGACTGCAAGCTCTAGATCATGAGTAGGATAATTCTCCTCATGTGGGTGCAATTGCCGTGAAGCGTAAGCAATTACGTGACGATCCTGCATGAGAATGCAACCTAGTCCTTGTCGTGAGGCGTCGCAATAGATAACAAAGTCCTTAGAGAAATCTGGTGGTACCAATACGGGAGCAGATGTCAGGCGTCTTTTCAGTTCCTGAAAGTTGTGCTCACATTGTGGAGTCCACTCGAACTTTTTATCTTTCTTGAGGAGTTCAGTTAGAGGTTTGGCAACTTTGGAGAAATTCTCGACAAAGCAGCGACAATAGCTTGCTAAGCCAAGGAAACTCCGAACTTGCTTGACCGGTTCAGGTGGAGTCCAATTAAGGACGGCTTGAACTCGCTCGGGGTTAATAGCAATACCTTTACCAGAAATTACATGTCCTAGATAGGTCACTTCTGGTAACCAAAATTCGCATTTAGAAAATTTGGCATAAAGGCGATGCTCTCGAAGTTTCATCAACACTAGCCTTAGATGTTCGGCATGTTCTGCCTCATTCTTGGAGTAGATGAGTATATCATCGAGGTAAACCACGATGAATTTATCCAAATACTCCATGAAGATTGAGTTCATTAAGCGAGAGAAAGTGGCTGGAGCGTTGGTTAAACCGAAGGACATGACGGTGTACTCGTATTGGCCATAACGAGTAACAAAAGCCGTTTTAGGAATGTCCCCGTTCCGGATTTTGATTTGATGGTAGCCCAACCTCAAATCCATTTTAGAGAAGATTGAGGATCCAGCGAGCTGATCATACAGGTCGTTGATCCTGGGGAGCGGATACTTGTTCTTGATTGTGACCAAGTTGACTGGTCGATAATCTACAACCATCCGGTCTGTACCATCCTTCTTCTTGACGAAGAGGACGGGGAAAGCCCATGGAGATGAACTAGGTCGGATGAAACCCTTCTTCAAGGACTCATCGAGTTGTTTCTTAAGCTCGGCTAGTTCTAGTGGTGCCATCTTATAGGGTCTTCTAGCAATCGGGACAGTTCCTGGGATGAGATCTATTATGAACTCAACATCTCTGTCAGGTGGAACACCTGGCAATTCCTCTGGGAAGACATCCAGGAAGTCACGGACTACCGGTACGTCTTCAAGGTCTGGCAACGGACTGGCGTTAAGAGAATATAGCTGTCGCTTGGCTATTCGGGTCAAGACATTGACTATCTTCCCTGAAGGATGGGTGAGTTGAACAGTCCTAGAGAAGCAATCAATTTTGGCATGATGGGCTGACATCCAGTCCATGCCCAAGATGATATTAAAATCCGAAGATTTGAGAGCTATCAAAGATGCGAGAAAAACAAGTCTGTCGACTTGAATTTCATTTCCATGGCTTACTCTAGAGGTTTGCCATCTAGAACCAGGAGTAGAAATTTCCATAGTGGACGGCATGTCACAGAATGCGGTGTTATGCAAACGAGCATAATTTTCGGATATGAAAGAATGAGATGCTCCAGTATCGAAAAGAACAGATGCCGGGTGGCAATTAACAAGGAGCGTACCAAGGACGACGTTGGGATCCTCTTGAGCTTCTTCGGCAGAGATACAGTTGACATGGCCACGTGTAGCGGTGGCCGGCTTGGCGTAGAATGCTTTCCCTGTCGGCTTGCCACGGCCAACAACCTTTCCAGATTGGTTGGGGTTGGTCTGGGGACACTCGCGCAGGTAGTGGCCCGATTCCCCACACTTAAAGCAAGTCACAGAGCTGGTACGTGGAGGAGCACTGTTGGTTCGACCACCATAGGGCTTGGTTGTCGTAAACTGTTGAGCGGGGTGAGGCGCCTGGAAGGATGGCCTCGGTGTGAACCTGGGTGGCAGGGCAGTGTTAGGCACCCACACGTGGCGCTTCTGAGGACCAGCACCGGATGAGGAACCCATATCACGGCCATGCTTGCGCGTTGCCTCATAGTCAGTCTGACCGGTCTCAGCACTGATGGCTTTGTTAACAAGCTTCTGGAAAGATGTGCACTCATGCAAACGGAGGTCGCGGCGAAGCTCAGGACTAAGTCCCTTACGGAACCTTGCTTGCTTCTTGGCATCAGTGGAAACTTCCTCAGTTGCATATTGTGCAAGGTTACCGAACTCCCTGCTGTAAGCATCCACAGATAGTCGACCTTGAGTGAAACTGCAGAACTCCTCACGTTTACGGTCCGTGAGACCCTTCAGAATGTGATGTTCACGGAAAGCCTCGCTGAATTCAGCCCAAGTAGTGACATGGCCTGCTGGGCGCATAGCTCCATAGTTCTCCCACCATAGACTGGCGGGGCCTTCAAGATGATATGCGGCAAAGGTGACCTTGTCAGCCTCAGCTACTAGCGCAGAACGCAGTTTGTGAGTAATACTGCGAAGCCAGTCATCAGCGTCGAGAGGCTCGACGGAGTGGTGGAAAGTGGGTGGATGTAACTTGATGAGATCACTGAGTGACACTAAGTTATTTCTCTGATGGTGTGCTTTGTTTTGCTCGATGCGCTCCAACAATCGGTTGGTCTCCCGCTTGTTTCTCTCGACTTCCAGCATAACTTCGGCCAGAGAGGGAGGGTGATGCAGGTTTGCATTCCTGACTTCACTGCCTTCGGCTTGCTCTTGGGGAGCAGGGTTATTGCGCGTGTTGACCATCCTAGGTAAACAAGACAAAGATTTAGTCCAGAATGATAGGATTTGACATAGAAATGTAGAACGTAATGGATAACTTGGAATGTAAGATGATCATCCGTATGACATGATAGATACAGAAACTACTTCTTTTATTCCATCATCATACACACCATACAAGGTTTAGTACAGAACGAAACAAAGTACTACTATGGTCAAAAGAGGATTACATCTCATCGGAGGCATTCCAAGCTCCTATACATTATTTTTCTACACCTCCGGAAGGCGGTACAAGATAAGTCATATCCCACGAGTCACGCAGGACGGTGGACGATATAGCTAATACGATACTAGTGATACTACTACTAACTCAGACAGCTCCGTAGTAGTCTTCATAGAAGTCACCTCCATAGCCTGGAAGCTCGACGTGATCATCCGGAAACAGTCGGTCCCGTGGAGCTTGTGGACCATAGGGGCTAGGATGAGGTCTTGGACCAATAAACGGTGGCCTGCGGGGACCATGAGGTGGGGTGATGCCTCCTACATCACGACAATCCATCACGTCTGGCAGAGCAGATCTCACAGGATAGAGATCTCTCATATCCATATATCCCGCTTGCACGGCCGGTGCAAACCGAGTCAACGTGGCCCAATGATCGGCACGAGTATTGAAAAGCTCTAGCCTCAAGGCTCGATTTTCACGGTCCTTGTCTTCAAGCAACTGTGCAGTGGTGTGGGTCCGTGAATCCTCCTGAGTGGAGTCAGCATAGATAGCCTGGAGATACCCTTGTGCTCCTGGAAGTGATGCTGGCATATACTGGAAATCAGAGTCCCGAAATAGACCAGTCCTGACTCGCATGATGGTCATCATAGAGTAGGCAGCATCCTGCACAGCCATCTCAATAGTAACCCCGAGTCCATAGGAGCAGTGAAGGGGCTCGGTGGATCCAGGATAAGATGGAAATATCCTGACAGTGCAAAGATATTGACTTTGATTAAAGTCTCGGAATTGCTCTTCGACCGTGTACTCAGGATACCAACGGTATCCTGCCTCAGTCATTACCCTGACCAACATAGCAGTATGGCCGGGTACATCTAGACATCGAGTCAAACGAACCACTTGATTCTGAGGACGGGTCGCCATCTGGAACAAGATAACACAAGACATTAAGATTCCTAGCAGAAATTGGACAGCATAACGGCTGTAAATGCTCAAAAAGGATTTTGAGGCATTTGACAAAGAATTGCATAGACACTCAACAACATCATATCAAGGTTCTGGGTCCATCTTAGCAAAATAATGGGGTAGTAGAGCTGAACTAGGATTGTATCCATCAAACCTATAAGGTACTACTGATTAGTAACACGTGAACCTGATAGAGAGGAGAGATCCTAGTCCTTAACCCCCGGTAGAAGAATGGACTGACTCAGATCAGAATGTCATGAGATAAAGGAGTAAAAGAGCCTTACGTTCCATCCCACAACCAATTCCCCTACATATAACTTAAGAATTTCTAGACTCAACATCGACCAGTTTGGCTTGGAGAACCTACAGGCAGTCCGGCTCTGATGCCAACACTGTCAGGACCCCGACTCGATGCCACATCAATCTAGCATGTAACACTTCATATCACTTTGCGGCCTCACACACGGTATTCCCACGGGTGTCGTCTTACCTTTGCCCGGGACCGTTTGCGCCTTTTGGCACACGTATATGATAGAGTCGCTAGCATCCATATGGTAAAGAGCCCGGGCTGACATGGCTAGTCATAAACCCAAAGTGGCACAGACTTACAGGGACAGGCATCCATGACCCAGCATCGAACGTGTCGGTCAGCAGCAAGTGGATCCGGGCTATAGCACTGGGCTAGCAGGACTCCGGTAAACCGGGCTGTAGCGGGCTAACAGGACTCCGGTATCCATCGCGTGACATTTCCCCGAAGGGACAGACACAGGAACGAAGAAGGACACATGCCGGCCAGCCTAAGTGTTCCGGAGCAGTAGCAAGCTACCAAGGCTCAGTGGAGACACTAGGAGACATTTCCCGGTAAGAGAGGCTACTAAGAATAAACAACTAGATAGTCAGATCCCACACATACCAAGCATTTCAATCATACACACAATATGCTCGATATGTGCAAATACAACAAGGCATCACAACATGACTCTACAAAACAAGTACTTTGTTTAAGGCTCAGAGAGCCATACATAACATACACACAAGTACGGGTCATAAGACCCAGCATTCAAGTCATACAGACATACAAGCCAACAGCGGAAGTAACTTGTCTGAGTACAGACAACTAGTGAAATAAAAGAGGCTTGAGAAAGCCTGTCTATACTACGTGGTCCTTCACAAGCTCAGGATCACCACCTGGGCCTCAGTCTACTCATCGATGTCAACTTCTATGAAGAACCCATCAGAAGGGGTTGCAACATCTTCTGTAAAATGTAAATTATGGCAACATGAGTACAAAGGTACTCAGCAAGTCTTACATCAGATCCTACATACATGCACTTTATCAAGAAGGGTTGGTGGGGTTATTGCAGCAAGCCAGCTTTGACTCTTGGCTAAGCTATCCTACGATACACCAACTTGAAATGGTTTTGCGCACACGAGTCCACTACTCACCACTTCAATACACCACCGAGGATCCACCTCCGTCATCCTACGGAAGAGCCATCCTCGGCACTCACGCTTATCTTGAGATTTTTAGCAGTATCCATTTACTTGTCTATGAACTGTATAGGCAACCAAGTAGTCCTTTACCACGGACGCGGCTATTCGAATGGATTATGTTAACCCTGTAGGGGTGTACTTCTTCACACACGCTCTCACCACTTACCGCCGTTTACACGACATGTACTCGGCAACCTTCAAGCGGAAGCCCAACATGGGTGTCGGCCATGACCTACCTAAACACCTAAGTCTCTAGTCCAGGTTTATCGCCTATCCAGGTTCCATCCGCAGGGAGTCCGGCCGAGGTTTCCATACGGCCCCGAACGATGTGTACAGGGTTCCCGAGATACCTAACGGGTATTCGGTACACCCGGCCACGTACCTACCGCATCACAGCCCACCCCTACGGTCAGCGCTGTCCATGGCCTCCAGTAGGCTACAAACACCAGAAACTACTTGCAACTCCTGGACAGAGGACTAGGGTGAATAAGAAGCCGAGAGGGTCCATTGGTTTCGGGCCCAATGCATGGTAGTAGCTGATTCTTAAATCACACATACAGATCTCAGTGCTTAAGGACGGCTTCAATGAAACAACCCACCATGTACTCCTACATGGCCTTTCATCGATACATTTACCAAATCGTGTTCACCACATCACTCTCATTACTAGCATGATCATTTCACTCTAGCCCATCACCCAAATGAACCAGACCTGACACGACTCTAAGCATAGCAGGCATAGCAAGGTAGGAACAACACATACATATGGCTCAAACAACTCCTACACATGCTAGTGGGTTTCATCTAGTTACTGTGGCAATGACAGGTCATGCAGAGGAAATGGGTTTAACTACCGTAGCACACAGCAGTTTGAAACGCGTTGTCTTAATGCAGTAAAAGAGAGCAGGAGCGAGGACATGGGATTGTATCGATATGATCAAATGGTTGGTTGCTTGCCTGATGGGTCGATGCACTGATATGGTTCTTCGTTAGGGTAATCACGGTACTCCTCGGAGGCAGAACCTGCCGCAAAGAACACCGGTACACAACATTACCAAACAATATGCAACAATATGATGCATGCATGAAACATGGAAAATGAGTGTGTTGGGCTAATGCAACTAAGACCAGATGGGTTTGAACCAATTTGAATCAAAGATTCAAGTTTCAAACTCATACATGGCTCTTATAAGTGTTTTAACTTGTTCTGCAATAAACAGTAGGTTAGCTTGTTTAAACATGCATGAAACCAGTACAGATGGATAGATTGGATTTTTTTGATCATTTTTCATATATAAAACTTTGCATTTGGAGTTACAGATTAATTTCTATGATTTTTTGAAGTTTGGGTTATTTTCTGGAATTTATAAATCATTCTGGATTTATTTTAATTCCAGAAAAGGATTACTGCGTCAGCATGAGGTCATGCTAACCTCAGCAAGTCAACAGAACGGTCCAGGTCAAACTGACCAGTGGATCCCGCATGTCAGTAGTTTAATTAACTAACTAAAATTAGTTTAAACTAATCAGGGTTAATTAGCAGAGGGGGCCCCACTTGTCATTGACTCAATAGAGTCAACCAGGGCCCACCCGTGGTCAAATTCAGGTCAAACACGCCGGCGTCTAGCCGCCAGCGAGCCCGACGCGGCGGCGGAAGTGGTTTTGGCCATTTCGGCCACCAAATGAGGCGCGAAAGGCATCTAAGTGGAGCTGGGGATGAACCGCAGCTCTTGGTGGAGTTAGTTGGGGTCGGGGTGGCCGGAGTCGGCGCCGGCAACGACCTAGGCGGCCGCCGGAGTTCGGGTGGAGACGAACTCGGGGCTAGGGTGTGCGGTGAGGTGCGGGAAGTGCATGGTTAGAGCCTACGCGGCGTGGTGAGTGCGATGGACACCGAGAGGTGGCCGGAGGATGGCCGCCGACGAGCACCACAGCGGTGCGCGCGGTTGATCTTCGTGTGCTCGTGGTGGTGCACGAGAGCAAGAAAAGGAAGGGGATAGGGTAGCCAGGCTCACGGCGATCTCGTGGGAGAAGACGACGCGGTCGGAGATGGAGTGATGCGGCGACGGCGTTGAAGGGGATCTCCGGTGACGGTGGACTCGGGCGAAGTCGGCGCGGTGGCTTCGGGGCACGCGAGCGCTCGGGGCTCGGCTTGCTCGAAGGAGAGGAGGGCGGCGGAGCTTCTGGACACGGTGGCGCGGCGCGAGGTTGACGGAGAGCGCGGCTACGGCGAGGGTGCAGCGGCGATGGCATCGGCCACGGCGTGGGAGAGCGAGGGAGAGGAGCTGGGGCTGAGTGAGAGTGTCTGGGGGGTTCGGGGGAGAGAGGGGAAACGATCCCCGTCATGAGCTGGACGAGGGGAGCGGCGAGGCGGCGACCAGGTGCGTGGCACCCATGCGGTGCTCACCGCCGAGCACCTGCCTGCCTGCCTGGCCGAGCCAAGGAGCTCGTTGGCGCGGCAGCTGGGCTGGGCCGGCAGGTGGGCCGGTTGGTAGGCGCCAGGTTAGGTTTTCTCCGTATTTCTATTTTTTATATATTCTGTAAGTTTGTGGACTTATTAAAAATACTTAGACAACTCCTAAATTTACCAAACTGCTCATGGCCACTAGCTGGAATATATACAGCATGGAACATTTTAGTTTGGTAAGATTTGAGCATTTAAAATAATTTATATAATTTAAATGCCCAAACTCAAATAGTTATGATTTAATTCAAAGACCTTAGGATGACCTAGAAAGTTGTGCATCACTTTTGGCAGAGGTTCTGAACCAAGACAAAAATGATGGACATTTTAGAAGGGCATTTCAGGTTCATTGAAAATATTTTTAGTAAACCCTAGTTGTTTCAGAGGGGGCTGGGGGTTCTGTCATCCCCATTTCAAGTTTCTGTTGAGAAAAATAGACATGATGCAACACTCTAATGCAAGAACTAGCTAGGGTGTGACAATTTTCCTCCTGCTAAGATCATCTCTCTTAGAAACGATATTATGAATTTTAAACAACTTGATCATGAGCATGTTGCCCAATCTTGAGAAAGAATGAAATTGATGATTCGCAATTGCCCCACTCATGGTTTGAATTTATGGATGATCATACAAAACTTTTATGCCTGATTGAATTTTGCTTCTAGAAATCTTTTAGATTCGGCCGCGGGAGGAACTTTTTATGGAAATCACTTTCGGAGAAGATACAAAACTCCTTAATAATATTATGGTTAATTATTCTCAATGGCACACCGAAAGATCTACTAGTAAAAAAGTTCATGCTATAGAAGAAATTAATGCTTTGAGTGGAAAGATGGATGAACTTATGAAATTGTTTGCTTCTAAGAGTGCCACTATTGATCCTAATGATATGCCTTTGTCTACCTTGATTGAGAATAATAATGAATCTATGGATGTGAATTTTGTTGGTAGGAATAATTTTAGTAACAACGCGCATAGTGGAAACTTTAATCCTAGGCCGTTCCCTAGTAATTCCTCTAATAATTATGGTAATTCCTACAACAATTGCTATGGAAATTTTAATAAGATGCCTTCTGATTTTGAGAATAGTGTTAAATAATTTATGAATTCTCAAAAGAATTTCAATGCTTTGCTTGAAGAAAATTGCTTAAAGTTGATGAATTGGCTAGGAACGTTGACAGACTTTCTCTTGATGTTGATTCTTTGAAACTTAGATCTATTCCTCCTAAGCATGATATCAATGAGTCTCTCAAAGCTATGAGAATTTCCATTGATGAGTTCAAAGAAAGAACCGCTAGGTTGCGTGCAAAGAAAGATTGCTTTGTTAGAGCGTGTTCTTCTAGTGTTCATGAAAATAATGATGAAGATCGAAAAGTTATTGATGTGTACCCTATTAAATCTTTGTTTTGCAATATGAATCTTGATAATGATGGGACTGGAAGTAAATCAACTTTAGTTAAAAAGTGTTCCGATGATTTGGAGTATTATGATCTTGATGCTAACATTGGTAAAAGTGAGATTGGAGAAATTAAAACTTTGCATAGTAATGAACCCACCACTTTGGATCTCAAGGAATTTAATTATGATAATTTATCTTTGATAGATTGTATTTCATTATTGCAATCCGTGTTGAATTCTCCTCATGCTTATAGCCAAAATAAAGCTTTTACTAAACATATCGTTGATGCCTTGATGCAATCTTATGAGGAAAAACTTAATTTGGAAGTTTCTATACCTAGAAAACTTTATGATGAGTGGGAACCTACAATAAAAATTAAAATAAAAGATCATGAATGCTATGCTTTGTGTGATTTGGGCGCTAGTGTTTCCACGATTCTGAAAACTTTATGTGATGTGCTTGGTTTCCATGAAATTGATGATTTCTCTTTAAACTTGCACCTTGCGGATTCTACAATTAAGAAACCTATGGGAAGGATTAATGATGTTCTTATTATTGCAAATAGGAATTATGTGCCCATAGATTTTATCGTTCTTGATATTGATTGCAATCTTTTGTGTCCTATTATTCTTGATAGGCCTTTCCTTAGAACGATTGGTGCAATTATTAATATGAAGGAAGGGAATATTATATTCCAATTTCCGTTGAGGAAAGGTATGGAACAATTCCCTAGAAAGAAAGTTAAATTACCTTATGAATCTATTACCTGACCGACTTCCTTTGCCTATATATATATATCTTCGTACCCCGAAACCATCCAGGAGCACCATGAAAAACTATTTCCACCGCCGCAACCTTCTATATCCACAAGATCCCATCTTGGAGCCTTCGCCGGCGCTCCATCGAAGGGGGAATCGACCATGGAGGGCCTCTCCATCACCACCATAGCCTCTCGATGAGTTGTGAGTAGTTTACCATAGACCTTCGGGTCCATAGTTATTAGCTAGATGGCTTCTTCTCTCTCTTTGAATCTCAATACAAAGTTCTCCTTCCTCTTCTTGTAGATCTATTTGATGTAACTCTTTTTGCGGTGTGTTTGTCGAGATTCGATGAATTGTGGGTTTATGATCAAGTTTATCTATGAGAAATATTTGAATCTCCTCTGAATTCTTTATGTATGATTGGTTATCTTTGCAAGTCTCTTCGAATTATCAGTTTGGTTTGGCCTACTAGATTGATCTTTCTTGCCATGGGAGAAGTGCTTAGCTTTGGGTTCAATCTTGCGGTGCTCGATCCCAATGACAGTAAGGGAAACGACACGTATTGTATTGTTGCCATCGAGGATAAAAAGATGGGGTTTATATCATATTGCATGAGTTTATCCTTCTACATCATGTCATCTTTCTTAATGCGTTACTCTATTCTTTATGAACTTAATACTCTAGATGCATGCAGGAGTTGGTCGATGTGTGGAGTAATAGTAGTAGATGCAGGCAAGAGTCGGTATACTTGTTTCGGACGTGATGCTTATATACATGATCATGCCTAGATAATCTCATAACTATGCACTTTTCTATCAATTGCTCGATAGTAATTTGTTCACCCACCGTAATAATTATGCTATCTTGAGAGAAGCCACTAGTGAAACCTATGGCCTCCGGGTCTATCTTTTATCATACAAGTTTTCCATCTACTTTTATTTGCATCTTTTACTTTCCAATCTATATCATAAAAGTACCAAAAATATTTATCTTATCATATTATCTCGATCATATCTCACTTTTGCAAGTTTCCGTGAAGGGATTGACAACCCCTTTATCGCGTTGGTCGCGAGGTTCTTGTTTGTTTGTGTAGGTGTGTGGGCTTTTGAGGAGCCTCCTACTGGATTGGTACCTTGGTTCTCAAAACTGAGGGAAATACTTACGCTATTTTGCTGCATCACCCTTTCCTCTTCAAGGGAAAAACCAACGCATGCTCAAGAGGTAGCAATAGCCACTGCGAGCCTCAATGCTCATTGGACCGCACACATCAGTATGTATTATTTCCAACAAGTTGGTTGCTCGCTCCATTGTTCCGGAGAACGGAGTCTTGGTCATCTTTCCCATGAGGCATGGTTCGCATGTGTCAAATGATTCATAATCAAGAGACTCCAAAAGTCCGTATGCAAGGAGTTTCTTCATGCGTTTGACACCAATGTGACCAAGGCGGCAGTGCCACAAGTATGTGGGACTATCATTATTAGCCTTACATCTTTTGGTATTCACACTATGAATATGTGTAACATCACGTTCGAGATTCAATAAGAATAAACCATTGACCAGCGGGGCATGACCATAAAACATATCTCTCATATAAATACAACAACCATTATTCTCGGATTTAAATGAGTAGCCATCTCACATTAAACAAGATCCAGATACAATGTTCATGCTCAAAGCTGGCACTAAATAACAATTATTGAGGTTTAAAACTAATCCCGTAGGTAAATGTAGAGGTAGTGTGTCGACGGCGATCACATCGACCTTGGAACCATTCCCGACGTGCATCGTCACCTCGTCCTTCGCCAGTCTCCACTTATTCCGCAGCTCCTGGTTTGAGTTACAAATATGAGCAACCGCACTGGTATCAAATACCCAGGAGCTACTACGAGTACTGGTAAGGTACACATCAATAACATGTATATCACATATACCTTTGGTGTTTCCGGCCTTCTTATCCGCTAAGTACTTGGGGCAGTTCCGCTTCCGATGACCATTTCCCTTGCAATAAAAGCATTGAGTCTCGGGCTTGGGTCCATTGTTTGGCTTCTTCTCGGCAACTGATTTACCGGGCACGGCAACTCCCTTGCCGTCCTTCTTGAAGTTCTTTTTACCCTTGCCTTTCTTGAAACTAGTGGTCTTATTCACCATCAACACTTGATGTTCCTTTTTGATTTCCACCTCCGCTGATTTCAACATTGAATATAGCTCAGGAACGGACTTCTCCATCCCCTTCATATTGTAGTTCATCACAAAGCTCTTGTAGCTAGGTGGGAGCGACTGGAGGATCCTGTCAATGACCGAGTCATCTGTGAGATTAACTCCCAACTGAGACAAACAGTTGTGTAACCCAGACATAGTGAGTATACGCTCACTGCAGAACTGTTTTCCCCCATCTTACAACTGTAGAACTTGTCAGAGACTTAATATCTCTCGACCCGGGCATGAGCTTGGAAAACCATTTTCAGCTCTTGGAACATCTCATATGCTCCGTGCTGCTCAAAACGCTTTTGGAGCCCCGGTTCTAAGCTGTAAAGCATGCCACACTGAACTAGGGAGTAATCATCACTACGCGACTGCCAAGCGTTCATAACGTCTTGAGTTTCTGGGAAAATGGGTGCTTCACCTAGCGGTGCTTCTAGGACATATGCTTTCTTGGCGGCTATGAGGATGATCCTCAAGTTTCGGACTCAGTCCACATGTTGAAGTTGAGGGCAACATTAGCATGGGCCATTTGATCTACAAGACATATTTCAAAGATATTTTAGACTATGTTCATGATAATTTAGTTCATCTAATCAAATTTTAATGAACTCCCACTCAGATAGACATCCATCTAGTCATGTAACTAATACATGATCGGAGTCAACTAGGCCGTGTCCGATCATCACGTGAGACGGACTAGTCATCATCGGTGAACATCTTCATGTTGATCGTATCTACTATACGACTCATGTTAGACCTTTCGGTCTCTTGTGTTCCGAGGCCATGTATGTACATGCTAGGCTCGTCAAGTCAACCTAAGTGTTTTTCATGTGTAAATCTGGCTTACACCTGTTGCATGCGAATGTTAGAATCTATCACACCCCATCATCACGTGGTACTTCGAAACAACGAACTTTGGCAACGGTGCACAGTTAGGGGGAACACTTTCTTGAAATTTTAGTGAGAGATCATCTTATTTATACTACCGTTGTTCTAAGCAAATAAGACGTAAACATGACAAACATCACATGCAAATCATAAAGTGACATGATATGGCCAATATCATCTTGCGCCTTTGATCTCCATCTTTGAGGCACGACATGATCACCTTCGTCACTGGCATGACACCATGATCTCCATCATCATGATCTCCATGAAGTTGTCTCGCCAACTATTACTTCTACTACTATGGCTAACGGTTAGCAATAAAATAAAGTAATTACATGGCATTGTTCAATGACACATAGGTTATACAATAAATTAAGACAACTCCTATGGCTCCTGCCAGTTGTCATACTCATCGACATGGAAGTCGTGATTCCTATTACAAGAACATGATTAATCTCATACATCACATATCATTCATCACATTCTTTCGGCCATATCACATCACATAACATAACCTGCAGAAACAAGTTAGAGGTCCTCTAATTGCTGTTGCAGGTTTTACGTGGCTGCTACGGGTTTCTAGCAAGAACATTTCTTACCTACGCAAAAGCCACAACGATGATATGCCAATTGCTATTTACCCTTCATAAGGACCCTTTTCATGGAATCCGATCCGACTAAAATGGGAGAGACTGGAACCCGCTAACCACCTTATGCAACAAGTGCATGTCAGTCGGTGGAACCTGTCTCACGTAAGCGTACGTGTAAGGTCGGTCCGGGCCGCTTCATCCCACAATACCGCTGAAACAAGATAGGACTAGTAACGGTAACCATATTGAACAAACCAACGCCCACAACTACTTGTGTTCTACTCGTGCATAGAATCTTCGCATAGACCTAGCTCATGATGCCACTGTTAGGGAATGTAGCAATAATTCAAAATTTTCTACGCATCACCAAGATCAATCTAGGAGATTCTAGCAACAAGAGAGAGAGGATGAGCATCTTCATACCTTTGAAGATCACTAAGCGGAAGCATTACTAGAACGTGGATGAGGGAGTCGTACTCGCGGCGATTCAAATCGCGGAAGATCTAATCTAACACCGAACGGACGGCGCCTCCGCGTTCAACAAACGTACAGCCCAGGGACGTCTCCTTCTTCTTGATCCAGCAAGGCGAGAGGAGAAGTTGATGGAGAGCTCCGGCAGCACGACGGCGTGGTGGTGGAGCTTGCAGTTCTCCGGCAGGGCTTCACCAAGCACTACTATGGAGGAGGAGGTGTTGGGGAGGGAGAGAGCTGCGCCAGGGGAATGGTGTGGCAGCCCTCCCACATCCCCTCTATTTATAGGGACAAGGGAGAGGGGGGCCGGGCCCCTCCAGATGGATCTAGAGGGGGGCGGCGGCCAAGGGGGGAGGCTTGCCCCCAAAGCCAAGGGGGGCGCCCCCTTTAGGGTTTCCCCCAACCCTAGGCGCATGGGCCCTAGGGGAGTTTGGCGCCCAGCCCACTTAGGGGATGGTTACCCTCCATATTAAGCCCATAGGGCCTTCTGGGACAGGTGGACCCTCTCGGTGGACCCCGGAACCCTTTCGGTGGTCCCGATACAATACCGAAAACCCCCCGAACACTTCCGGTGACCAAATAAAGACTTCCCATATATAAATCTTTGTCTCCGGACCATTCTGGAACTCCTTGTGACGTTCGGGATCTCATCCGGGACTCCGAACAACATTCGGTAACAGCATACTAATTCCCATAACAACTCTAGCGTCACCGAACCTTAAGTGTGTAGACCCTACGGGTTCGGGAATCATGCAGACATGACCGAGACAACTCTCCGACCAATAACCAATAACGGGATCTTGATACCCATGTTGGCTCCCACATGATCCACGATGATCTCATCAAATGAACCACGATGTCGGGGATTCAATCAATCTCGTATACAATTCCCTTTGTCAATCGGTATGTTACTTGCCCGAGATTCGATCGTTGGTATCCCAATACCTCGTTTAATCTCGTTACCGGAAGTCACTTTACCCATTCCATAATGCATGATCCTGTGACTAACTACTTAGTCACATTGAGCTCATTATGATGATGCATTATCGAGTGGGCCCAGAGATACCTCTCCGTCATACAGAGTGACAAATCCCAGTCTCGATTCGTGCCAACCCAATAGACACTTTTGGAGATACCTGTAGTATACCTTTATAGCCACCCAGTTACTTGTGACATTTGGTACACCCAAAGCATTCCTACGGTATCCGGGAGTTGCACAATCTCATGGTCTAAGGAAATGATACTTGGCATTAGAAAAGCTTTTGGCAAACGAATTACATGATCTTGTGCTATGCTTAGGATTGGGTCTTGTCCATCACATCATTCTCCTAATGATGTGATCCCATTATCAATGACATCTAATGTCCATGGTCAGTAAACTATGACCATCTATTGATCAACGAGCTAGTCAACTATAGGCTCACTAGGGACATGTTGTGGTCTTTGTATTCACACATGTATTACAATTTCCGGTTAATACAAATATAGCATGAACATTAGACAATTATCATGAACAAGGAAATATAATAATAACCATTTTATTATTGCCTCTAGGGCATATTTCCAACACCTCGATGGGCCATAGTGTAGAGAGAGAGAGGGGCGGCCATGGCAGGCCATGCGCCCCTCCCCCTTGAGTCCGAATAGGACAAGGAAGGGGGGCGGCGCGCCCCTTTTCTTCCCCCTCTCCCTCTCCTTCCTTCCCCCCTCTCCCTTTAGGTGGAAACCTACTAGGACTAGGAGTCCTAGTAGGATTCCCCTCTTAGGGGCGCGCCAAGGAGGGCCTCCCCCTTGCTCCTTTATATACGGGGACAGGGGGCACCCTAGAACACACAAGTTGATTATTTAGCCGTGTGCAGTGCCCCCCTCCACAGGTTTCCACCTCGGTCATATCATCATAGTGATTAGGTGAATCCCTCCAACGGTAACTTCATCATCACCGTCACCACGCCATCGTGCTGACGAAACACTCCCTCGACCTCAGCTGGTTCTAGAGTTTGTGGGACGTCACCGAGCTGAACGTGTGCAAATCACGGAGGTGTCGTACCTTCGGTGCTAGGATCGGTCGGATCGTGAAGACGTACAACTACATCAACCGCGTTTTCATAACTCTTCCGCTTTCGGTCTATGAGGGTACGTATACAACACTCTCCCCTCTCATTTCTATGCATCACCTAGAGATAGATCTTGCGTGATTGTAGGATTTTTTTTTTGAAATTACTGCATTACCCAACGGTGGCATCCGAGCCAGGTCTATGCGTAGATGTTATATGCACGAGTAGAACACAAAGAGTTGTGGGCGATAATAGTCATACTACTTACCAGCATGTCATACTTTGATTCGGCGGTATTGTTGGATGAAGCGGCTCAGACCGACATTACACGTATGCTTACGCGAGACTGGTTCTACCGACGTGCTTCGCAAAAAGTTGGCTGGTGAGTGTCAGTTTCTCTAACTTTAGGTGAATCGAGTGTGTCTACGCCCAGTCCTTTTTGAAGGTTAAAACAACACACTTGACGAAAAATCATTGTGGTTTTTGATGCGTAGGTAAGAATGGTTCTTGCTAGAAGCCCGTAGCAGCCACGTAAAACTTGCAACAACAAAGTAAAGGACGTCTACTTATTTTTGTAGGCTTGTTGTGATGTGATATGGTCAAGGCATGATGTGATATAAATTGTTGTATGAGATGATCATGTTTTGTAACAAAGTTATCGGCAACTGGCAGGGCCATATGGTTGTTGCTTTATTGTATGCAATGCAATCGCCATGTAATTGTTTTACCTTATCACTAAGCGGTAGTGATAGTCATAGTAACAATAGTTGGCGAGACGACAATGATGCTACGATGGAGATCAAGATGTCGCGCCGGTGACGATGGAGATCATGACGATGATTCTATGATGGAGACCATGAGCACAAGATGATGATGGCCATATCATGTCACATATTTTGATTGCATGTGATGTTTATCCTTTATGCATCTTATTTTGCTTAGTACGACAATAGCATTATAAGATGATCTCTCACTAAATTTCAAGGTATAAGTGTTCTCCCTGAGTATGCACCGTTGCTACAGTTCGTCGTGCCGAGACACCACATGATGATCGGGTGTGATAGTCTCTACATTCACATACAACGGGTGCAAGCCAGATTTGTACATGCAGAATACTTGAGTTAAACTTGAGGAGCCTAGCATATGCAGATATGGCCTGGAACACTAAGACCAAAAGGTCGAGCGTGAATCATATAGTAGATATGATCAACATAGTGATGTTCACCATTGAAAACTACTCCATCTCACGTGATGATCGGACATGGTTTAGTTTATTTGGATCACGTGATCACTTAGATGATTAGAGGGATGTCTATCTAAGTGGGAGTTCTTAAGTAATATGATTAATTGAAATTTAATTTATCATGAACTTAGTACCTGATAGTATTTTGCATGTCTATGTTGTTGTAGATCAATGGCCCGTGCTACCGTTCCTTTGAATTTTAATATGTTCCTAGAGAAAGCTAAGTTGAAAGATGATGGCAGCAACTACATGGACTGGGTCCATAACTTGAGGATTATCCTCATTGATGCATAGAAGAATTACGTCCTAGAAGCACCATTAGGTGTACCACCTACGCCCGCAACTGCAGACATTGTGAATGCCTGGCAGACGCTGTTGATGAGTACTCGATAGTTCAATGTGCCATGCTTTACGGTTTAGAACCGGGACATCAACGATGTTTTGAATGTCATGGAGCATATGAGATGTTCCAGGAGTTGAAGTTAATATTTCAAGCAAATGCCCGGATTGAGAGATATGAAGTCTCCAATAAGTTCTATAGTTGTAAAATGGAGGAGAATGGTTCTATCAGTGAACATATACTCAGAATGTTTGGGTACCACAACCACTTGACTCAACTGGGAGTTAATCTTCCTGATGATAGTGTCATTGATAGAGTTCTTCAGTCACTGCCACCAAGCTACAAAAGCTTCGTGATGACTATAATATGCAAGGGATGAACAAGACTATTCCCGAGCTATTCGCAATGCTAAAGGCTGCAGAGGTAGAAATCAAAAAGGAGCATTAAGTGTTGATGGTCAACAAGACCACTAGTTTCAAGAAAAGGGGCAAAGGGAAGAAGGGGAACTTCAAGAAGAACGGCAAAAAGGTTATTGCTCAAGAGAAGAAACCCAAGTCTGGGCTGAAGCCTGAAACTGAGTACTTCTACTGCAAAGGGAATGGTCACTGGAAGCAGAACTGCCCCAAGTATTTTGCGGATAAGAAGGATAGCAAAGTGAAAGGTATATTTGATATACATATTATTGATGTGTATTTAACTAATGCTTGCAGTAGCGCATGGGTATTTGATACTGGTTCTGTTTCTCATATTTGCAACTCAAAACAGGGGCTATGGATTAAGCAAAGATTAGCTTAGGACGAGGTGACGATGCGCGTGGGAAATGGTTCCAAAGTCGAGGTGATCGCGGTCGGCACGCTACCTCTACATCTACCATTGGGGTTAGTTTTAAACCTGCATAATTGTTATTTGGTGCCAGTGTTGAGCATGAAATTATATCTGGATCTTGTTTGATGCGAGACGGTTATTCATTTAAATCAGAGAATAATGGTTGTTCTATTTATATGAGTAATATCTTTTATGGTCATGCACCCTTAAGGAGTGGTCTGTTTTTATTGAATCTCGATAGTAGTGATATACATATTCATAGTATTGAAGCCAAAAGATATAAGTTCAATAATTATAGTGCAACTTATTTGTGGCACTGCCGTTTGGGTCATATCAGTGTAAAGCACATGAAGAAACTCCATACCGATGGACTTTCAGAATCACTTGATTATGAATCACTTGGTGCTTGCAAACCGTGCCTTATGGGCAAGATGACTAAAACTCCATTCTCTGGGACATTGGAACGAGCTACTGACTTATTGGAAATAATACATACTTATGTATGCGGTCCAATGAGTGTCGAGGCTCGTGGTGGGTATCGTTATTTTCTTACCTTCACAGATGATTTGAGCAGATATGGTTATATCTCCTTAATTAAACAAAAGTCTGAAACATTTGAAAAGTTCAAAAAATTTCAGAGTGAAGTGGAAAATCATCATAACAAGAAAAAAGTTTCTACGATCTGATTGTGGAGGAGAATATTTGAGTTACGAGTTTGGTCTTCATTTGGAACAACATGGGATAGTTTCACAACTGATGCCACCTGGAACACCACAGTGAAATGGTGTGTTCGAACGTCATAACCGTACTTTATTAGATATGGTGCTATCTATGATGTATCTTACTGATTTACCGCTATCATTTTGGGGATATGCTTTAGAGACGGTTGCATTCACTTTAAATAGGGCACCATCAAAATCCGTTGAGACGACGCCTTATGAACTGTGGTTTGGCAAGAAACCAAAGTTGTCATTTCCTAAAGTTTGGGGTTGCGATGCTTATGTGAAAAAGCTTCAACCTGATAAGCTCGAACCCAAATCGGAGAAGTGCGTCTTCATAGGATATCCAAAGGAAACTGTTGGGTACACCTTCTATCACAGATCCGAAGGCAAAATCTTTGTTGCTAAAAATGGATCCTTTCTAGAGAAGGAGTTTCTCTCGAAAGAAGTGAGTGGGAGGAAAGTAGAACTTGATGAGGTAGTTGCACCTTCTCCCTTATTTGAAAGTAGTTCATCACGGAAATCAGTTCTCGTGATTCCTACACCAATTAGTGAGGAAGCTAATGATGATGATCATGAAGCTTCAAATGAAGTTACTACCGAACCTCGCAGGTCTTCCAGAGTAAGATCCGCACCAGAGTGGTATGGTAATCCTGTTCTGAAAGTCATGTTACTAGACCATGATGAACCTACGAACTATGAGGAAGCGATGATGAGCCCAGATTCTGCGAAATGGCTTGAGGCCATGAAATCTGAGATGGGATCCATGTATGAGAACAAAGTGTGGACTTTGGTGGACTTGCCCGATGATCGGCAAACCATAGAAAATAAATGAATCTTTAAGAAGAAGACCGGCGTAGATGGTAATGTTACTGTTTACAAAGCTCGACTTGTTGTGAAAGGTTTTTGACAAGTTCAAGGAGTTGACTACGATGAGACTTTCTCACCTGTAGCGATGCTTAAGTCTGTCCGAATCATGTTAGCGATTGCTGCATTTTATGATTATGAAATTTGGCAAATGGATGTCAAAACTGCATTCCTGAATGGATTTCTGGAAGAAGAATTGTATATGATGCAACCAGAAGGTTTTGTCGATCCAAAGGGTGCTAACAAAGTGTGCAAGCTCCAGCGATCCATTTATGGACTTGTGCAAGCCTCTCGGAGTTGGAATAAATGATTTGATAGTGTGATCAAAGCATATGGTTTTAAACAGACTTTTGGAGAAGCCTGCATTTACAAGAAAGTGAGTGGGAGCTCTGTAGCATTTCTAATATTATATGTGGATGACATATTGTTGATTGGAAATGATATAGAATCTTTGGATAGCATAAAGGGATACCTGAAAAAGAATTTTTCTATGAAAGACCTTGGAGAAGCTGCTTACATATTGGGCATCAAGATCTATAGAGATAGATCAAGACACTTAATTGGACTTTCACAAAGCACATACCTTGATAAAGTTTTGAAGAAGTTCAAAATGGATCCGTCAAAGAAAGGGTTCTTGCCTGTGTTACAAGGTGTGAAGTTGAGTCAGACTCAATGCCTGACCACTGCAGAAGATAGAGAGAAAATGAAAGTCATTCCCTATGCTTCAGCCATAGGTTCTATCATGTATGCAATGTTGTGTACCAGGCCTGATGTATGTCTTGCTATAAGCATAGCAGGGAGGTACCAAAGTAATCCTGGAGTGGAGCACTGGACAGCGGTCAAGAACATCCTAAAATATCTGAAAAGGACTAAGTATATGTTTCTCATTTATGGAGGTGAAAAAGAGCTCGTCGTAAACGGTTACGTCGATGCAAGCTTTGACACTGATCTGGATGACTCTAAGTCGCAAACCGGATATGTATTCTTATTGAATGGAGGAGCTGTCAGTTGGTGCAGTTCCAAACAAAGCGTCATGGAGGGATCTACGTGTGAAGCGAAGTACATTGCTGCTTCGGAAGCAGCGAATGAAGGAGTTTGGATGAAGGAGTTCATATCCGATCTAGGTTTCATACCTAGTGCATCAGGTCCAGTGAAAATCTTTTGTGACAATACTGGTGCAACTGCCTTGGCAAAGGAATCCAGATTTCACAAGAGAACTAAGAACATCAAGAGACGCTTCAATTCCATCCGTCATCAAGTGTCGAAGGGGGACATAGAGATTTGCAAGATACACACAGATCTGAATGTTGCAGACCCATTGACTAAGCCTCTTCTACGAGCAAAACATGATCAACACCAAAGCTCCATGGGTGTTAGAATAATTACTATGTAATCTAGATTATTGACTCTAGTGCAAGTGGGAGACTGAAGGAAATATGCCCTAGAGGAAATAATAAATTTATTATTTATTTCCTTAATTCATGATAAATGTTTATTATTCATGCTAGAATTCTATTAACCGGAAACTTAGTACATGTGTGAATACATAGACAAAACATATAGTCCCTAGTATGCCTCTACTTGACTAGCTCGTTAATCAAAGATGGTTATGTTTCCTAACCATAGACATGTGTTGTCATTTGTTGAATGGGATCACATCATTAGGAGAATGATGTGATGGACATGACCCATCCATTAGCTTAGCATTATGATCGTATCAGTTTCATTGCTACTGCTTTCTTCATGACTTATACAAGTTCCTCAGACTATGAGATTATGCAACTCCCGAATACCGGAGGAACACTTTGTGTGCTACCAAACATCACAACATAAAAGGGTGATTATAAAGGTGCTCTACAGGTGTCTCCGAAGGTGTTTGTCGGGTTGGCATCAATCGAGATTAGGATTTGTCACTCCGTGTTTCGGAGAGGTATCTCTAGGCCCACTCGGTAATACCCATCACTATAAGCCTTGCAAGCATTGTGACTAATGAGTTAGTTGCGGGATGAAGTATTACAAAACGAGTAAAGAGGCTTGCCGGCAACGAGATTGAACTAGGTATGATGATACCAACGATCGAATCTTGGGCAAGCAACATACCGATGACAAAGGGAACAAAGTATGTCGTTATGTGGTTTGACCGATAAAGATCTTCCTAGAATATGTAGCAATATGAGCATCCAGGTTCCGCTATTGGATATTGACCGCAGACATGTCTCGGTCATGTCTACATAGTTCTCGAACCCGTAGGGTCCGCATGCTTAACGTTTGATGACGGTTGGTATTATGAGTTTATGTGATATGATGTACTGAAGGTTGTTCAGAGTCCTGGATGTGATAATGGACATGACGAGGAGACTCGAAATGGTTGAGACATAAAGATTGATATATTGGACGACTATGTTCGGACACAGGAAGTGTTTCGGAGAAGTTTCGGGTAAAACCGGAGTGCCAGAGGGTTATCAGAACCCCCGGGGGAACTAATGGGCCTCGATGGGCCTTAGTGGAGAGAGAGAGGGGCGGCCAAGGAAGGCCGCGCGCCCCTCCCCCTTGAGTCCGAATAGGACAAGGAAGGGGGCGGCGCCTCCCTTTCCTTCCCCCTCTCCCTCACCTTCCTTCCCCCTCTCTCCCTTTAGGTGGAAACCTACTAGGACTTGGAGTCCTAGTAGGATTCCCCTCCTGGGAGCGCGCCAAGGATGGCCGCCGGCCTCCCCTTGCTCCTTTATATACGGGGGCAGGGGGCACCCTAGAACACACAAGTTGATTGTTTAGCCGTGTGCGGTGCCCCCCTCCACAAATTTCCACCTCGGTCACATCGTTGTACTGCTTAGGCGAAGCCCTGCGCCGGTAACTTCATCATCACTATCACCACGCCATCGTGCTGACAAAACTCTCCCTCAACCTTAGCTGGATCTAGAGTTCATGGGACGTCACCCAGCTGAACGTGTGCAGATCGCGGAGGTGCCGTACCTTCGCTGCTAGGATCGGTCAGATCGTGAAGACGTACGACTACATCAACCACGTTGTCATAACGCTTCCGCTTTCGGTCTAAGATGGTACGTAGACAACACTCTCCCCTCTTGTTGCTATGCATCACCTAGAGATAGATCTTGCGTGATCATAGGAATTTTTTTGAAATTACTGCGTTACCCAACAGGGATGCCTTCCGGGGCATCCCCAAGCTTAGGCTCTTTGTTGTCCTTGAATATTACCTTGGGGTGCCTTGGGCATCCCCAAGCTTAGTCTCTTGCCACTCCTTATTCCATACTCCATCGAATCTTTACCCAAAACTTGAAAACTTCACAACACAAAACTCAACAGAAAACTCGTAAGCTCCGTTAGTATAAGAAAATAAATAACCACTTTTGGTACTGTTATGAACTCACTCTTAATTTATATTGGTGTAATATCTACTGTATTGCAACTTCTCTATGGTTCATACCCTCCGATACTACTCATAGATTCATCAAAATAAGCAAACAACACGCGAAAAACAGAATCTATCAAAAACCAAACAGTCTGTAGTAATCTATAACTCTCGAATAATTCTGTAACTCAAAAAATTCTGAAATAAATTGGTGGATGTTAGGAATTTGCCTATTAATCTTCCTCAAAAAGAATCAACTAAAAATCACCCTTCTGTTAAAAATGACAATTATTCTCGTGAGTGCAAAGTTTCTGTTTTTTACAGCAAGATCACATTAACTTTCACCCAAGTCTTCCCAAAGGTTCTACTTGGCACTTTATTGAAACAAAAGCTATAAAACATGATTACTACAGTAGCTTAATCATGTGGACACACAAAAACAGTAGGGGTAAATGTTGTGTTGTCTCCCAACAAGCGCTTTTCTTTAATGCCTTTTTAGCTAGGCATGATGATTTCAATGATGCTCGCATAAAAGATAAGATTTGAAACACAAAGAGAGCATCATGAAGAATATGACTAGCACATTTAAGTCTAACCCACTTCCTATGCATAGGGATTTTGTGGGAAAACAACTTTTGGGAACAATGATCAACTAGCATAGGAAAGCAAAACAAGCATAACTTCAAGATTTTCAACACATAGAGGGGAAACTTGATATTGTTGCAATTCCTACAAGCATATAGTCCTCCCTCATAATAATTTTAAATAGCATCATGAATGAATTCAACAATATAACCATCACATAAAACATTATTTTCATGATGCACAAGCATAGAAATTTTCCTACTCTCCACATAAGCAAATTTATTCTCATGAATAGTAGTGGGAGAAAACTCAACGAAATAACTATCATGTGATACTTTATTCACAAAAATCAACTTGAGCATTAAAATCATGATGACAAGTTTCATGGATATCATTACTCTTTATAGCATAAATGTCATCACAATAATCATCATAGATAGGAGGCATGCTATCATCATAACATATTTTCTCATCAAAACTTGGGGGACTAAAAATATCATCTTCATCAAACATAGCTTCCCCAAGCTTGTGGCTTTGCATATCATTAGCATCATGGATATTCAAAGAATTCACACTAACAACATTGCAATCATGCTCATCATTCAAATATTTAGTCCCAAACATTTTAATGCATTCTTCTTCTGGCACTTGGGCACAATTTTCCTTTCCATCATTTTCAGGAAAGAGATTAAAAAGATGAAGCATATGAGGCACCCTCAATTCCATTTTTTTGTAGTTTTATTTTATAGACTAAACTAGTGATAAAACAAGAAACTAAAAGATTCGATTACAAGATCTAAAGATATACCTTCAAGCACTAACCTCCCCGACAACGGCACCAGAAAAGAGCTTGATGTCTACTATGCAACCATCTTCTTGTAGACGTTGTTGGGCCTCCAAGTGCAGAGGTTTGTAGGACAGTAGCAAATTTCCCTCAAGTGGATGACCTAAGGTTTATCAATCTGTGAGAGGCGTAGGATGAAGATGGTCTCTCTCAAACAACCCTGCAACCAAATAACAAAGAGTCTCTTGTGTCCCCAACACACCCAATACAATGGTAAATTGTATAGGTGCACTAGTTCGGCGAAGAGATGGTGATACAAGTGCAATATGGATGGTAGATATAGGTTTTTGTAATCTGAAATTATAAAAACAGCAAGGTAACAAGTGATAAAAGTGAGCATAAACGGCATTGCAATGCTTCGAAACAAGGCCTAGGGTTCATACTTTCACTAGTGCAAGTTCTCTCAACAATAATAACATAATTAGATCATATAACAATCCCTCAACATGCAACAAAGAGTCACTCTAAAGTCACTAATAGCAGAGAACAAACAAAGAGATTATTGTAGGGTACGAAACCACCTCAAAGTTATTATTTCCGATCAATCCATTGGGCTATTCCTATAAGTGTCACAAACAACCCCAGAGTTCGTAGTAAAATAACACCTTAAGACACATATCAACCAAAACCCTAATTTCACCTAGATACTCCAATGTCACCTCAAGTATCTGTGGGTATGATTATACGATATGCATCACACAATCTCAGATTCATCTATTCAACCAACACAAAGAACTCCAAAGAGTGCCCCAAAGTTTCTAACGGAGAGTCAAGACGAAAACGTGTGCCAACCCCTATGCATAAGTTCACAAGGTCACTGAACTCGCAAGCTGATCACCAAAACATACATCAAGTAGATCACGTGATACCCCATTGTCACCACAGATAAGCACATGCAAGACATACATCAAGTGTTCTCAAATCCTTAAAGACTCAATCCGATAAGATAACTTCAAAGGGAAAAACAATCCATTACAAGAGAGTAGAGGGGGAGAAAATCATAAGATCCAACTATAATATCAAAGCTCGCGGTACATCGAGATCGTGCCAAATCAAGAACACGAGAGAGAGAGAGAGAGAGAGAGAGAGAGAGAGATCAAACACATAGCTACTGGTACATACCCTTAGCCCCGAGGGTGAACTACCCCCTCCTCGTCATGGAGAGCACCGGGATGATGAAGATGGCCACCGGTGACGGATTTCCCCCTCCAGCAGGGTGCTAGAATAGGCTCCCGAGAGGTTTTTGGTGGCTACAGAGGCTTGCGGCGGCAGAACTCCTGAACTAGGTTATTTTCTAGGGGTTTCTGTATTTATAGAAGGGTTTGGCGTCGAGAACAAGTAAGGGGACCGCTGTGTGTGTAGCGTCATGTATTTCGTATCCGACACACAAACCGGTAGAATGCGATTCTATGCATAACTTTGTTTTGTGGGTTTGATGTGAATAGTATGGCTCATGTGTATGTGATGCGTGTGTGTAATTTATACATGGCCTGCATGTCATGTTTGTCAGCCGGAAGGAGCCAAAGTGTTGTTATTATATTGTATAACGACCTGCGTGTCGACTTGTGACTCTATGTAAATTCATTACTAGTTGTAGTAGTTGGATAACAGAGATCAGGTTGGTGGCTTGGCGTCCCGGCGTGACAAACAAGATGGAGTTCCTAGATGGTCATCGGAGCTGGAGCCGACCTGGAAGAACGTCCATGAAGGAGCCATACTATTTCACAATATATGTTTATATGTGATTGTTATGCTTCTTTGTTTCTATGCATGTTAGAATGGTAGATTGATCCCTCTTGAATATCAAGCGAATTGCCATCCCTGATGTTGCACCTTCACACTTCAAGTACGTCTAGTAGTGGGCTCATAAAATTGGGGTGCTGCTCGATGTCCTTGAACTGAAGGGTTCGTGTCGGACACGGACATGCACTGCATCAGGTTAACTTGACAAGGCTATCAAAACGGTTTTGGGCCTTGTGGCAAAGAAGGTCGGGAGCCGGGGTATGAGATACCTTCCCGACCGACAGGACTCATATAGAGATACGATTAGCAAGGAGTTGCTTACCGGATAGGTATGTTGGCTAGCAGTGATGCTAAAGCTCACTAGCCGCATGCGCTAGTCGGATCCTGAATCACTGAGAGTTTGCGGAGGGATGCTGACTTCAGTGGGAGTATTTCTGTTTAGGATTGAATTACTCTACATAAACACATTGCTTAGTGATTGAATATTTTCTGTTGTAGATCAATGGAACCACCTGCTCAACCCAACTTTGCATTGAAATCAATTCTGGAAAAGGATAAACTGAATGGAACAAACTTTACCACTTGGTATAGAAATTTGAGAATTATTCTCAAGCATGATAAAAAGGAACATGTTCAAGAGGATCCACTTCCAGAGGAACCTGCCGATAATGCTAATGCCACAACTAAGAATGCCTACCAGAAACTCGTTGATGAATCAACGGAGATCAGCTGTCTGATGCTGGCTTGTATGGAGCCCGATTTGCAACAGCATTTCGAAAATGTTGAGGCTTACGATATGATCGAGAGTCTCAAGAGCATGTTTTTGACACAGGCTAGGACCGAAAGGTTCAACGTCTGGCGATCCTTGATGGATTGCAAGCTGAAGGAAGGTGATCCGCTAAGCCCACATGTGATCAAGATGATCGGATATGTGCAAGCTTTGGATCATTTAGGCTTCCTGCTCTTGGATGAGCTGGCTACTGATGTTGTTCTGGGTTCTCTTCCGCCCAGCTATGGGACGTTCATCTCGAACTATCATATGCATGGCATGGATAAGAAGCTCACTGAATTGCATGGGATGCTCAAAGTGGCAGAGCAGGATATTAAGAAAGGCACCCATCAAGTGTTGATGATGCAGAAATCGGCTAAGTTCAAGAAGAGTTGGTCCAAGAAAAAGGCTAAGGCAAAGGGCACGGAGACGGTAACCTCTGCCGCTGAGCCAAAGTCTAGACCGGACTCGAAGACCCTTTGCTATCACTGCAAGGAGACCGGTCACTGGAAGAGGAACTGTAGCAAGTGGCTTGCAGAGCATGGCAAGAAGGCCGGGAATGCTCCTTCAGGCAAAGGTACACTTGTTGCATATGTTATAGACATTCACTACAAAAAAAGACACATCCGTGACATTTTGGGCCGAACGAAAATTTTTTCTGTCATACATATGACACTTCTATGATGATAATTGTGACAGAACCCGGTATCATCATAGATGTGGTGGGCTCCTACTTCTATGACAAAAAATCATGACAGAAAATGGGCTTTTCGTCCTGGGCGGGCCAGAGCCGCAACTACATGACATTCTTTGGGCCGTCCATGAAGGAAAAAACCGTGGTAGAAGCGAGGGGTAGGAAAATTTCAGGGAGTTGCCGGTTATGGTGGGAGGTCGGGGGCCGAGCGATGCGCGTTTCTCTCGTACACGTACGCGTGTCTGTGCGAGGCATTGTCTCTAACTGAACTCGAGCGAGGCGTTGGGCTCTAACTAAACCCGAGCGATTGCACTGCAGGCTACGCGTTACTGAACCCGAGCGATCAATCGATGGCTGTTAACTGACCCAATGGAGCGATTCCTTTGCTACTTCTGCTAATTGAAGCTGATCGATTGGATGAACAGTGGGCGTTGCACGGGGGGAGAGTTGGATGAACGGTGAGCGATGGTGTTGCCTCTGGATGAACAGGACCCCATGGTGTGGAGGGCTGGATGAATAGTAGACGGTGGAGGGGTGGCCGTGGAGGGGTGGTTGAACAGGACCCCGTTGTGTGGAGGACTGGATGAACACTAGAACGTGGAGGGCTAGATGAACAGTAGACGGTGGAGGGGTGGTTGAACAGTAGTCGGTGGAGTAGCGCACGGTGGAGGCTGGATGAACAGGAGCCCGAGGAGGCTGGAGGAGGTCAACGGTAGCCCGTGGAGGCTGGAGGAGGTCGACGGTGGAGATGAACAGTATCCCGTGGAGTCCCGTTTTGCGGTACGCCACACCCCTCCCGATGAACAGGACCCCCGTTTCGACCGTAGCGCTCCAACACAAGTCCGTTTCGTCCGTTTTGCGGTACGCCACACCCCTCCCGATCAACAGGACCCCCATTTCGACCATAGAGAAGTCCGTTTCCTCCGTTTTGCGGTACGCCACACCCCTCCCGATCAACAGGACCCCGTTCCGAATGTGGCCGGTCGAACACAAGGCCGTTTCCTCCATTCTGCGGTACGCCAGGCCTCGTTTCCATCGCCTATTCCATCCAAGCCGATTGGCTCCCATGCGTTCCGTTGCCTCCCGATGAACACGACGCATTCCATTGCCTCCCGATGAACACGACGCATTCCGTTGCCTCCCGATGAACACGACGCATTTCGTTGCCTCCCCATGAACACGACGCATTTCGTTGCCTCCCCATGAACACGACGCATTCTGTTGCCTCCCCATGAACACGACGCATTCCGTTGCCTCCCCATGAACACGAGTCCTCACCGTACGTATGCGCGACTAAGCGTTCGAGACACCGCCCGTATGTACACATACGTGGCTGTATTTTCTTTCTTGCACCCTGGCCGTTGTACGTACGTGTACATGCTACGTGCGCGCCTCTACTACGACATGTGCGCGCCTCTACTACGACACGTGCGCGCCTCTACATGGACCAGTATGTACGTACACGTTCGCGACCAGGATGACAACGCTACATACGCTTCGACCAGGTGGGTCCCGACTGTCAGGCACTTCCTTGCCTGCGAAGATGTAGCTGGTGGGTCCCAGCAGTCAGGGGGCGAATCATTTAGTTTTTTATTGCCCGGACGCACTTCCTTGCATGCGAAGGTGTAGCTGCTGGGTCCCAGCAGTCAGGGGGGCGAATCTTTTTTTTTTGCCCGGACGCACTTCCTTGCGTGCGAAGGTGTAGCTGCTGGGTCCCGGAAGTCATGGGGTGAATCGGTTTTTTTTTGCCCGGACACACTTCCTTGCGTGCGAAGGTGTAGCTGGTGGGTCCCAGCAGTCGGGGGGCGAATCGTTTTTTTCGGACGCACTTCCTTGCGTGCGAAGATGTAGCTGGTGGGTCCTAGCAGTCAGGGGGCGAATCATTTTTTTCGGACACACTTCCTTGCATGCGAAGATGTAGCTCGTGGCTCCCAGTAGTCAGGGTGCGAATCATTTTTTTGCGAAATACGGTGGCCCGTCCGGTGGGTCCCCGCTGTTAGGTCGAGGAATAATTATTTTGCGCGTAATAAGGAGGCACTTCCTTGCGCCTGCCGTGGACCCAGCTATCAGCCTCTCCACGTACAGTCCACGTCCGATGGAAGTCATTCCTTGACCATGTTGACCACGCCGCGGCGAGAGCACCACGGCGGTGGACGACGGTGAGGCCTAGGTGTGACACTCCAAAATTTTTATTTGGTTTTATCAAAAAGCTTTGTGGTTTTGAGGAGAGACTTTTGTTCTTTTAATTTTCTTTCTTTCTCAGAAAAACCTTCTTCTTAAAAACCTCTTTTTGCCTTGGCAGGGATATTATTTCTTTAAAACTTTGGTGGTTGATCTTTTGCAGACTTTTTCTCTGTTGGTTCTCTCTCAAAATTATTTTGGAGTTTAATCTTTTTCTTTTAAAAAGAAACCCCATGAAAATTTGGGATTTTCATATCTTTGAAGCCACCCTTGGCTTTGTATTTTTGCCCATGAGATAAAACCCCTCCAAAACCTTCCCTCCCCTTGGTGATCAACCTAAATTATCTGTCCCAACTAATCCAAACTGATTTTGGATTTTTATTCTAATTATTTTTCCCCAAATTCAATTTTGAAAATTATTTGGAGCCTGGGAGATTTTCAAAGCAAGTGCCCTATTGCATTTGAGTTTTGACCTCAAACCAATTCTCCTGGATTGTCCTTAGCATCCATAACCCAGAACCATCTTGATCCACTCCTCCCCTTTTCAAAATTTTCAAAATTTAGTCCCTGCAAGTTTGGACCAGATTTGCCAAATTTGGTGAAATTCATATCTACACTCCTCCAAAAATTCCACCAAAAATCATACAGCCTACTTGAGCAAGGAGAAGTCACTCCACCAAAAATCAGCTCAAGGAAAAATCACCAGAGGCCATTTTCATTTGGTCGAACACCTTGTGGGCACTGTTACTGTTCAAAGTTCAGAAATTCAGTTTCAGTGTCATCTTCAGTTTCGACAGTTTCAGTCACGCGGCCACAGTGCACTTGGCACGTTGCTCGCGGCCTCGTCTGCTTGTCCGAAGCTTCACACGCGCACTTGGCGCGACCCTGGCGTCGGTGGCGCCCTGGCCCGCCTGCGCCGGCGTGTCTTGCGGTGGCCGGCTCCCCGTAACGGCCGACAGGGAGGAGAACGGCGGCGCAACGCCGTTCGGCACCGCCCAAATCTTCTGGTGGCTCCGCGTGGCCTTCTTCATGCCAGCGCACGCATGCGGCACGGTCGCCGTGGCGCAGCACGCACGGAGCGCGCTCTCTGCCGCCGACGGGCCCGCGCCACCCCGTTCCGTCGAGCTCGACCCAAACGCCCAAACCCCGGCCAGCTTAGCACAAAAATGGACCCTTTGAACCTCCGTGATGACGCTCGACTCCCTAACCACCCCGACCGAGCACTGCGCCACCGTAATCGCTCGCCGGAAATCTCCGTTCACGGCAACCGCCTCGGACCGCCTATATAAAGGGGTCCCGAGCTTACTCTCGTGCACGCAGCACCCCCTCTACTCACCAACACCCCGCCAGGCCACTGGGAGGACCTCGAGGAGGTCTCCTTCCCCGGCTCCGGCCACCCCGATCCGCCTCGGCCTCCAGCCCGATTCACTTCGGTGAGGCCACCTCCGGCGCCCAAACCTCGTCCGTAGCCCTCTCTTGCACCCGGCAGTTTAACCCCCACCTCAATTTAATCCTTGCAGCCCTCTCCGACGAGCTCAATCCACGCCCGAACCACCATCCGCCGGAGTTGAGACCGCCGTTGACGTGGTGCTCACCGGCGACCAACACCACCTCCCACCGCTGCGGAAGGACACGGTGAGCACATTGGTAACCTCTGATCCCCATACCTCGCCGTGGATCGCTGCCGGCGACCTCAGCAGCTCTCGGGCGCCGACGAGCCTCGTCCCTCCCATTTGAATATTTAAACATGACAAGTGGGACCCGCTGTCAGCCTCTCTGTTCTTTCTAAACGAAGCGTTATCTGAAAACGCCTTCTGCCAAATACGTTTTCTCTTCGAGCTGGCGTAATCGCTACCGAAGCGTTTTCTGCTTTTATAAACTAGCCCCTGGAAATCTTCTGTTTCATTACAGATAAGTTCCTGGACAAAAACCCTTATAACTTTTAATCAGAAAAGTATTTTTGATTGATTCTTTTTCTGTTCTCTTTAAAATTTTGTCTAGTTTTTTATCAGATTTATTTGAAAAATATTTGGTTCACCTCCTGTGCTCTCCTTGGTATTTACATTAGCGCATGTATTTTCTTTAAACCGTAGATACCGAAGGAGGTGACGGAGCCGCGAACTTCACCGAGCTAGGCTCCGACTACTCTGAACCAGGCAAGCATGTTTGAACTTTTGATATGATGAGTGTCTCGTCATGTTTTGCATTTAGTTAGTTTCATGGCATGTTGGTAAGCATACCGATGAACGTTATTTTATGTGATAACGAGGTGAGTGAGTTCATTGATCCATACGTGGATGAATGTGAATATGAATGGCCATGTGTTGGTATGAGGATGGGTACGATGGCAGTGTTGTAGCATGCCAGTCTTACGCCAGACTATGTGACTTCAGTGTCAAACCATTTCGGTCCAGTACCTATCATTTCCTTCCTTGTACTACCACATGTTTTCCGCAAGGAATATGGTTTAGTAAGTTGCAAACCACTTTCGTGGTACACACCAAAGAGGAGAGGCCGTGATGATGGTTCCATGGCCCTGGATTAAAGCCAGTCATCCGGTCAGGGGGCATGGGTGTTTCCGGTTGGGACCAAGAGGGGGGCACCCCTTAGAGCGCGCGTATATAAATTTGATCCCATGCTATTCGAGATTGTGATCTCCCCGTCTCAAAAGTTTTTCTTGGACGATGAGTAGGGTGATTCCTAGCATCGAGAGGTAGGATGGGTGTGTACCGGTTAGTTGTGTTTTCTCCCGAAATACCATAAACGGAACTAGTCCTTCGGGACTACGGAAATCCGTTGACTGTGGGAAAAATTTTGTACAAACTCTGCAGAGTCATATATTCCTCCAAATCATCTCTTCCATGTCAAGTTCGATCCATATGATCCTAATCAATTGTTAGCTTTGATGACAGAGACTCCGGTGAATTGCATGAGTGCTAAGTCCGATTGAATGATTATCCCTGTGGATGGACTAACCCGTTTATTCTCATGGTGGGAATGTTTATTATGAGTATTGTTTACTGGTGAATTTAAAGCCCTTTCTGCGATGTCGCTCAGACGTCCGACTGTGGCATTTCTTTTAAAGCCCTTTTTGTGATGTCGCTGAGACGTCCGACTATGGCAATTCTTTTAAAAGCCCTTTATGCGATGTCGCTCAGACGTCCGACTGTGGCAATTCTTTTAAATCCCTTTATGCGATGTCGCTCAGACGTCCGACTGTGGCAATTCTTTTAAAAGCCCTTTATGTGATGTCGCTCAGACGTCCGACTGTGGCATTTCTTTTAAAGCCCTTTCTGCGATGTCGCTCAGACGTCCGACTGTGGCATTTCTTTTAAAGCCCTTTCTGCGATGTCGCTCAGACGTCCGACTGTGGCATTTCTTTTAAAGCCCTTTATGTGGTGTCGCTAAGATGCCCGACTGTGGCATCATTTCCTTATTTGCATTTGTTCACCTTTCGAGGCGTCGCTTCAGACACTCGATCGGTCCTTATTTATGTCTGTGGAATTTCAGGCGGACTACCGCCGTTTTCCTTTTTTTTTCTTACCCGTTATGCCAATTTTTATTTATTGTGCATTAAGGAATTAATCATGTTGCATCCATGCATGCATTTGTTATATCTTACGTCCGAACTGTCTTGCGAGTACTTTCAAAGTACTCACTGGCTTGTTGATTTGGCCAGATGCTGACGAAGGCGATCTCATGGATGAAGAGTTCGGTAGCGAGTCCGACACTTAGAGGAGTCCCAGTCAGTCTCGTGCGACCCTGGATTTGGCCACTGTTTTATAACCGCTTCCGCTACCAAATAAATTTATCGAGCCTCACCTCGACGTTCGATGAAATGATATCATTAGAGTCTTGTATTTCCCTTCCCGCTGTGCTTTTCCACCACCAACCTATCCATGAGTCAGTAGTATGTCTCCACACCACTGTGTCCTGTCCGCCATTATGTATGATTATTGGCGTGCTTGTAATAATTTGGTTGAGCGACTGCAGTTCAACCCTGTAATATATTTTATGCTACTGGCTTATTGTATCAAGATATTGTCTACCAGTGAAGAGGATTTCTCTCATACTGGACTCAAAAGACTGGTTTATCAATAAATATTTTTATTGGAAAACCGGTCGTGACACTAGGAAGGGGACGATGCGGAGCCGGGGAAGACACGGCAGTGGCACGCGGAGAGGAGTACGATGGTTCACTGGTTCGGCTGCGCTGCCGTCGCCGCAGAATAACAGGGGGTGTGGGTGAGTGGAGGGATGGCCTGGCCAGCTGTGGGAGTAGTAGGGGGCAGTGAGGCCTCCGCGGCAGCACAGCCGGCCACGGGAGGCAGGAGCAGGCGGCACGACTAACACTGCTTTGGGCGGCTGGAGCAAGAAGACCAGAGGTTGAAGAAGCACGACGGCCGTTCGATGGACATCGTACGGTCACTGCAGCTAGAATTGTTTATATTGACTAAGTTGACAAAGCCCTTGGTACGTCAACTTAGTAGGCCCATAGGCCAGCTTCCGAAACGGTGTGCCCCCGATGTCAGGGGAGGAATCATTTTTTGGGTGGGTGAAGCTACAATATCCGAGATTGAAGAAGCACGGCATCCGTTGGATGGACATCCAATGGCCACTGCTGCTAGAACCGTGTGTTGACTATAAGTTGACAAAGCCTTGCATACGCGTCAACTCTGTTTTTTTAGGGGACGCGTCAACTTAGTAAGGCCAGAAGTGTGTGGCAGAGAACTTGTAGCACATTTGAGATTTGTAAGAATGTGTAGCCCATTTTTGAATTCTAATGGAATTTACTACAGCCCATTTACAGTTTGTTAAAAGTACAGCCCATTTCAACCAACCGTTCAAAACAGAATTCAATAAAATTTCCCACATTTTGATGGGATCCGAATATTTTTATCCCGAAATTTCTAGTCAGATTAAATACAATTTCAATATAAATTTATATTATGTAAAAATTCAACGAAACATTGCGCTCGCAACAATTAATGAAATTAAAATCTTCAATATTCCAAAAATAATATTTTATAAAGTAATCACTGTTTGGTGCATTTTTTAGTTACTACCCAGTTTTTATAATTACATCCCATTTATTACTTCTTAAAGCCCATTTTCTTGTTAAGCCTAATGCATCCCTCCTAGGAAAGATTTGCAGCCCAGCGGGGCGGAGAATAACAACTTGACCTTGCCTGGGTATTCCTCAAAAAAAAGTATAGCTGGGCTAGCCATTTTCAGCTTGAAAAAAATTAATATCTGGGCTGGATATCTGGCCTGGGCTAGACGGGCCACAGCCCGCCCAGTTAATACATGCAGTGATGTTTTCGTTGTTGTTCAGAGGAGAAAAATTAATATCTGGGGTAAACATCGAAAAACTCTGCAGTGCTCACACCTCAAAAACACAAATACTGCTCGAGCTGCTTGGTCCCAGTTGTCGGCCGCTTCTTGTGCAATTCTCTCATTTATTGACTACTCCCTCCTTTCCGGTTTATAATGCTCAATTCAAAAATCTCACCAATCAAGGTAGATGGCGAGTGGTGGAATACTTTTTGTAGTTTTGCAAAAGCACCTAATTAATGCTCTTGTTATCCTCAAAAAATTATGTTGATCAATGCATTAATTGCAATGCATGCATGCATAAAGTACACGCATTGGTCAATTTTCTCTTAATACTTGCATGCAATGATTTAATGCACCTTGGAATCTGAACATGTGATGGAAAACAACCAAATTGAGCCTTATAAAATGGAAAAACTAAAATTTTGAGATAAGCCCTATAAACCGGAAAGGAGGGAGTACATAGGTTGACAATGGTGTGGGACCGTGATGTCAGGAAACCAGGAGGAAGCAAAATAAATTATAGTTATATATAATAGAGTGTATTATATATTAGAGTGAGGCTCCCCTATTTATTTCATATTTTTTAATTACTTTTAAACCATTAAATGTTTAGGAAGCCTTAACTAGTTCTGTGGCAAGCTATGATAGACACTGTTTTACCTATATATATATATATATATATATATATACACACACACATAATAAGGAGGCACTTGCGTACGTGAGGCTATGGACCTGGTGGGTCCCCATTGTCATCCTATCCAAGTAAAGTCATTTCCTCGCCCGCGCCGCTTTCCGCCCGAAACAGTCAGCGCCGGCCGCCCCGCTTCCCGGTGCAGGCGATTGCTCCGCCTTCAAGCGACACAAGTGTCGTCCGTCCGTCCATCTGCCGCACACATTAATGATACGCGGTTGCCGAGGCGGCTACTCCGGCACCACACGTCCGTCCCTCCGCCCGCCCACCATTGCTATATAAACTGCTGCACCGGCCATAGCCGCAGTCATCCGCATCCGTTCCCTTTCTCCTGTCCACACCACTACTGCTCAACATGGCTTCCTCACGCTCCAGCGCTCTTCGGGACGCGGACGACGGACCACAAGGAGATGGCAGCCATTGCTGCCGGCCGGCTGGCCGGCAGGCAGCCGGAGGACGACGACGTCCAAATGGAGAACATGGTAGTCGATGATCCGGCGCCAACCCCCTCCTCCGCGCCATCCTCGCTGGTGCATTGCACCATGACCATCGGCGAGGCCCATGCCCAATATATGGACAGGGTGAGGCAGATGCGTGAGGAGCAGTTCTGGGAGGCGCAGGCCGACGCCGCCTACAACCACCATCTCCTCCAGGAGCACCTGCAGGTGGAGGAGCAGATCACCGCGGAGCGGGCGGAGCAGAAGGCGCTGCTCGACTCGTACCGCTCCGCCCGCCGCCTCGAGCGCTGGCGGTACCGCATGCGGGTGGCGGAGGCTGCGGCCACCTACAAAGAGGCTAGAAAAGAGGGCGATGAAGCGGGCGAGGCGCTGTTTGGCGAGACCGAGGACGAGGCAGAGGACAATGCCGGCTCCGATGAGTCCCCGCTCCGCTTGCATCGACGACGCCCTGTTCCTCCGAGGCCCCGCGGTGCCAACAACGAGGCAGAGAACACCGCCGGCACCGCCGAGGCCCCGCCTCGCCAACAACGAGGCAGTGGACATCGCCGGCTCCACCGAGGCCTCGCCCCGCCAACAACGAGGAAGAGTAGAACACGGTAGGTCGCCGCCGCTCGGGTCCAAGTAAGGCCACCGCTGCTACCCTCCGGTTGAAGCCAAGCTAGGCGGGTTGACCATTGACGGCCGGTTAGCTTCTTGGCGGCGATGTTGAGTCGGAGAGCTGCGCTGGAGAAGAACGCTGCTTCTACTTAACTGCTGGTGCAGTTGGCTGACTGACATGTGGGCCCAACAGGCCACATGTGAGTTACGCAACTGCACCTGCAGTTAAGTCACTGAAGCTTCTGTTCGGCTCAGTGGGACACGGGTGGGTAGCTTCGGTTAATTAATTATACCTCCAGCGCACCCCTTTTTAGTTTTTTTTTAGAAAAGGAGGATGACCCCCGGCCTCTGCATCTGGGAGATGCATGCGGCCACAAATACCGCTTTTTAGTTGAAGAATGTATGAAATGTAATTAAATCTGGCATGTTTATATGAAATCCGACCGTGTATGAATGAATTTATTTCGATTAGTTCGAATTCCTGTATCACTGGCATTGGATGAACAAGCAAAACAATACGTACTAGCATTATTCCCAAGGTGATCACCTTGTTTGCAGCAGTTTCACATGTACTCCCTCCGGTCCTTTCTATACAAGTTTTGTCTGCGGTCAAAGTATCTCTACTTTGACCAATCTTATACAAAAAAGTATGCACTTTCACAATGTGCAAAGTAACAAGGAACAGAAGGAGTACAAAGAGTTTGAGCAGCTTTTTAGCATTTCTGTACATTGCAATCAAACACACAGGGCTGGCAATTCATAGAGAACATTCAAAACAATCGATGATTATGCATCTCAGTGACTCACATGTTAGAGGCAATATTTACTTCACAACTAAAGAATAAAGAAAAAATTGATCGACGCTGCTAACAGCAAGGGCGTCCCATTCGAAAATATCAAACACATGTCTTAAAATCAATGAGAAAAATTTGACAAGGTTGTCCCATTCCAAAATATCAAATGCCTACGATTGTGGAATGGGCAAGGTTTGCCATCGGTTCGGACATTGACATGGCACCTCGTGCTAAATAAACCAACTGTTCTTTTTGTGCAGTTCCACCAAAATCAACCAAATTCACGCGTAGCTTGTATGATTTCGCCCTTATATGTTGCAACGCCTTGAACTTATCGGCACCTCCTTTCTTGTGGTGGAAATGAATGATTTGATGTATTCATGAACATTTTGTGCAGTTCCCGTTGAAATCAAGCTGATCACCCCTGTTTGCACAAATACAAAAAAGTGATTAGTATAAAGCAAAATGTACTATGAATTGACAGTTTAAATAGGCACCTACATGGTCCATGTAGAGCACACTTTTAGAAAAATGGAACTCACCAGAAAGAATCCTAGAACAACATTGTACTCGCGCATCACAACAAAAAATGGAGATTTGTTAGTCCTTCTGAGCTGAAGTTAGTTTGGTCTTGTGGGGAGTAATGTAACCATCCTTCAACTGCTCCTTCTGATGAGAATCCTAGAACAACATTGTACTCGCTCATCACAGCAAAAAAATGGAGATTTGTCAGTCCTTCTGAGCTGAAGTTAGTTTGGTCTTGTGGGGAGTAATGTAACCATCCTTCAACTGCTCCTTCTGATGAGAAGATAGACAGGGCTTCTTCATCCTGGCATAATCGGAACTAGTCACTTCATGTACTCCATATTCTTCTTCAGAGGAAGATGATCCTATTGTGCAAAGACAAGAGGACAACTAAATGCTAGCATCCCTATTTGCTCGAAAAAAAGGAAAGGAAATATTTAAAACAGCACAGATGAAGCACTTCTCAACGACAATACCACTTTTTCATGACAGTATCTAAACAGTAGCACAACACCAATAGAGATGACAAAGCTCAATCATCTGGATGAATTAGTGGGCGAGTACCAACCTTTGTCAGGAGGCTTATTGTGTAGAGCATACAGATCAAGCACTTCTCCGGAACCATCTGTTGCTATCTACTATGGTGGCCATGCTTACTATATACTCCTCGATTAGTTTAATGTTTCCAACATCTTTTTGTGCAGTTCCACTAAAATATATGGTATCTTCAAAGAAGATCCCTGTTTGCACAAGTAGAGATAATTATGTATTACATTAAGAGTGTCATCAAATCAGTGGCAAAACAATTGCTCGTTCCAGCCATAGCAATAAATTAAGATGCAAAACTATATCATTACTTGTGTCATCACAGTTCCAGTGCTTCATTACAGCACCGGGAGTTGATTTTTGTTTTTCTGCTTGTTCTTCCCCTTCATCACTTGGTTCAATAATAGACAAGCTTCGCCTTCAATGTAAGATTTGGCATGTCAATTAGGGAGCACAAGTATAGCACTAAACAATGACATTAATTTTTTGATGAAAGTGGCAAAATACAGGCCAGCAGTTGTGAAATATCCTTATCTTACCTCAATGGGATATTACGGTGCACATACAGATTGGAAGTCTTGTCTCCATTTGTGCAGTTCACTAAAATCAAGCAACATTATCGTACAAGTAGCACAACATATGAAAGCACACTGCAGAATCATGTGAAAGAAGGCTAGTACTGACCTCTCATGATGCGGAATTCAAACAACTCACAAGAAGAAGATCTGAACCAAATTCGCCTTAACGGATAGGAAGTAAGATCTCCTCTTGTGCAGTTCCACTAAGATCAAGCAATCAAGCAACATTGTCGGTGTGACATTTTGGTTGAACTACACAAAACACTCCTAAAACAGAAGTGTTTTGTGCAATGCAACAAAAGGTCACAATGGCAACAAGGTGAAGTAGATAACCCTGTTTACACAGAGGTGCAAAGGAAACAATTAGTGGTCAATAACGATGGATGACACAAAAGCCAACAAAAAGAAGCATCTACCTTATCTAAATGGGAAAGAAAGCAAGACAATAGCATTTCTCAAACGGTGGCATTGATTAATATTAACATAGAGATTATATTAACAATAAAATTAGTTAAACATGTAATTTGCTTTTAACTGTGGCATTGCATCAATTTTCCAGCGGCATTATTAGAGGGTGTTTGTTTACAGGGACATTTTGGTGTAGGGACTAAAAAAACTCCGTGTCAGTCACATCTAAACTAAACAGGAGGGACTTTTCGGGACTAAAAGTGGGCATTTGGGACTAAAGAAATAAGACCCCGAGGGAGTCTTTTTGGGACTTTTTCCAACAGTTGCCCCTGTCATGGTTCTAAGTCTGACAGTAGAATGGGGGGTAAGTATGGAAAGGCAAGGTCCTAGCTATGGAGTAGTTGTACACACGGGTGTTTAGCGAGTTCAGGCCCTTCTCGGAGGAAGTAACAGCCCTACGTCTTGGAGCCCGGAGGCGGTCGACTGATCTCTGTGTATATGAGTTACAGGGGTGCGAACCCTTCTACCAGTGGATGGGGGTGGCTTATATAGAGGATGCCAGGACCCCAGCTAGCCCACGTAGAGGAGGGTTAAAGTACATTAAGGCCGGGCGTTACTAGTAACGCCCTACATAAAGTGTCATCATGACCATTAAGACTACTTAATTACAGACCGTTTGGATACAGCATAGATCCTGAACTTCTGATAGTCGAGTGCGTCTTCATGGTCGAGTGTCTTCTAGCCGGTCGAGTGGAGTCTCCCTTGGTCGAGTGGAGCTTCTCTTGGTCGACTGGAAGGTAGCTTCGTCTAATGATGTCCTTGGGTATGGTATCCTAGATAGGTCCATGACCCTACCCTAGGTATATAACCCCATCATTAGCTCCCGAATGGATCGAGGTTCGAGTGAGGAAGGAGTTGATGATTTTCTCCGACTTATTTACTGTACTTTGATTATGTCGTATCTTGGAATGGCGATTCTTCTTTCGGCGTTGGCGTCAACTTCTACTTCGGTCGCCTTGATCCATTCTTGTCTTTTGTCGAGTGAACTTTTGGACTTCGGTGAACTTCCGAGCGACGAATCGCAGGAAAGATATCGCCTGACAGATCTATCTGATGTTAGCGGATTTTGCGGGATCCGAAAATTGGGAAGCGCGCAAAGCGGGGAGGACCGCGGCAATCGTATGGGATAAGGCATGGACTCCTTGATTCCCGCGCCGCCTTTTTAGCCATGTATCATGCGTGCACGGCTGTTTCGGGATGTGACAGAATCGCCCGGACCCACTCGTCAGCCACTCGGAAGTGCTTTTATATAAAGCGCCGGGGGAGGGTTTTTTGAACAGTGCCCTCCCACCCTTCTCTTTTCCCTCTTTGCTTCCGCCCGCCGCGCCTGCTCTTGCCTCCGCCTATCCACACCTCGTGCACTTCGCCGTCGACAATGGTGAAAGAGAAGACGGCGGCCCTAGAGCGCGCGAAGAAGGCGATGACGATGGGGAAAGCGAAGGGGAGACCGTCCAGTCGGGGCGGATCTTCGTCAAGGTCCCGCCTGCCGAAGGGTTGGGTCCAAGGGGATTGGATCCGCTCGACCATCACTGAGAAAGATCTCAATGACCTGGCCAATGAGGGATTGATCCCCCATGGGTCAGCGAGGCTTCCGGGGACCGAGTGCCAACCGCAGCCGCAGGAGGGTGAGTGCGTTCTCTTGGCCACTCACATAGATCGTGCCGAGTGTTTTCTTCCGAGGGTTTCTGAATTTCTTTGGGGCGCAACTCCACCATTTCAATCCCAATTCCATCGCCTATCTTGCTGCCTTTGTGTCCATGTGCGAGAATTTCCTGGGTTGTCGACCACACCGGGGTCTCTTCAAGCACATATTCACCTGTCGCTCACAGACAGTGAAAAAGGCGAGTCCGGTCGATGAGAGGACCAAGGTCATTCAGATGTGCGGGGGTCTTGGGATTCAGTTGAGGAATAAGAGCACTTTCCCGGCCATGACCCTTCCTGAGTCGATCAGAGGGTGGCAGTCGACTTGGTTCTACTGCCAAGACGAGTCGACGCCGGGGCAGTCGACTGGTCTCCCTCCGTTCTCCATGGACCGAGTGGACAAACCGTCTTATCTAAAGGTGCTTCCTAAGGAGAAAGCCGAGGTAAAAATGTTGGTGGAGCGCATGGTCCAACTCGTTCGGGACGGAGTGACGGGCATGGATCTTCTGGAAGTCTTCCTTAGGCGGTGCATCCAACCGCTCCAGTACCGAGGCCACCCGATGTGGCTGTACTGCGGTACCGAAGACACCACTTGGGTCCATCCAGAGGCAGTCGACGACGCCACGCTGGAGAGGCCACCACGGAGTTATACTCGATGCCCAATGGAGCGCAGACGCCGACTGAGGAGGAGGAAGGAAGTGGGGGCGAGAGCCCGGAGGAGTGGGATTCGGATGCTGACGACGATGATGAGGCTGACGACTCTGATGAGGAGGAAGAGGAGGAGGAGGAGGAGGAAGTTGCACCTCCCCTCTCGGAAAGACGCTCGAAGCTTGTTCATGATCCCGCGACTGAGCGTGGTAAAGGGGTCGCGACCGCTACCCAGTCGACCAAGCGCCCACGGACTACTTCTCAGGCGCCGACTGAGAAAGCTCCGAAGCAGTCTCGAGTGGCACCGTCGAAACCTGCGAAGGTCTTGCCGAAGATGAAGATGGTGATCCCCACTATCTCAGGGTAAGGGTAGTCTTGAGTTTTCCCCGTTTCGTAAACTTGCTCTTGGTCGACTCATGGGTCAATCGACTGATTTCCGGAACTGCAGCGCTGCTACTTCTGATACTTCTACCAAGGCTGAAGACCACGAGATGGAGGATGCTGCTACCTCACAACTTGGTATGATTCTTGTGATGTCGTTTTCAGTCGACTGACTTATTATCTCTAATTTTGATTCTTTCTACAGCTTCATCTAACATTGTTATTGACCTTCCTGACGACGACGACGAAGAACCACCGAGGCAAAGGAGGAGCAAGGAAATGCCTGCTGGCTAGGAGACTCAAGATGTGCCAGCACCCGAGACGTTGGTCGTGGAGGGAGACTCCACTCGACCCACCGTAACCTTCGCGGTGCCGTTGACGAGTGCTCGCCCTTCATCGTCGAGTGCTGCTCAACCCTCGCTTTTCTCCACCTACCCCGTCCAGAAGACCAAGCCAGTGCTGCTAGAGAAGCGATACACCAAGCGGGGGTCATGATGGAGCAAGTGAAGGCGATACGAGAAGCTAGCCAGGCAGCCTATGACGCCAGTTCAGCTCTTCAGAGTAATGTTCAAGTTAGTCGGTCACTGCCTGTTTTGTTAGGATATGATATCTGTAAACTCTTCTTTCTGCAATTCTTAGAGTTTATCCTGCACCCAGTGGGTGTGTCGATTGAAATTCCGGACTAGTGGGGGCACGCTGAGTGCACCCACTGGGTATAGTCCCCAAGGCTATGGTCGACTGCTGGCAGTCGACTATAGTCTTTATGTCTTAAGTTTTTTCCTTACTTGACTAGGTCGAATAGATTCATAGACCGATGGGGGCACGCTGAGTGCACCCACTGGGTGTAGTCCCCGAGACTGTGGTCGACTGCTTGCGGTCGATTATAGTCTGAAGAACACCTCCGGGTTTTTTTTTGTTGGTCGACTCGTCGACTCTAACTGATGAAACTAGTGGGGGCACGCTGAGTGCGCCCACTGGGTGTAGTCCCCGAGACTATGGTCGAATGTTTGCATTCGGCCGTAGTCTTAGAAATGCTATGTTTTTTCCTTACTCACTCAGAAGTGAATTGTTTTTGACATCTGTCGATTGGTTCTTCGTAGAAATCATGTGACCTTGCGGCTCGTTATACTGAGTTGGAGAACAAACACATTCAGCTCGAGCTCGATCTGAAACTGGCCCAAGAGAACTTGACGAAGGAGAAGGAGGAAGCTAAAGGTATGCTTGGTGAGGCCTTTGACGACTGCCTTTGCCTCTCACTTGTTTCCGAATCTAATCTCACTGTAACTTTGCAGGCAAAGTGAGGGATGCCCTGAAGAAACAAGAGCTTGACTTGGCTGAGATGCAAAAAACTGCTTTAGAGAAGACCAGGCTTGCGGATGAGAAGCTGGCTTCAGTGACTAAGCTTGAAGAAGAAAACACCAATCTGAAAGCTGCTCTTGATGCTGCCAACCAGGAGGTCAGTCGACTGAAAAGAGACAAGACCACCCTGAATGATAAGGCCAGTGAGTTGAAGAGAAAGAAGAATGATCTAGAGGCTTATCTGGGTGGACTCGCCAAGAAGTTGTTCCTCATGCTTCAAGGTAATCCTTTGTATCTAACAAATATTTTAATTGTAACCTCTGACTGTTTGTCTTGACTCGGTGGTTGTGCTTGCAGAATTTTGTCAGAACTTTGAAGAGGAGACTGGTCGACTGGAAGTAAACCTGGACCCCATCAACTCTCCTGTAAAAGATGAAGTCGCCATGAACGTGCTTCGACTTGAATCTCGTGTTGCTGCCGTCATCGATAATCTCACAAGGCTGAAGGTCGCAACTTCCCGCATCGACACAACACTCTGGCCAAGAGAGACACTCCAGAACGACCTCGAGTCTCTGATGACTCGACTGAACGAGGTCCCAAGTCGAGTGCAGGAGTGGAAGAAGTCTTCGGCTAGGTGCGGCGCGGATGTTGCTCTGTCTCTGGTCTGCGTTCACTGCAAGGATGCACGAGAGGACAAGCTGGTGGCTCTCAGGGTGGCCAACACCAAGAAGCACGATTTCAGATCTTTCATGGAGACCTTCATTGCCGCTGCCACTCAGATTGCAGATGGAATTGATCTGGACGAGTTTGTGGCACCTTCCAGCCCTCCACAGGAGGGGTAAAAAACTTTTGAGCTTGATACTTTAAATTTTCCTCGGTATGCCGAGTGAGTTTTGTAACCGACAAACCTTAACAGGCCTAGCGCCTGAGCACTTTCGGTTCCGTTAGGTGTTATCCGAACTTGGGTTTGTCGCTGAATATGTTTGCATTTGGTTTGAGGCGTCTTTTGCAGGTTAAAGCGAAGTGCTTATTGCCATCGACTTGTCCCCCAATTCACTTAGGCGAGCACTGGGCTGCAGCTAAGTCCCCGAGCAAGAGGTTTGCCCTCCACTCGGTAGGATTTTTAGATACTTAGGCGAGCACTGGGCTGCAGCTAAGCCCCCCGAGTGGGAGGTCTGCTCTCCACTCGGTAGGATTTCAGACACTTAGGCGAGCACTGGGCTGCAGCTAAGTCCCCAAGCGAGAGGTTTGCCCTCCACTCGGTAGGATTTTTAGATACTTAGGCGAGCACTGGGCTGCAGCTAAGCCCCCCGAGTGGGAGGTCTGCTCTCCACTCGGTAGGATTTCAGACACTTAGACGAGCACTGGGCTGCAGCTAAGCCCCCGAGTGGGAGGTCTGCTCTCCACTCGGTAGGATTTTCGAATTGGTGGCGCAGCTCGGAAGGAGAGGGTAGCAGTCGACCTGCACCTCGTCCTCCTTGCAGAATGCATGTTGTACTTGTACTTAGGCGAGTTCTTGGACTGCAGCTAAGCCTCCGAGTGGAAGGCTGGCTTACCACTCGGTAGGATTTTATTTATCTTAGGCGAGTACTTGGACTGCAGCTAAGCCTCTGAGTGGGAGGCTGGCTTACCACTCGGTAGGATTTTATTTATCTTAGGTGAGTACTTGGACTGCAGCTAAGCCTCCGAGTGGAAGGCTGGCTTACCACTCGGTAGGATTTTATTTATCTTAGGCGAAACGGATTTCGCAGCTAAGCCTTCGTGTGGGAGACTGGCTCGCCACTCGGTTAGGATTTTTTTTACAGACTTGGGCGAATCAGATTCGCAGTCAAGCCACCCACTAGGGGATTGTTTTTGAGTAGACAAAAGAAATAACGATTACAGGGAAGATTATAAATCTCTTGCCTTTTATTGACAAACTACAGAAGTACTTTTATTACAACTCGTCTGAGTGAATACTTAGGTGTAAAAGGGACGGAGAAGTTCCGCGTTCCAAGCTCGGGGCTCGTCGATCTGATGCTCAACATTGTAAAGACGGTATGCTCCATTGTGGAGAACTTTGGTGACGATGAAGGGACCTTCCCAAGAAGGAGCAAGCTTGTGTGGTTTCTGCTGATCCACTCAGAGAACTAAATCTCCTTCCTGGAAGGCTCGACTCTTCACGTTTTTGGCGTGGAAGCGACGCAAGTCCTTTTGGTAAATTGTCGATCTGATCAAAGCCATCTCCCTCTCTTCCTCTAACAGGTCGACTGCATCCTGCCGTGCTTGTTCTGCTTCTGCTTCAGTGTAGAGCTCGACTCAAGGAGCGTTATGGAGAAGGTCACTCGGTAAGACTGCTTCAGCTCCGTACACCAAGAAGAATGGAGTTCTCCCAGTCGACCTGTTGGGCGTGGTCCTTAAGCCCCAAAGCACTGAGGGAAGTTCGTCGACCCATGCACCAGCCGCATGCTTAAGATCACGCATTAAACGGGGTTTCAACCCTTTGAGGATCAAACCGTTGGCTCGTTCAGCTTGTCCATTCGACTGTGGGTGAGCGACTGAAGCATAGTCGACTCGTGTGCCCTGGGATGTGCAGAAGGCTCTGAACTCTTCGGAGTCAAAGTTTGACCCGTTGTCAGTGATGATGCTGTGCAGGACCCCATATCTGAATATCAATTCTCTAATGAAGCTGACAGCAGTACCGGCATCGAGGTTCTTAATGGGTTTAGCTTCGATCCACTTAGTGAACTTGTCGACTGCTACCAGCACATGGGTAAAACCGCTTCTGCCTGTTCTCAAAGGACCGACCATATCCAAACCCCACACTGCAAAGGGCCAGACGAGTGGTATAGTCTTCAAAGCTGACGCGGGCTTGTGTGACATATTGGAATAAAATTGACATCCCTCGCACTTGTCGACTATCTCCTTCGCCATTTCATTCGCTCTTGGCCAATAAAACCCGGCTCGGTATGCTTTGGCCACGATGGTCCGAGAGGATGCATGATGACCACAGGTCCCCGAGTGGATGTCATCAAGGATTATTCGCCCTTCTTCTGGCGTTATGCATTTCTGACCAACTCCAGTCGCGCTTTCTCTGTACAACTGTCCCTTTATCACAGTAAAGGCTTTAGATCGGCGGACGATCTGTCGAGCCTCTTCTTCGTCCTCCGGGAGCTCTTCCCTCAAGATATACGCGATATATGGTACTGTCCAATCTGGAGTGATCACCAGAACTTCCATGATCAGGTCGACCACTGCTGGGACTTCGACCTCAGTCGGGTCCGTGACACTCTTATGCTGCGGGGCCTCATCGGTAAAAGGATCTTCTATGACTGACGGAGTGTGGATATGTTCCAAAAACACACCACTAGGGATGGCTTCTCTCTTAGATCCTATCTTCGCCAGGTCGTCAGCTGCTTGATTTTTTAGTCGGGGTATGTGGTGGAGCTCTAACCCTTCGAACTTCTTTTCGAGCTTCCTCACTGCATTGCAGTATCCAGTCATGGCTGGGCTTCTAACGTCCCACTCCTTCATTACTTGATTGACCACCAAATCTGAATTGCCGTAGACCATAAGGCGACGGACGCCGAGTGAAATGGCCATGCGTAATCCATACAAGAGTGCTTCATATTCTGCTTCATTGTTGGAGGAATCAAAGTGGATCTGGAGCACATATCTGAGCTTGTCTCCTCGGGGGGAAATCAACACAACCCCAGCACCAGAACCATTTAACATCTTAGAGCCATCAAAGAACATGGTCCAATGCTCTGAGTGGACTTGAGTCGGCTGTTGTTGCTCAATCCACTCGGCAAGGAAATCTGCTATGGCCTGGGACTTAATGGCTTTCTTTGCCTCGAATTTGATATCGAGGGGAAGGAGTTCAATCGCCCATTTAGCCACTCGACCAGTTGCATCTCTGTTGTGCAGAATCTCTGACAATGGTGCGTCGCTGACGACTATAATGTCATGATTAGAGAAATAATGAGCAACCTTCTTCATGGTCATGTAGATCCCATATACGAGCTTCTGATAATGAGGATATCTTTGCTTCGATGGGGTCAAAACTTCAGAGAGATAATACACTGGGCGCTGAACTTTGAAGGCTTTCCCTTCTTCTTCCCGCTCGACCGTAAGTACTGTACTGACGACTTGTCCTGTGGCTGCAATATAAAGCAACAGAGGCTCTTTGCTGATTGGAGCAGCAAGCACCGGCTGGGTGGAGAGCAGAGTTTTTAACTCGGCAAATGCTGCATCAGCTTCTGGAGTCCACTCGAACTTGTCTGCCTTCTTCATCAGCCGGTAAAGGGGCAACGCCTTTTCACCAAGGCGAGAGATGAATCGACTTAATGCGGCCAAGCATCCAGTAAGCTTTTGGACATCGTGCACACGCACAGGGCGTTTCATTCAGAGTATGGTGCCAACTTTTTCTGGGTTAGCATCGATTCCTCGTTCGGAAACGAGAAAACCGAGTAACTTCCCGCCAGGTACTCCGAATGTGCACTTTGAAGGATTGAGCTTGATATCATACCTCCTGAGATTGGCAAATGTTTCAGCTAAGTCAGTCAACAGGTCGGAACCCTTTCGCGACTTGACCACGATATCATCCATGTATGCTTCCACATTCCGACTGATTTGAGTGAGTAAACACTTTTGAATCATTCTCATGAACGTGGCTCCGGCATTCTTGAGGCCGAATGGCATGGTGATATAGCAGAAGCACCCGAATGGGGTGATGAAAGCTGTTTTGATTTCGTCGGGCCCATACAGACGGATCTGATGATACCCGAAATAAGCATCTAGAAAAGACAATCTCTCGCACCCTGCGGTCGAGTCGACAATTTGGTCGATGCGAGGGAGAGGAAAATGATCTTTCGGGCAGGCCCGATTGATATGTTTGAAATCAATGCACATACGAAGGGAATTGTCCTTTTTGGGAACCATAACGACATTGGCGAGCCACTCGGATTGGTATATCTCTCGGATGAACTCTGCTGCAAGGAGTCGAGCCACCTCTTCGCCAATGGCTTTTTTCTTCTGAACGGCGGACCGTCGAAGATGTTCTTTAACAGGTTTTGCCTTTGAATCGACTCTAAGGCGATGCTCAGCCAGTCCCCTGGGAACACCTGGCATGTTAGCTAGCTTCCATGCGAAGATGTCCCAGTTCTCACGGAGGAACTGGGTGAGCGCTTCTTCCTATTTAGAGTCGAGTGTAGTGGAAATATGGGTCGGAGCTGCATTGGGGTCAGTCGGGTGGATGTGAACTGGCTTCGTCTCCCCGGACGACTGAAATGCTGACTCTATGGCGGGCTTCTTGGCCCGCAGTAAATCACTCGGATCTGCGTTCTTCTTGTATCCTTCCAGCTCTATCACTGTTATCTGGTCATCCGCAATCTTTGAGCCTTTCTGGAAACACTCTTCTGCTTTCTTCCGGTTACCAATGACGGTGATCACGCCTTTGGGCCAGGCATCTTTAACTTGAGGTACACGTAACATGGTCGAGCCATGAAGCGGGTGTAAGCTGGTCTTCCCAAGATAGCGTGGTAGGCGCTCTGGAAATCCACGATTTCAAATGTCAGCTTCTCTTTGCGGAAATGCTTCGAGTCGCCGAACACCACATCCAGAGCTATTTGGCCGAGTGACTCAGCCTTCTTTCCTGTGATGACTCCGTGAAAACTCATGTTGCTGGAACTAAGCCTGGACATCGGAATGCCCATTCCCTTGAGTGTCTCTGCATACAGTATGTTCAACCCGCTGCCGCCATCCATCAATACCTTCGTCAGTCGAGTGCCTTCGACGACCGGGTCGACCACCAGTGCTTGCCTCCCAGGGGTGGCAATATGAGTAGGATGGTCCGACTGGTCGAAAGTAATGGGAGTTTGCGACCATCTCAGATAGTTTGGTGTTGCCGGTGCGACCATATTGACTTCACGGTTGATCACGTTCAGTCGACTTTTGCTCTCTACATCAGCAAAAAATATCAGTGGAGTTGACATGAGGGTACTCTCCATCACTGTCCTGCTTGTTCTCAGCCTTGTCCGACTCCTTCTCTTTGTCCTTCGGCTGTTTCCCTTGGAACTGCTGGATTAAGAGCCGACACTGGCGAGTGGTATGCTTTGGGTAGATGAAGTTACCCTCTTCGTCTTTCTTTGTGTGGATATGACATGGCAGGTCCATCACATCATTACCCTCCTTATCTTTTACCTTCTTGGGGTTCCAAGATCCTTTGGGCTTCCCTTTAAATTTGCCATGTGTCACGGCTAGAGCCTCTCCAGGAGCTGCTGGCTCGGCCTTCCGCTTTTGCTTCCAACTGGAGTTTCCTTTATCCGACTGACTCAACTTGTACTTGCCGCTCCGGAGTCGGTCCTCTTCTTCGCCGTTGGCGTACTTGGTGGCTATTTCCATCATCCGACTCAGGGTCATGTCTCCAGTTCGACCAAACTTCAGGCTCAACTCTCTGTTCTTGACGCCATCTTTGAAGGCGCAAACCGCTTGATGGTCTGACACATTCTCTACAGTATGATGCAAAGTGATCCACCTCTGGATGTAATCCCTCAGTGTTTCACTCGACTTTTGTACACAAACTTGTAGCTCAGTCAATCCAGCAGGTCGCTTGCAAGTTCCCTCAAACGTTCTGACGAACACTCGAGAAAGATCTTCCCAGGTGTAAATGCTGCTGGGAGCTAACTGATTCAACCATGCCCTAGCTGAACCCTCCAGCATAAGTGGCAAATGTTTCATGGCCACCTCATCATTACCGCCACCAATCTGAACAGCCACTCGGTAGTCTTCGAGCCAAGTTTCAGGCTTAGACTCTCCGGTGAACTTACTCACCCCAGTCGCCAACCTGAAGTTGGGGGGTATCACTGCGGCTCTGATCGCTCTGCTAAAACATTCTGGACCTGAAACATGGACTCGGCTGCTTGTGGGCACATCTCTGTCATGACCACCTCTATGAGCTCTGTTTCGGTCAACCAAACCTTGCACGATGATGGATCTCGCGTCAAAGCCTGGCTCTCTGGGGTCGACTAGAGCTCTTCGCCCGACACTGAGCTGGCGTCTGTCATCTTGCTGCTGATGGGCGTTAGACCCACTTCTCGGAGGAGGAGTGGGCACTCGACGCCTGTCATCATGATCAAATCGGTCATCATAGTGGTCCCGCCGGCCTTCACGTCCCATGCGCCTCGGAGGCGACCATGGACTGTGAGCCGACTGAACAGTATTCGCAGTGACAGATCGATTGTGAATCCTGTTACATGACTGTGACACAGCTGAATTCTGATCTCCTGCCGCACGGAGCAAATCTCCGATCTGCATCAAGCCTCTTCCAGCCTCTGACTAAGAGGGCTGAATTGACTCTGCTATGCGGGCTGCAGCTGCCAAATTCTGAATTGGGGTTCGATATACCTGAGTTGGTTGCGGAAAGAGCTGACGTCGATTGGAGTTAGTCGCTCATTGACGTGCATGCTCGTCGAGTGCTTGCTGAAGGTTCTCCAGTCGAGTGCGTTCAGCCAGGTTGGCTAAACGCGCCTCTTCCAGGGCGCGAGCCTTAGGTGTTTCTCCTGCTATGGGAGTATGCAGGGCATCCATGTTCCGGCGGCGAAGTTCTTCTCTCTGCTGGGAAGTGAGCGGCTCGGGTTGGTACTCTTCATGGGCTTGAGCGGGGTCGTCCTCGTCGTCCATCCCATCGCCGCGGGGGAAACCGGGAGGACTACGGGGCCCGTTGACCATCAGGACCTCGGCCGCTGGGTCACTGCTACCACACTCGGATGTAGTCCATACGGAGCCAGTCGACAGGTCGAATAGGCCGTAGAGAGATTCGTCGGGCTCAATCGCCGCGACTTGGGTGGTGGCCGATTGGCGAGCCACTGCGTGCCTCACCCATCGCTGGAGCCTCGACCGACCAGAGCGCTTGCGCTGGTGGGAGACAGGGAGGGAGGACGGCGCAGGAGTCGATCGGTATGGAGTCGACGGCTGCCGCAGCAAGACGCCGCGGACACACGCCCGAAAGTGCGTCGTCCCGCGGACGGGGAGCGCGTCGATGTTGAGTGGTGCCTCCTGGAGCCAAGCGGAGTCGACGGCGATGAAAGTGAGCGCACCAAGACGGATCTCGTGGCCCTCGACCAGTGCTCTGCCGGAAACCATGATGAAGGCGATCGGACAAATTGCAACTTCTCCAAAAAAGTTGCTAAGACACCTGCCCCACGGTGGGCGCCAACTGTCGTGGTTCTAAGTCTGACAGTAGAATGGGGGGTAAGTATGGAAAGGCAAGGTCCTAGCTATGGAGTAGTTGTACACATGGGTGTTTAGCGAGTTCAGGCCCTTCTTGGAGGAAGTAACAGCCCTACGTCTTGGAGCCCGGAGGCGGTCGACTGATCTCTGTGTATATGAGTTACAGGGGTGCGAACCCTTCTACCAGTGGAGGGGGTGGCTTATATAGAGGACGCCAGGACCCCAGCCAGCCCACGTAGAGGAGGGTTAAAGTACATTAAGGCCGGGCGTTACTGGTAACGCCCTACATAAAGTGTCATCATGACCATTAAGACTACTTAATTACAGACCGTTTGGATACAGCATAGATCCTGAACTTCTGATGGTCAAGTGCGTCTTCATGGTCGAGTGTCTTCTAGCCGGTCGAGTGGAGTCTCCCTTGGTCAAGTGGAGCTTCTCTTGGTCGACTGGAAGGTAGCTTCGTCTGATGATGTCCTTGGGTATGGTATCCTAGATAGGTCGATGACCCTACCCTAGGTATATAACCCCATCAGCCCCTGCCACGCACCGCACCTTGTTTCTATTAGTTCATTACTAGGGGTAACATGGTATTTTATCATGTCATTTAATAACCTCTAGTCCATGTTTAGTCCCTGGAACCAAGCAGGTAGGGACTAGGGAGTTTTTAACCAAACAGGGCCTTAGATTAACAATAGCTAATGAGTTGCACGGGACAGTGGATGCACCAGCACCATGTGCATCTACCGATGTACTGTGGTCATGCATAGTCTGTTGCAACAAAGAACAAACAACCAAGGAGCATATTTGTGTTGGTCCCAGTTTTGTTATCTTTAGACACCTTTCCCTATTTGAGCGCAGCAAATCTAGTCCTGCTCAAACTCTACAGCCTTGTCCCTTCCTTTCCTTTTTGAACTTGTACTTTCGCCCCTTCCTTTCCTCTTTGAACCACGTCCTAGATTTATGCGATACAACTTTCCCCACTACTTTCCCCCATTCTTTTCCTCTTTGAACCACGTCCTAGATTCATGCTATACAACTTTCCCCCTTCATTTCCTCTTTGAACCACGTCCTAGATTCATGTTATATACAACTTTTCCCACTACTTTCCCCCACTCCTTTCCTCTTTGAACCACGTCCTAGATTCATGGTATACATGCAGCTAGAGCAATGCATGTGGAGTAAGTAAAATATACCTTAAGGTTCTTGGGGCGTGGTTCGGTGGGCGACGGGACGGCGGTGACGAAGAAGGGGTCGGAGGCCCTCCCGCGCCGCTGCTGGGTGGAAAGTGAACAGCAGCGCCGGTAGTGGATTCCCTCCCTCGGCGACTGCAACAGCGTTAAGCCTCCTTCCCTTCCCGGCAGACGGATCCTGCCGGCTCTTTGAGCAGCAGTGAGGGGAGAGAGAGGCCAACGAAGTCTTGTTTAGATCTGGAGGGCAAGAGAGTGTGAAGAGAGCAACTACAAGCGTTGAGGCTCCAGCGAGAGAGGGCGAGAGAGTGTGAAGAGAGCAACTACAAGCGCTGAGGCTCCAGCGTGTATATATATACTGGAGAGAGATTGTAAAGCGTGCAAACCCTAGAAAACATTTTGACCAGTCAAAGAATCCTCCTGGTAAAAATTATGCTCAAGTGTAGTTATCGAACCCGAGACCTCAAGTTTGATGAGCGAACAGGCTAACCAGCTACACAAACCTCCTGTTATGTTCAACGAGAGGAAAATAACCTTTTATACATTCTTGCATTCGTGTGACAGGCATGCCGTGTTTTTTTGTGTGTGTGGGAGTCATTAGGATTTCAATCATAGTTGTGTCATGTGGCTTTGTGGTAAGACTATCCACAGTGGTGCAGAAATAATGCAGCCTTAGTCACCTTACGTCTCTCCACGTAGTACGTTGGGTCCCACCAGTCAGAGGGTGAAACAAACAAATTAATAAGAAAAAATAAAAGCGCCAGCGGTGTATCTTACTACCTCACACATCTCGCTACTGCTCGGGAACACTGTCCAATTGATCCCTCTGTTCACTCACGTACTATTTTAAGTGAATCCTTATTATAACATGCACACAAATTTTGGGCACTTGTATTCGACTTAAGTCAGTGTGTCACCATATCTCGTATACTTACTACTCCCTCCGTCTAGGTGTAATAAGTCACGTTAGAAGGTGCAATGGGACCAAGGTGCGTGTGTGTGCGTGTGTGTGTTTAACAGCATGTGTGTGTTAGAGAGTGCGACAGATCGACCTACTACTACAGAGATATGGTGTGTAGTGTACGATTTTAGCCGCAAGAGTCGGTGCATCCTCTCGTTTCCGGGCGTGTCCGGTAGGGACATGCGGATAGCTGCCACGCCCGCTCCTGACCAGCCTGGCCCACCCAAAGCCCCTCCATCACCCGCGCGCGCTTCCCGCCTGAAACGGTCAGTGCCGCTCCAAAGAATCGGTGCCGCATTCATGCCCGGGCAGAGTGGACGCGACATCTCACTGGCGCAAGAGTGATGGTTGCTTCGTCCGTCCAACTTACTGTTGGGTCTATGTGATTTGACGGCTCATTGGTCTTTATTACTGAGGTGGTAGGACTGCTGCATGTCCCACGCTTTCGGTGAAAGGAGGTAGTAGATTACAATTTTCTCCATTCTTACAGCGGAGGAGTGCAAGAGTAGTGAAAACACGCAGGCTTAGTGATTACATGGCCCACCTCACACTATCACCGTGCGACACCTAACTCATTACATAGTACTCCCTTCGTTCCTAAATATTACTAGATGAGTCCCCGCGCGTTGCCATGGAACAGTGGTATATCTCTCTGCGCAAAATTATCGATTTCATAGAACTAAAAAAAATCTATAACCGCATGACAAATGTGGTAGCCAAACTAAATAAATTCCCATCATCATTTAGATCATCCCACGTAAGGAAAAAAGATCAGCCAACTCCTACAGCATTATGGGATTATATTTTTCTTTTTGACATGTTAATGGGACTTAAAAGCTCACGTACATGCATGCTACCGGTGCATGCTTGCATGCAGACATGTTGATGTGATTTAAAACCCACTCACATGCATGTGCCATGGTATTTCTGCATGCTTGCATGTGGCTTAGTGTGGAGCCTCTCAACGTCTAGATCAGACGGCTATTATGACTGGTTTAGTTCATCTAATGGCTACGTCAATTTTGATGGTGTGGCTCAAGGTGAGGATAGAGAATTCCTAGTAGTGGGGGCTAGCTATTACTAGTAGATAAGTCTTTGTAGAGATTCCACTAGGTGAACTACATACGGAACAAAATGAATGAATCTACACTTAAAATGCATCTATATACATCTGCATGTGGTTAATGGTGAAATCTCTACAAAGACTTATATTTAGGAATGGAGGAAGTACTAGTATAGTACTAGTACGTACTGTAATTTATCAGCGAGATAAATTTGTACAATGCTATGAAGCTTCCATCTCATGTTACATGTATCTTGCGTCCAAGGTTGCCCGTTGCAACATTTCATCAAATACAAAGGAGACTAACATGCATGCTATTGCATCTCAATGATTGACAGATCATAGCAAATATGTACTCCCTCCGTTCCAAAATAAGTGTCTCAACTTTGTGCAAACTTTAGTACAAAGTTGTACTACTACTAAAGTTGACACTTATTTTGGAACAGAGGCAGCTAAAGAAAAAAACAATCCATGCAGTCCCTAGCCCTTGAACCGTGAACCCTGACCAGGCTTCAATTTGCTGGCAACGTTCGAGCTTCCTAATAAATGAAGTTTGCAACCTTTTGACCATCGGTTCATTTTGTGCAGTTTCACCAAAATCGAGATGAGCATCCCTGTGGCAAAGAAATTGAAGAAGCGTGATTAGAATAAGATTACTAGGACTAGTTGATGAGACATAAACTCATCACAAATACAGTATGTAGAAGCCAGTAGAGGTATCAGGTATGTGTGGGGCAAAGAAGTAGAGAAATATCCACAGGGAGTGATGTGGGCAGCTGGAGCAGTGGTGCAAGCCGGCTGTAAAGGGAGTTGTACCTGAGGGACGTAGCTCAACCTTGAGGAGGGAGGCGGGAGGCGGCAACTGCCCACGTCGCAGCAGTGAGCAAGGGACGAAGGCAACCTCACCGGCTTTGTGAGAGAGAACGGCGGGGACCCCTGGTCGGGACGTGCCGACAGTGGGTTTTCACCGTCGGTGATGGCCACCGCATCTACACTAAGCATCCACCCCCTCCCCAAGCAGACGTGATCCGTTGGGATGTTAGAGATGTGGCCACAGTTGTTTTGCGCGGGAGAGTGTGAAGAGAGCAACCCCAGCAAGCAACCGTGTAGGCTAGCCCGTCCTGACTATGTATATAGTGGAGCGGTTTCCTTTTCTCTCCATATGAACCTATCATATTGCGTACATGCCACTGAAGAAAAAAAAAATATTTATAAATGACGCGGCACCTACTACTCGTTCTCCTGTAACCTTGCGCTTGGCATCTCCAAAATATTAACCTTGCGATTGGCTCTTAGCCTCTTCGGGAAGTCGAGCAATAATGGTAGTGCAGTATATATCGTTCTGGCTATATGAGACCGAATGAATTGCTGCACGTCCACCACGTGGGCGAGGGTCAAGGGGCGAGGGAGAGTGCTACTACATACGGAGCAAAATGAGTGAATGTACACTCTAAAATACATCTATATACATCAGTGTTTGGAGTATGTACTAGTAGTTCATATTGAAATCTATTAAAGGACATATATATTCCAAACAATATGATATAATCTCTATAACCAAGGTAGTAGGGACGAGGAGTAAACGGAGGGAGTAGTAAATTTTTCTCCTTGTCCTGCGAGCCACCGCGCGCATGGGCGAGGGAGGAGCAAGCTTCACCTCATCCTGCGAGCCACCGTGCCCGTGGGCGGGGGAGACGGTGTACTAAGCAAGCTTCTTCTCGTTCTGCGAGTTGATGGGACACATCAAAAGTACTCCAGTGTATAGAGCCTTGCCTCTAAGGTAGGCCCCACATGGTTTGCCTCTTTTTTTAATTTAACATAACACGTCAAGTCGCAATTTGTTTGTTCACCCGTGGTAGACGATCCTCCCTCCACCAAGTGGACAACCAGTACACGTGCCAAATTACCACGTGGGCTGCCTTTTTCGTACAGAAATGAGCTCCACCGTGTACCTGCGCGGGTGTGGTTGGGAAAGAGACGGGAGTATGTGCGCCATGCATGCACCTCTTCTCTTCGTGCACGTCCCCCACCTACGTGGTGTGTGTGAGAGATACAAACCGCGTTCATGAGTGTTTTTTGTTTTGTGGTGGGGGTGGGGGTGGGGTGGGGGTTGATTTCGTGAATTATTTGTGGGAATATGTGTCGATGACATCTCAAAATTTTGCATGCAATGTGTGTGAAATGGAGGCCTATCCATATCATACATAGAGGGTCGGGCAATCCACGAGAAGAGAGGGAGGGGTCATAGCTATCGATAGAGTCGAAGAGAGGATCAAGTGGGTGGGTGCGAGATCGATGAAGAGAGCCATCGAAATTGTGTGTGTGTGTGTGTGTGTGTGTGTGTGTGTGTGTGTGTGTGTGTGCAAGTCAAAGATATAGGGCGGCTGGCCTACCGGAACATTAGAGGGCACATGTCAAGTTTGTGTGTGGTAGGGAGACATGACTAGAG
>NC_041387.1:37561909-37564891 GCF_002162155.2 Triticum dicoccoides | reverse complement strand
GATATAGGGCGACTGGCCTACCGGAACGTTAGAGGGCACATGTCAAGTTTGTGTGTGGCAGGGAGACATGACTAGAGCGCTTGATGTATCGGTGTGTGGGGGGGTGGGGGAGGGGTAGGCAGAGGCCTAACTATAGAGGTAGAACGACTCGTATATGTGTTGAGAAGGAGAGACCCAGCTATGTCTTGAGGGAGATCGGTCGACATCCATACATAACTGAAGGACGGGAAATATGATGGGACAGAGAGAAAGAGAGGAGAGAGAGAGGGAGGGAGAGGGAGGGAGAGGGGTAGAGTGCTGGATGGGTGATGGAGTTGCTTCTTGGAGATGTTGGGAGAGGCCTACTAGACAAACTGAGGGTGGAACTGCAATGTTATCAATAAGAGTGGGGATGTGTTTCTGTGTGTGCCTGTGCGTGATAGATCTGTCAGGACGCATCCATGGATGATGAAGGGGAACCATGTGTTTGGTAAGCAAACCTAACTAGATCGATAGATCAATTGTTGTTTGTTGGAGGAAGGGAGAGACACAACTAATGAGGTAGATCGATCGATGTGTGGGTAAAAACGAGTTATAAGGACCTAGCTGACTATATGTATAGCGAGAGATCGGTCGGTGTATGTCCATTTGTTAGAGGCAAATAAGGCCCAGTGAGACGGATGGACAGAGAGAATGGAGCTAGGAGGTGGTGCGAGAGGCCCAACTACTAGCTAGATAGGGGGGAGTGTGCGGTTGTGAGATCGATGAAAAGAGGGGCGAGAGTTTACACGTGTGTCTGACCATATGAGAGACACGAGGCAAGGACACATAAAGGAGGAGATTGAAGCTGTGTGTGTATGCTGTATGCAGGCATCGCTGGAGAGGTTTATCGATCAGTGTGTGTTGGAAAGGAGTTGTGGAGACTCTGGGAGAATGACCTAAAGAAAACAATGAGTGTGCCCGGTGGATAGAATGCCGAGGGAGGGGAAGGGCGAGGAGGGCGTGTGCATGCACGAGAGAAAGTTAGTGGTAGCTACAAAGGTTAAAGGATTGTGTGGGTGTAAGAGACTAACAAAGATCATAATTTGATATGAAAGCGGATTCATATATTTGAATAGGAGATCATAGTGTTTTAAACATTGCATGCATGAATATAGCGGTGATACACGTGCTGTGCACATGTTATACCATAATGTGATAATGCATGGCGTTTGCAACTCACAGCTAAATGCCGAACAATATAAACCATACTATACATCAAACAATCTCACATTTTATTTGAATTTGTGATAATGTGCGGCGTTTGCAGTTTACAACTAAATATCGAGCAATCTAAACAATACTATATATCAAACATTCTCACATTTTATTTGAATTTGTGGTAATGTGTGGTGTTTGCAACTCACATCTAAATACTTGTAGGCGTAGGGGGCGGGGCACCATACATAATGTGATAAACACATTATACATATGAGACATGGTTTAGATTATGAAGATCTAGCTAGAGCTAGAAATGTAATGTGATTTGAAATCAAAATAAAGTGGATTCAAAAAATCTAGTTCGAGTTCATATAGTACACATAGTTCATATGTAACTCGAGACTAATTATGTGGTGTGCTGTGAAGATAATACACAAACGATGGTTTAACTTGACAATAATGATGATTGTAGATCTTATTAAAACAGAGAAACGAATTCAAATGCTTTGACTTCACAACAATCATTACTATAGATCTTATTCAAATTTAGTTCATATTGAAGCGGTAGTATATACGTTTGGAATGCACTAAAACGTTCATTTGAGTAGTAGGTTGCATGCATTATACACGTAGCGAAATATTTTAATTGAACATAAGATGAATTCAAAGTTTTGAATGACATTTGTAGTGCGCATTGATTTGGTACAGTACACGTTAGGCTTGTCCGGAAATTTCAACCCGCGCCTTGTTAGCCCGAAATATTTAAGATATATCTTTGTCTCATTGTGCTCCGACAACTCCCTCCATCTCAACCCGCGCCTTGCTATTCCGAAATTACAACGCGCATGACCTCCTGTGAAATCCCGACACGCGAAATGCCCGTGGTACCCCTGAACCGAAAGAACCGCCTCAAATCAGTGGGGGGTACTTTCATAACTTACCCCACATTTCGGAAAGCACGTCTCTAAGGCATGGTTCCCCACTGCCATCCCATCCGCCCAACCATTCATACATCGAGGCAGCGAAAACCCGCGACGAAACCCCACACCCTGCTCCGTCCGCCACCCAGCCGGAGCCTCTTCCCCGACGACGCCGTCCATAGCAACACCTCGACGTCCCTCATCCACTGTACCAGATGAGGATCCGTCGTCGATCTCATCGTCCCGCTGGTTCAGCCACCCCGTCCTCCACCTCCAAGGATCTACCCCGATGTTCCCCTTGTCTTTCGCGCCACCTCCATTCCCACACCGCTGTCTTCACCTGCACCACCGAAAGAGCATCATCATCACCATTACCTCAGATGAAGTTGCGGCCTAATCGGCGCCACCAAAGAGGTTGTACACTAATCGCCGCATTTTCTTCTTGATTCGATCTCACGGTGCTGCCCGCGCTCGGTCCCGAGCCGACACAGCGCGGCTCCATCCACGGTGGCATCGTCGACCACTTCCTCCATGGCATCACTCCCTCGGCGGCGACGTCCACATCAGTAGGAGCTGTTGCTGCTTTAGATCTCGCTCGCACTGCTGCTCTGCTCTTACTCTCGGTCCCCTACCTGGTGTGCTCTTGCTATTGCTCTTGCTCGCGCTGCTGTTCTCGCTCTTGCTCTTGCTTGCGATGCTGCTCCGATTTGGCTACACTTCAGTCGGCTGAATCAACTTTTGGGTCAGTCGATTTTCAAGGGGTGGGCTCGCCGGGGTGAAGGAAGAACCAGCCGCAGTGGGGAGGGGGGCTCGCCGGAGAGGTACCCCACTATCTATCTTAGGGTTCGGGATGGGGGCGGTGGTCGCCGGCGGTGGCGGGGCG
>NC_041387.1:37559377-37561644 GCF_002162155.2 Triticum dicoccoides | reverse complement strand
GCGGCGGCTGACTGGCGGTGGGGAGTGTTTTCGGGGCGGGCGGGGCGGCGCACCACCGGCCGCGGGCGGCGGGGGGCTGCTGTTTGGCCGGTGGTGGCTGGCGGCTCAGGGGGGTGGAGGTTGAAGATGAACTGCAGGCCCTTCATTTCGTATCCAACGGCTGCAAAATCGACTGACCAGAGATGAAAAAGTCAGTCGACCGACGTGTAGCCTCACCTTGCTAGTGCGTCCAGTTTCGACAGAAAAATTCAGTTTCGACAGCAAAATTCAGTTTCGACAGTTAGGTTCAGTTTCGACAGTTAAGTTCAGTTTCGACAGTTAAGTTCAGTTTCGACAGTTAAGTTCGGAGATGAGCGGCTGATGTATTTTACATCTAGCACTTTGTGGTTATGTATTTTACGTCATGTATTGGAGATGCTATTAGAATTCCAGACAGGTTAACGTTGTTCGTTGTCTCTCTTGTCCTGCTTCAGCCTTGGCGTCGTACAACTCACCGGAGCTGCTCCAACGACGAAACCCTCCATCACAGTGGAGCAGTACCTCGGGCTCCATCTCCAGACGCCTAATGTCTTCTTCCCCTCCTCCGAGAGCAAAGTCAGCCGGAGCATCCTCACCGGCCAACCCAATCACGCTGAGATCGACATGGCTTCGCCAAAGAGGTTGTACACTTGTTGCATCTCTTTTTTACTCTACATGTTATATATATTGTCCACTGAGCACACGGATTTGTTCCTTTAGTGTCTCCTTGAAAGAAAAAACGTAGGAATTTTAATTTTCACTTGTCCTCCTTTTCAAATTCCTATTCATGAAGCACAAGACTAAGAGATAGTAGCATAATAGCATTATAACCGTACATTTTCTTGTGGTTTGACTTAATCTCACCATGCTTCTTTGCATCCTGTGATCTTCCAATTTTTGTGAATCAAACACCCAGATTGGCGGAAATCCTGTGTTTTTAAATTCTCTGTTTTGCACGTGCATTCCTATCCTATTCCTGTCTATTTCATATCCCTGCATTGTTGGAATCCTCCAATTCAAACGAGCCCTTACAGAATTACTTCTCTTACAGATAGTTGTCAAAGAAAACCTTGTGTGGTTTGTCCCGCTCCTGCTGCGCCGTCGTCCACCCCAGCTCAGCTGCTTTCGCCGCCTCAGATCTTCTTCCCCGCCGTTAGCAGCCATGAAAACTGCATTACCATCATCAACCGAGCAGATGACCTCGAGGACTACACGGGTCCGCAAGAGAGGTCGCACTCTTTCGTGTCTGCTTATGTTATGCATCGCTTAATATTACATGCTAATTTATCGTCATGTTCACTGATTAGACTCTGAGTCAGCTCCAAACTAATGGTCAAACTTGAGTTTTTAAATGGTTGTGGGGTACATATCGGGGCCGCTATCAATAATATCTATCTACTATCTAGTTAATCTCCGGTGTCTACTATGAGTTTCATGTTGGGTGGGAAACAAACAGTAAAGAAGCCATTATCTATATTTATTAACTGAAGCCATTATCTGCCTGCTATTATTGGTTTTGGGTCTATCCACAGGTTGCTACCATCACTCTGGATTTCTGCATGCACTCCTTACATAATCTCACTATGTTTTATTCCTATGCATGACAGTTATTGTAAACAATGGAACTGAACATGTAGAGCAAAAGAGACGAGCCTTGTGTGGCAATATAATTTCATGCAGACGTCGCTCCATGGTAGGCGCAAAGGCAGCCCCCCTCCACGCATTTTGGATTGTAATCGAGAGGAAGATATCTGTTCTGAGGGGGATTCATAAGGAGAATATAACTCCTATTTACTCCCTGAGGTCTTCGCTCTAACTTGGCATGCTGATTTTGGTTATATCATGCATATGGTGTCTTGCATTGCTTACTTATACATCAAATATGTCATCTGCTTAGTTTAGACATCCTTTGTGCAAATGTCATCTGTTTAGTTTATTCATCGTTTATGTGAATTATGCAACGCCACCTTGTTTAGCCAGGCATCATATATGTGAATTTTGCAATGCCATCCTGCTTAGCCAGTCATCTTATATGTAAATTATATCAGGCCATCCTTTTTTTTCATTACATATTACATTTGTCAACAATGTTAGTACATTCAACTGCTCTTCGTGTGCATCAGCCATTTGACACGGTGATGGCAAATTCTAGAGTGAAAATAAGGTCTTCTGAGCAGACTATGCTATCTGACGAAGCGCATATCTCGCTGGTTATGGATAGCTCCTCAGAGGAGGATTCAGCGACAGAT
>NC_041387.1:37466752-37559049 GCF_002162155.2 Triticum dicoccoides | reverse complement strand
TGCGTATGGCTTCTCGCATTGCTATGCCATTTGATTAGTTTAGACATGCTTTGTGTGAATGCCACATGTTCAGTGTCTAATTACCATATATGTGAATTATGCATTGCCATCTTGTTGCAAGACATTATATATGTGAATTATACAATGCTATCTTGTTGCAAAGGCATTATATATGTGAATTATGCAATGCCATGTTGTTTAGCCAATCATCATGTATGTGAATTATATCATGCTATCATTTTTTTGTATTACGTGATCCATTTGTCGACAACGTTTGTATATTCAACTACTCTTCCTGTGCATCAGCCATTTGAAGCGGTGATGGAAGTATCTGGAGTGAAAACAAGGTATTCAGAGCAGACAATACTACCTGCTAAAGCAGACATCTTACTGGCTATAGAGAGCTCCTCAGAGGAGGATTTAGAGACTGATGACCAGTCCTATTTCCCCCCTGAGGTCTATGCTCAAATTTGGCAGGGTTATATTACCCATGTCATGCATGTTGTCTTGCATTGCTTAGTTTTTACATCATATATAGATTGCCATCTGCTTACTTGCTTACTATATAAATCATATATTGGAATTATATCATGCCATCATGCTTACATAGTATGTACACATCATCTATCTGAATTATGGCATGGCAACCCATTTAATAAAGACATCATATAGTTATATCATCTCATCCTGTTTAGTGTTTACAGTCATCATATTTAGAATTATGGCATTCTATCCATGAATGTATGTGAATTATGGCATGCCAACCTATTTAATAAACACATTATATAGTTACGTCATGTCATCATGTTTACATAGTCTCATATTTTGAACTATGCCTTTCCATCTTTTTTAGTTAGCCATCATAATGAGAAATTGTGTCATGCTATCCTGTTTAGTTAGCCATCATATATGTGAAATTGTGTCATGTTATCTTGTTTGGTTAGACAACATAAATATGAATTATTTCATGCCCTCTTTTATTCCCCACTATCCATTACACCTGTCTATCATACAATGTCTATACTTCCAATTACTTTTCTTGTTTATCAGCCATTTGAATTGGAGAGCGTGATGGCAGTATCTAAGGGAGTAACAACACGGTCTTCAGAAAAGATAGTGCTACCGGTTGATGTAGATAGAACCACGGTTGTACTTGCCCAAGGACCAGATCCACCACACATAACCCAGACTCTCGCAGATTGTATCCCTACCCAGTTGGACAGAGAACCAGCTACACTCCTTCTAACCCCAACCCCGGCAGATAGTAACCCAGTTCCAGTTGACACAGCACCGTCTCCACCACAGAGCACCCAAACACGAGCGGTTAGTAAGGGAACTGCAGTGCCCAAAGCACGAGGACCACCACTCCGAATCCCAACTCAACGCTTAAAGGAGAAGAAGATTTGTTCTCAGGTCAGGTTCTGTAGCTATGGTTCATACTCCTTTGCTCTTGCATTACTGTATTTACTCATACCAACTATTTTCAAATTTGAAGGATGGAATTGAAACTCCAATGGCGCAACAGGTATGTTTTAAACCTGTTTCTTTAACTGGTTTGCTGTTGTAACCTGCTCTATGTTGATTTCAGTTTCAATTGAATAAACAGTTATGTTCTCATGTCATGCACATTACAAGTGTTGTTATTGCTCTATAGTTACCCACACTTATATTCTGTCTATTCTGCTTTGTCTTGAACAAATATTATTTGAACTGTGTTTCATCTTGATTTAGCAACAAAAACTAGAATGATATAGACCATAAAGTGACCATGGTACATAGATATATGTTTGTTTCATGTTGTTATCCTGTCCACTTTACTACTAACTCATTTACCAAAATGAGTTTCATATACAACATGGTAAACATGTGATGTGTCTACTTGTTTCTCTTTTAGAATGCGGAGAAAATATTGGAGAATAGTACCACGTTATCCAATGGTAAAGGAAGTAATGCAGATAAGGTTCAAGATAGTGAGACATCCCTATTGGTCTCCAAGAAAGCTGATAAAAACTATCTTGACGATAGTGAGGGAACCCAAAAGTCCTGTCTTGATGTAGTGTTCGAGTTACTGGCCACTACTGCTGGCACAAGCTCTTCGAACTCCCTGTCTGAATCAGTTCATCTTCTTGAGTCTCAACTTCAAGTTGAAAGACATCGATCAGATGTGCTGCGACAGGAAGCTGAAGGACTGAGGAAGTCCCTGCAGAATTCAGATGCATATTTTCTGGTGCAACAGCAAGCGCTGGAGGATTTAAGCGCCAAACAAGAGAAAGTTAATAAGCTTTCTAAGCATCTTGCCAGCATTATGGGTACCCAGGATATTGTTTCTGGAGATTTTCTGAAGTGGTTTCAGTTCTGGATTTGTTTTGTTGCGGTGTTTATTTGCGCTGGTCGCCAACTTTGACAACCAATGTATATGATATGCTGCTTTGTTCCCTATATTTGCACTAGTGGCGAACTTTGATGCCCAGTGGATGTAATATGTGTAACAGCCATGATAGCCTAGCATAAGTTGCTTGCTTATTTATTTCCTTGTTGTCTTGTTTATTTGTTTGCTTGTAGTCAGCGCAGTTCTTTTTAAAACTAGGCCACAATAACCATGGGCTAATATTTACTGTAGTGACACTGGGCCTCCTACGGGCCATAGAAACAGTGGGCCTTCTACGGGCCGTAGAAACAATGGGCCCTCTACGGGCCGTAGAAACAATGGGCCTTCTACGGGCCGTAGAAACAATGGGCCTTCTACGGGTCATATCATCAATGGGCCTTATACGGGCCGTATGACCATAACGGGCCATCATTAATAGGCTGTATTTGATGACGCTATGAAAAGGGCCCAACGTATTAACAGACCACAAACGGGCCGATGTAACCACGGGCTGAATTCGGCCCACAAGCAGAAAATGACAGTAACGGGACGTAAGTAAACAAATGCTGGTAATGAGCCCAAGAATAAATGGGCTCTGAGAAGGCCGAAAGATAACATTTGCTGGAAACGGCCCAACTGAATAACGGTCCCTTAATGGGTTTAAAGTGATATACTGTTCATTACGGGCCAGTTTCACCACGGGCCGTTAATGGGTGTAAAGTGATACACTGTTCATTGCGGGACAGTTTCACCACGGGTCGTTAATAGGCCAAGAGTTACATAGGGCCTCATATGGGCCGAAAGACATCATGGGCCATACATGGGCCAGAAGTGAAAACGGACTGGAATCATATTGGATGGCCCAGATGACGCTACTGGGCCTAATTCGGATAGGGCGTAACGGGCCTTGGGTTAGCGGGTTGTAAATGGGCTATATGCGAACAGGCCGTTAACAGGCTTTCCATGGGCCGGCCTGCCACCTTTTGACCAAGTCAAACGGGCCGGCCTTTTCACAGGAATGGGCCTCTGTTGGGCCGTGCCACGTGTCGATGTATCATAGGCGCCTCGTGTCTAATGAGTGGATGACATCTGTCCCAACGGTGAGCCGACACGTGTTTCCTCCAGCCAATGATGATTTTACACGTGGAAAATACCCATTGGTCGGGGCTATTAACGGGTTATCGGATTCGAAACCCGACCCGATAGCTTAACAGCGTTCCGTTACGGTGGATACCACGTGTTGGTCACCCTTGACGAAAGCACTTCTGTGACGCGTGATTTATCGTCATGGAAGTGGACACTTCCATGATGATAATTTTGGTAATGTCATGGAACACTTCTACGATAGCACAGGTATGACTATCTTGATCCTGTCATAAATTTGTCATGGATGTACATGCATGACAAAAAACGCGACATACTGTGACAAACACATATCATCACAGAAGTGTATTTTTTGTAGTGATTTACCTTGCTGACATACCTAGTAGCTCTTGGGTATTTTATACCGGATCGGTTGTTCATATTTGCAACTCGATGCAGGGGCTGGTAAGAACTAGGCATGTGGCACAAGGGGAGATTGACATCAGGGTCGGCAACAAAGCAAGAGTTGCTACGTTGGAGGTCGGCACGATGCAGCTCCAGCTTCCTTCCGGATTCATTATGGAATTGAATAATTGTTATTACATTCCTTTACTTAGTCGGAACATAAGTTTGATGAGTCAAGGTTATCAATTCAATTTAAAGGACAATGGTTGTTCGATATTTTTGAATGGTATGTTCCACGGCTATGCACCCATTGTTGATGGGCTATTTATATTGAATCTAGAACAAGAACCGGTCTATAACGTGAATGTCAAGAGGCATAAGCCTAATGAGATAAATCCGACATACTTCTGGCATTGCCGGCTTGGACAATTAGTCTGAAACACATGAAGAAGCTCCATGATGATGGGCTCCTAACTTCGTCCGACTTTGGGTCATTCGAGATATGTGAATCATGCTTGCTCGGCAAGATGACTAAGTCTCCTTTCGCAAAGAGTTGCGAGAGGGCATCCGAGTTGTTGGAACTTATACATAGTGATGTGTGTGGTCCAATGAGCACAATTGCCAGAGGCGGCTATCAGTACTTCATGACTTTCACCGACGACTTGAGTAGATATGGATATATCTATTTGATGAGGCACAAGTCGGAAACTTTTGAAAAGTTCAAAGAGTTTCAGAATGAGGTTGAGAATCGGCTCGGCAAGACTATAAAGCTTTTGCGATCTGATTGTGGAGGTGAGTACATGATCCAGGAGTTTGATGATCATCTAAAAAGTCGAGGTATAGTACCTCAGCTCACACCTCCGGGTACGCCACAAAGAAACGGTGTGTCAGAACAGAGGAATAGGACCTTGTTGGACATGGTTCGGTCAATGATGAGCAAATCGGATTTACCCTTGTCATTCTGGGGATACGCTCTAGAAACTGCAGCTTTCACACTTAATAGGGTACCATCAAAATTCGTAGACAAGACACCACATGAGATGTGGATTGGGAAGAGTCCCAGTTTGTCTTTTCTAAAGATTTGGGGTTGTGAAGCATTTGTCAAGCGACTTATGTCAGACAAGCTTACACCCAAGTCAGATAAATGCATATTCATGGGATATCCGAGGGAAACCTTGGGATATAGCTTCTATAACCGGGAAGAGAACAAAGTGTTTGTTGCTCGGAAAGGGGTTTTCCTTGAGAAAGAGTTTCTCAGTCGGGAGGCCAGTGGGAGGACGGTCCGACTCGAAGAAATTCGAGGACCACTCGGGGATGGCTTGGCTGGTGATGAGATCATACCGGAGTCAGTCAGGGAACATGTAGTGGAAGCGGCACCGGAACCACGAAGGTCGGAAAGATTGCACAGAGTGCGAGATGTATTGTTGCTAGAAAGCGACAAGCTGGCCACATATGCGGAAGCGATGGTGAGCCTAGATTCCGAGGCATGGCTGGAGGCCATGAGATCCGAGTTAAAGTCCATGGATGAGAATCAAGTCTGGGACTTGGTTGATCCACCGCCTGGCGTAAAAGCCATTGGTTGCAAATGGGTCTTTAAGAAGAAAACCAACGTGGATGGAAATGTTCAGATCCACAAAGCTCGGCTTGTCGCTAAAGGTTATGGACAAGTTCAAGGAATTGACTACGATGAGACTTACTCGCCGGTAGCGATGCTGAAATCGGTGAGGATCATACTAGCTATAGCTGCATATTTCGATTACGAGATATGGCAGATGGATGTCAAAACGGCTTTCCTTCATGGAAATTTAACCGAGGACGTGTATATGATACAGCCCGAGGGTTTTGTCGATCCGACTAGCACTAGTAAGGTATGCAAGCTCAAGAGATCCATTTATGGGTTGAAGCAAGCATCTCGAAGTTGGAACATTCGTTTTAATGAGGCCGTCACTAGTCTCGGTTTCATCAAAAGCGAAGAGGACTCTTGTTTATACAAGAAGTTAAGTGGGAGCTCAATAGTGTTTTTGATCTTGTATGTGGATGACATATTGTTGATCGGGAACAATGTTTCGATGCTAAACTCGGTCAAGGAATCATTGAATAGCAAGTTTTCGATGAAAGACCTTGGTGAGGCAGTGTATATTTTAGGCATTAAGATCTATAGAGATAGATCGAGGAGGCTGCTTGGCTTAAGCCAGAGCACGTACATAGATAAAGTGTTGAAGCGGTTCAACATGAGTGAGGCGAAGAAAGGGTTCTTGCCGCTCTCACATGGTATAAGGTTAAGCGAGACTCAGAGTCCTTCGACATCTGATGAGCGAAGTAGGATGAGTAGGAATCCGTATGCCTCGGCAATCGGATCCATCATGTATGCCATGATATGTGCAAGGCCTGATGTTGCTTTTGCAATAAGCCTAACAAGTAGATACCAGGCAAACCCAGGTGAGAGTCACTGGGCAGCGGTAAAGACTATTTTGAAGTACCTGAAAAGGACTAAAGAGATGTTCCTAGTTTATGGAGGTGAGGAAGAGCTCGTCGTAAGGGGTTACGCCGATGCTAGTTTCCAAACTGACAAAGATGATTGTCGATCATAGTCTGGATTCGTGTACGTCCTGAATGGAGGAGCAGTGCACTGGATGAGTTCCAAGCAGGATACGATGGCCGATTCTACCACAGAAGCTGAATACATTGCGGCTTGTGAAGTTGCAAAGGAAGGTGTTTGGATCCGGCATTTTATGGATGATCTTGGTATTTTCCCAGCCTCGATGAAACCGCTGGACCTTTATTGTGATAATTCTGGTGCCATCGCACAAGCCAAGGAGTCGAGGAATCACCACAAGGTCAGACACTGTAAGTGCATCTAGTGCCCCTTAGTGATTTTGGTGTATTGAAGACTTATAGGTTAAGGGACTAATATGTTTGTAAGTGTACATAGGTCTATAAGTCTATGAGGAGTTTGATATTTACAGAGAAAGTTGACCCCTAAAAATGAAGTTCTTCAACTGAAGACTTTGATATTCTGAAGACTTTCTAAAGACTTTGAAAGTGAAGAAATTGGTGTGACCTTAAAGACTTGGTATTCATTTGTGGAACATGAAGTGTGAAGACTATTGTTTTCATAGTTTCATTTTCTCTTTCTTGAGTCATAGGAAACACCATACTGTTAAAGGGGGTCGAGGAAATACTAAGGAAAAATTTCCATGTGATGCTCAACTCAAAATCCTACACCTACCAATCCCTTCGAGTGAAGCCTTTGGAAATCTCATACAGTTCAGTCACGTTCTTCAGTGATAGAGACGAAGTTCTTCTGGTCACTGATGAATTTGTTCTGACTGAGGAGTTAGTAATTTGTCAGTACGAATTACCTACACAGTGAGGAACATGATAGCCTTGAGGAATTTGAGAGTCAAATTTCCGACCGTTGCTGTGCTGCGCGCCAGCTGTCCCAAAATATCTTATCCACCTAACGGTCATATCATTGAGGGGCATTTATGTCTTATCATGTCGGGCTGCTCCCTAGGCTATAAATAGCCGCCCCCTACAACCACTAGCTGGTTGGCTGCTCTGAGAGAACTTGACACCTGTCATTTGAGAGCAACCCATCCTCCGAGAACTTTGAGCGAAAATCATCGAGTGAGGAAAACCCAAAACCAAACCCCTACAAACCCAAAGTGATTGAGCATCACTGAAGAAATTGATCCTGCATGGATCCCATGCTTGTTACCTTTGAAGACTGTGCTTCTTCCAGACGGTTAGGCTCAAGGTCTAGAGCATCCAAGAGGAACTGTGGATCGCCGAGTGACCAAGTCTGTGAAGGTTTGGAAGTCGCCTGAAGACTTACCACGAGTGATTGGACGAGGTCTGCATGACCTTAGTTCAAGGAGAATACGGTGAGGACTGGGTGTCCTGAGCTGCGTGCTCAGCGGATGGGTATCCGGGACTGTGTGTCCTCGAGTTTAAATACTCAGCCGCTCCAACCAGACGTACAACCGAGACAGCAGTTGGAACTGGTCTACCAAATCATTGTCTTCACCAACCTACTGGTTCTATTTCCTCAACCCTTTCATTTCCTCATTACTGTGTTGAGTGTTTGTTCATATCTGTGTTTGAAGACTTTGACTGAAGACTTTCTCAATTTCCTCAGTTCAATTTCTTCAGTTTGTTTGTCTTCATCTTGTGTTATCCTGTGATTACGCTTTCTGTACTCTATGCTAGTCTTCATTTCATCATGATGACCATGCTTGTATTCTGTTATGCTTACTTATGAGTACTTATTCCGCTGCTAATAGTTCTTCGCTAAGGAATTTCCTCACCGGTAAATTCCTCAGTGAAGAATTCATAAAAATCGCCTATTCACCCCCCCTCTAGTCGACATAATGCACTTTCAATTGGTATCAGAGCAAGGTACTCCCTTGTTCTGTGTGATTTTGGTTTAACCGCCTGAAGTTTTAGTAATGTCGACCGCAGGTATGAGGAAAGTGACATGCCATATCTTTGACGGTCATGATTATCCCAAGTGGAAGGCCATGATGAGGAAGCGCCTCATGGCAAGGGACAGCGAGCTGTGGACCGTCACTAAGATTGGTCTTACTGATCTATGCAAGTCGGCGAACGCAGATGATATTCGCAAATACACTCGACTTGACTTCATGGCGAAGGATATCATCTGTTCCTGCCTATCCAGAGATCAATTCAGGCACATTATGCATCTTTGCAATGCAAAGCTTATCTGGGACCGAATCTCCGACGTCTATGAAGGTCATCAAACCCGTCATGATCCTTGGTTTGAGGACTTCAAGGAATCTCTCAAAACGATGACTTTCGAACCAGAATCATCATCTTCTTCATCATGTCTCATGGCAAAGGGTGTCGAGGTAACCGAATGTTCCTCATCTGAATTTAGTAACTGTGAATCTGATGATGATGAATCTGATGATGATATTGAACCTAGCTATACCAAACTTGTTTGCATTGCCACCAAACAACAACATGCCTTGGAAAAGGTTCAAAACATGCTAGACAAAAGTGATGATATGTTGGGTAAAGAAATGGATCGCACTAAAGCCCTGACTGAAAATCTTCAGAGACTTCAGTCTAGGTTTGATAACCTTCAAAGTCATCATAACACTCTCTTATCTGATCATGAGAAACTTTCTTATGAATTTCTTCAAAGAAAGCAAGATCTTGAGAAGCTAAGAGTGAGTTATGAAGATCTTCAGAAGGAGCGCGATTCATTACTTGCTCAACAAATCAGCACTTCTCAGGAAGAATTTGTTCCTCCATGCTTAAAGTGCATTGAACGTGAATCTGCTAATTCTTCGCCTGAATGTTCAAATGCTTCAACTGTTACAAATTCTTCACCTGCCTCAGCTATCACTAATTCCTCATCTGAGGACATTGCTAGTATCACTAACGATGCAGGGCTAAAGGAACTGTACACGACAGGCATGTACAAAAGCCTCAAAGGGCATCAGATTCTTTGTGATGTGCTCAAAAAGCAGATCCTCAACAGAAACCCTAGGAAAGAGGGTATTGCCTTTGAGAGGAAACTTAATGCTGATGGAACATATTGGAAGCCCGAGCAGTACCCCAAAACCTCATGGGTTGCTGCAAAGGAACCTCCAGTTGATCCATCCAAGTTATCTGGCTTTACATGTGAATCTCCTCATTCTTCTGATGAGTCATTTGACTCCAACTATAAACTGTTCAAAAATCAGAATGGTGAAGTATTTTCTAGATATGTTGGGACTAACTGCAGGAACGGTTCCCCTATGAAGAAAATCTGGGTTCCCAAAAGTTATGTTGAAGGTCTTCAGGTGAATGTCCTCATGACACCACCTGTGAAGAATAGGAACCCCAGAACAAACTCTTCATATGGACCTAATTCTTCATATGGATCCAAGTCCTCATATGGACCAAATTCCTCACGTGGATCAAATTCCTCAAATGGATCAAAGTCCTCATATGATTATCATCGTGCTAACAACTCTGTTTCGCAGGGTAAAGCTAAGGGCTACGAATATGCACATTATTCTTCAAATCATTATGTTCATAAGTCCTCGAAGAATTTCTCTGCTTATTCATATGCTTACCCTAACCCCTCTTATGTGAAACGAAATGGTTTGGCTTCTATGCCACCATTCTCGTATGGTGCTCGCAGAGTGATGAACTCTTTGCCACCCCTTCAGATGTGGGTGGTGAAGAAAAAGAACTAATCTCTTATGCAGGGTCAGGTCTCCAGATGTGCCTTAACGTCTGAAGAATTTGCTGGGGACCTGACAAAATTGCCTGAAAGGACGCAGGCTAACCATGATGAAATGAACTTTCATTTCACACGTCCTCATACTGCTATATCTGTTTACCGCTTGATGAAATTCATCTGATGAACTTGATATCATATTCTTCACTGATGAAGCATATGAGATTGTAAGTTACACTAATTCATCTGCAGGATGATCAACCCAAAACCACTGAATGGGTCCTCGATAGTGGATGTACAAATCACATGACTGGTGACAAGAATCTTTTGATGGATGCTCCCTTATCACCGTCACATCTGAAGCATATCATCTTTGCTGACAAAGGCAAAAGTCAGGTATTGGGTCTTGTTAAGGTTGCGATCTCTAAGGATAAACACATGGACAAAGTCATGCTTGTTGAGTCCTTAGGATACAACCTCATGTCAGTCTCAATGCTTTGTGATCTTGATATGGTTGTTGTCTTTGGCAAGTATCGCTGTGTTGTGATTATGGAAGCTGACAATTCCAAAGTCTTCGAAGGCTTTAGGAGAGGAGATTTGTATATTGTTGATTTCTCTACAGGACCACAACCAGCCGTGTGTCTACTTACAAAAGCTTCAGAAGGCTGGCTATGGCATCGACGACTTGGTCATGCAGGCATGAGGAATTTGCACACGCTTGTGAAGAAGAAGCATGGCATTGACATTGAGAATGTCAAATTCCTCAAGGATCACTTATGCAGAGCCTGTGAAGCTGGAAAAATGACCAAGGCCAAGCATCCAGCAAAGACTATCATGACCACTACTCGTCCATTCGAATTGCTTCACATGGACCTCTTCGGACCTAATCATTACTCAGAGTCTCTAATGCTGCATCTCTATATGGTTTTGTCATTGTTGATGATTACTCTCGATATACATGGGTACACATTGTTACTTACAAACATGAAGTGCAAGAAGTCTTCAAAGGATTTTCCTCGAGGGCTTCAACCAACTTTGGTGTGAAGATCAAGCACATTAGAAGTGACAATGGAACTGAGTTCAAGAATTCCGGTCTTGATGACTATCTTGATGAACTTGGTATTACTCATGAGTTATCTGCTCCTTATACTCCTCAGCAAAATGGCATCGTGGAGTGCAAGAACATAACTCTTGTTGAGATGGCTCGCACTATGCTTGATGAATACAAAACGCCTCATTGTTTTTGGATTGATGCAATTGATACTGCGTGCCACATCATCAACAGAGTATATCTTCACAAATTCTTCAAGAAGACGGCCTATGAACTCCTCACTGACAAGAAACCCAATAGAGCACCTACCTTCTGTGTTAGATGAACCAGCACCTGAGGATTCTATCAAGTTCAAGGCAACTGAGGATGTCATTCCTACTGAAGAATTTGCTGAAGAATTCATTCCAGTACACGAAGAACGTCGAGCTGACGCACCTGAAAATAATGCTGAAGACAATGGTGCTGAGGAAAATGATCAAATACCTCGACGACAACCAGCTCATCCTCGCGTTGCAAAAGAAGGACAAGTTGACAAGATCATCGATGACATTGAAGCGCCAGGTCCTCTCACACGCTCAAAAGCTTCACATTTATCTAACTTTTGTGGGCACTATGCTTTTGTCTCTATCACAGAGCCCACTAAGGTAGATGAAGCATTTTTGGAGCCGGAGTGGATTCAGGCTATGCAAGAAGAATTACATCAGTTCGAGCTCATCAATGTCTGGGAACTGGTCAAACGTCCAGATCCTCGCAAGCATAATATCATTGGCACAAAGTGGATCTACCGCAACAAGCAAGATGAAAATGTCCTTGTGGTAAGGAATAAGGCACGACTGGTAGCTCAAGGCTACACACAGGTTGAAGGAATTGATTTCGATGAAACTTTTGCACCTGTTGCTAGACTTGAGGCTATTCGCATATTACTTGCTTATGCTAATCATCATGATATCATCTTATATCAAATGGATGTGAAAAGTGCATTCCTCAATGGTAAGCTTGAGGAAGAAGTATATGTTGCTCAACCCCCAGGTTTTGAAGATCCAAAGAATCCTGACAAAGTCTTCAGACTTAATAAGGCCCTCTATGGCCTCAAGCAAGCCCCTCAGGCGTGGTATGATACATTGAAGGAATTCTTCGTGAAGAATGGCTTCACACCCGGTTCACTCGACCCTACTCTCTTTACTACATCTTATGATGGTGAACTGTTTGTGTGCCAAATATATGTTGATGATATTATCTTTGGTTGTACTGACCAACGTTATAGTGATGAATTTGCCTATATGATGAGTGAAGAATATCAAATGTCTATGATGGGAGAGTTGAAATTCTTCTTAGGTCTTCAAATTCGTCAACAGCGCAATGGCATATTCATATCTCAGGAGAAATACCTCAAAGATGTACTGAGGAAATTCGGCATGCAAGATTGCAAAGGCGTCAAAATTCCTATGCCCACAAAAGGCCATCTATGCACTGATGAAAATGGTATTGACTTCGATCACAAGGTATACCGCTCCATGATTGGTTCTTTATTGTACTTATGTGCATCTAGGCCAGATATAATGCTTAGTGTTTGCATGTGTGCCCGATTTCAAGCTGCACCGAAGGAATCACACCATAAGGCTGTGAAGCATATTCTTCGATATCTAGCTCACACACCAACACTAGGATTATGGTACCCCAAGGGCTCTGCTTTTGATCTCATTGGATATTCTGACTCTGACTATGCTGGTGATCGTGTGGACCGCAAGTCAACTTCTGGCACTTGTCATTTCCTCGGACGATCTTTGGTCTGTTGGTCCTCGAAGAAACAGAACTGCGTATCACTGTCTACTGCGGAAGCTGAATACATTGTTGCTGGCTCTTGCTGTGCTCAACTGCTTTGGATGAAGCAAACACTCAAGGACTATGGCGTCAACATGAAGAATGTGCCTCTCCTCTGCGACAATGAGAGTGCCATCAAGATTGCTCACAACCCAGTTCAGCACTCGAAGACAAAGCACATTCAGATTCGTCATCATTTTCTTCGTGATCATGTGTTGAAGGGCGACATCTCCATCGAGCACGTGAATACTGAAGAACAGCTAGCTGATATCTTCACTAAGCCCTTGGATGAGAAGAGATTTAGCAAGTTGCGGTGTGAGCTAAATATCTTAGAATCTTCGAATATTCTTTGAAAAGGACACACATCCTAACACTTATGCAAAATTGATGACTTAGATGTGCAACACATGAATAAACGTTTTTCTTCAATCAATGAAGAATTACACTCTAAGTTTGAAGAAATTAATGAAGAATTTGATTCTCAGAACCCTACAACAATTGTACGCGGTGTCTGAAATCATCATTCTTATACGGTGGGTCACGCCACCACAAAAAGTTGAAAATCTTCAATTTGAGTTTTTTTTGTTTTTGAAATTCTTCAGTTTTTCAAATTCTTCAACTATGCAAAATCTTCACTGTTCCCTTCGTTTTTCTTCATTGGCTATATATATATATATATATATATATATATATATATATATATATATATATATATATATATGAGTTTATGTCCTCTACAGCATTCACTTATAGCTATTTCTTCAAGTTTTTTTTTCTGCTAAGTGAATGTGATCGGACCCTTCCCCCTCTATGCTATACTCAACCCAATCTATTCACAAATTCTTCATATGCATTCTATTTGAAACTCGTTCAAAATCTTCACTGTGTCCTTGTCAGTTGAAGAAATTGCAAACGAAACTTTAAAACAAATCTTATCCAAATTTTTGGTTTTGCCGCTCAAACTGTTCCGCATCCCACGATGCATTATTCTATTCACCCACGATCGTACACGATCTCCACTACACAGTACGTGGGTGACACATGTCGCGTGAAGGAGAAAGGGCAGGGGCACGTTCGTCCCAAATCTTCGAGCGAACAGTTTTTCACCGTGTCTATAAATACCCCTCTCCCCTTCCTCACTTCATTTACTCCGCTCGATCGCTACTCTCTCACTCGAGCTCCTCAAACCCTAGCGCCGCCGCTACTCCATCATCGCTGGTGAGGAAGAGCTTCGCTGCCTCGACCTCGTCACCGTCGTACTCACGCCGACCGCGGAAATCTTCACTCCGTCGCCGCCGTAGCTGTCTTCCTCCACCGAGTTAGGGCAAGGAAGATCTAACCTGACGAACGCCCCATCTGTTCTTCTCAGTTCGTCGTGTTCTTCACTTCGGGTAATTAAAAGTTACTTTTATTACTCGCTTTGATTCTCAAGCTTTCCTGAAAATCTTCAAAGGTGTTTATTCTTCAAATCTTCACACATATGAACACAACACACATCATATGATCTTGAACTATTTCTCTAAGCAATCATTTTCTTCAAGATTCCCTAATTGTGTGGATCTTCGATCTGTACAACTCTGGAACCTAAGACAAGAACGCTTAGTGAAATTCCTCAAGGTTCATCTGGTCAAATTCCTCAAAACTTGTTCTTTTCGAAAAACCTTCTCAGAACGCATATGACCTCTCCGAATTCCTCGCACCTGTACTCTATTCACAGGTACTCATGTCTGCTGCTGAATCACTAGGTTCTCATCAACTTAACTCATTTGCAGCGTTCCTCGAAGAAAAACTGCATACTTCTTCAGAGAACTCAATTGTTCAAATTCCTCAATTGAAGAATATGGCAGACGGTAAGAAGCCGCAGAAAGGAGGAAAGAAACCTGAGGTTATGACTGTGTTTGAAATCCCTGAGGAAATTTATGCTGACTATTGCACACCTGATGAAGCAAAATTTGGCAAAGAAAACAAAAATCAGCGCAAGGTGCGCATTCAGAAGATTGAACGGAGATGGGCAAGGGAATGGAGGGAATACAGATATGTGACTCCAAAGTACATGAAGAAATTCGCCCTCAATCCTCCATGCCCAAGAGCTCCATTGGCACCTGGCCAAGTAGCTGATCCCACAAGCATCAAACATGGTGAGGACTTTCCTGAAGAATGGGCTAAGCGCCAAGCTAAATTGGCAAGACAAGCCAAGGAGGCAGTGAAGAAATTCAATGAGGATTCTGCCACTGCTACTGCTACTGAGGCCTCGGTCAAACCAAGGAAATCCATGTCAAAGAAGCCTGCTCGTAATCCAAGTGCTTCACCAACAGCGCCCTCACGGCCAAGTTCCTCAGCAGCGCCCCCACGGCAAATTCCTCACACTGCTACTGCTCCACCAAAGTCCTCAGCTCCTGTGCATCTGGCTACATGTCAAAGGACTGCTGGTTTCTCGATTGCCTCTGGTGTTTCAGCAAGTTCCTCAGCTGCACCAAAGTCATCATCTGGCCCAACTCTGCTGAAGACCAAAGCAACAGCTGGACAAGGTCCTCGGCCAAGTCCAAAGAAGAAATAGGTCGCATTCCATGTGCCTTCTGATGATGAAGCTTCTGATGATGAACTTGCAGAAATCATTAGAGACAGACAGGTGAAGGCCGCTAGAGCCAAAGGCACATCTGTGCCACTACTGTTGGATCCGAGGAAAATCCTCGATTATATTGATCTCTGGCACAAGGATCCAAACACCCCAATGCCTGATTTTCATCTGACCCCTGGACAAAGTCATATGTTGACCCATTTCATCACTGAAGAGAAATGGAAGTTTGAAAAGGCAAGAGAGATTAAGAAAGCTCAATACAGAAAGGAGAAGCTCCTAAAGAAAAACGTTGTCAGAATGACACCTGAGGAACTTCTCCAGGCTCAGTCTGAAATTCAAGCCCTCAGCAATGACTTTGATGCCTACTATGCTGATTGGCAAGGAGCCAAAGTCAGATTCATCAACCTGACGAAGAAATTCACCAATGTTGCTGCCCCAACGCAACATGAAATTCCTCAGGCTGGAGTCTCAGCTCAGCCGACTGAAGAACATGCCAGCACCGCTGATGAAGTTCAGGCTGCTGATGAAAATGCTAGTTCCAGGGCTGATGATCCCATTCCAGCCGCTGAAGAAATTGCCAGGGCATCCACTAGTGGTGCGCCTGAAGAAACTGAAGAAGTCAGGGCAACTGCATCAGTTGCGCCTGTCGAAAATCAACCAGATTCCTCAGCTCCATCTGCACCTACACCAACTCCAATTCTTCCATGTGCATTCGATGTGAAGAAGACCAAGGCTGCAGAGCAAGCTGCAGTGAAGAAAAGGAAGGCATCAGCTGCGTCAAACTCTTCGGCTGCGAAGAAAATGAAGCCAACGACCAGCTCACTCGAAAATCCAATTGATGCTGTTTCGATTTCCTCCATGCCATCAAAGGACCTTGTTCCTTTTGGAGAAGACTATGAGATCCCAAGCAGATCTGATGAAGAAAATCATTCTGCTGCTTCATCAGAGCAGATTGATGAAGAAATTGAAGTGGAAGCAATCCCTTCAACTCCAATCATTTCCTCGCCTATGCCTCAGTTCACAGCTGAAGAGGCCGGTGTTGAGGAACTTGAAGAAGACGTGGATATTGGAAGCACAACGCCAGTGATGAACGATGACTTTTGGGAAAGTCAACATCCAAATTCTCCACTCTTCACCCCACTCCAACAGATACCTCAGTCCCTTGCACCAACTGTTCAAATGGGCTCTGAAGAAACTCATCCCACTTCATCTGTCCATGAAGAAATTCCAGCCACTAGTGCTGATGAACCTGCTGCTGCTGATCCTCAGACTGCACCTGTTGAGGAACAAGAAATTCCTCAGCCTGAAGAACCTGAGCTCGCGATTCCTGAGGTGGTGATGCAACTCACTGACACCCCTCTGCCAAAGCAAAAGAATCCGTTCTCAAGCAAACAGAAGTTCAAGGCTGAAGATTTCTTTGCCGAGCACATATTCTTCACTGATTATAATCCATATGATTCTGCTCGCATAAGGAAGAGGCGGTTCTGGACTGCCAGCCAAGCCAATTTCTATTCCTCAGTGCTCTTCAACAAAGACAAAGTCTTCAATCATGCACATATTCCTCATGTGGACATGGAGTCTCTGCCCGGCTTTGAGCCAGTCCTCAGTGTTCTTCACGATGCGGGACTTCTGAATTTCTGCATTGATATCTGTGACTGGAATGAAGAACTCATTCTTCACTTCTATGCAACTCTGCACATCACCGGAGACGCTGAAGACGTGAACTCATGGGTATTAGACTGGATGTCTGAAAATACTCACTACAAGGCACCAGCAACTGAATTGCTTCGTGCTCTACCACTCAGTCCTCCACTTGATGGTGCTCGTTGTATCTACAACGAACCAGAACTTTCAAATCACTATATGCAAGTGCTGATGAAGCCTTTGAAGCCAAGGCAGGCCCCACGAACCAAATTCCTCGTCAAGGAATTATTGTATGTGCCTCGGACTGTCTATCGAATTCTGACGAAGACAATGAGTCCCATCAAAGGCCATGACTCAAATGATGAAGAAGTCGTTGGCATCATGAAGAATATGCTTTTCAACATCATTCATGGCGTTCCCGTCTACTTCCATGATTTCTTCATGAGGACTCTGGCCAATATTGCTATGTCACCATTCGAGCTGAAGCCCTATGCTCCTTGGATTATGAGATTCATCAGGGCAAGATCTTCACTGAATTACAAAGCTGACACTCTGAACCATGGTAGCTACTTGCCTCCCATTGAAGTCCTCAAACGGACAGTTTCATCAGCTGATGATAAAGGTAAGGCCGCTGTTGTGATCGATGAAGGCATTTGTCCATTGGATGGTCAATTTTGCAAGGCTGCCTCTTACTCTACCAATGACGATTCTGCCACACATGACTCTGCCGCAAATACCTCACCAAGCAAAATCCTCAAGCCACAGCACCCAGGGTGATGACTGACCATGAGTTACTCCTCAGTCTTCATAAGAAGGTTGATCGCAATCACAAATGGGTCAAGCGTCAGTTTGGTTCAATTCTTCACAACATGAACTCAACACACAATGCAGTGAAGAAAAACCAATACTACCTCCATGAAACCTTCAACCGTACCTGGGCTATTCTCTCTCATGTCTACAGCGCTGCAGATCTGAAGAATATGGGTCTCAAGGAAGAATTTGACTGGTTTGCACCTCCACCGAAGAAATTCAAGAAGGTCAAAGTTCCTTCCTTGGTGGCCAGCTCTTATTCTTCATCGCGTGACACTGATGAGTATGAAGATTTGGACGACACTGCGGCAGGCCCTGCTTCAACAAACAACCCCGACAACGCTGGCGCTCCTCCATCGACTTGAAATTCTTCAGGGGCGTTAGTCCTCAGTTTCAATCCTTTTGGTCATTTGATGACAAAGGGGGAGAAATCTGAGTTAGTCTTCAAGCGGGCGGGTCTATATTAAGGGCATTTTTTTTAAGTTACAACTCTCGTTCTTCCGAAACTTTTATTTGGATCGAGTTGTAATCTTAAACCCGATGGTGCGCTGATACTTTTGTTGCATTATGCTTTGCATGCTTATTCCTCGTTAATGACATTGCACGCATGCTGAATCACATCAGGCACCATATTTCATCATGCATTTCAAATTCTTCATATTATATATCAAATGCGTGTATGAATTACAAGATATAGGGGGAGATCTCGATGATTCAACTCTTCAAATGTGCATTGCCTCAAACGCAAATTCCTCACTATGCACATCTTCAGGGGGGGTTCTACTATATCTTGTAATCAAATTCCTCAATATCAGTGTATACACTTCATATGTGTATCCCCGTTGAAAACTTAACCTATGTTGTCATCAATCACCAAAAAGGGGGAGATTGTAAGTGCATCTAGTGCCCCTTAGTGATTTTGGTGTATTGAAGACTTATAGGTTAAGGGACTAATGCGTTTGTAAGTGTACACAGGTCTATAAGTCTATGAGGAGTTTGATATTTACAGAGAAAGTCGACCCCTAAAAATGAAGTTCTTCAACTGAAGACTTTGATATTCTGAAGACTTTCTGAAGACTTTGAAAGTCAAGAAATTGGTGTGACCTTGAAGACTTGGTATTCATTTGTGGAACATGAAGTGTGAAGACTATTGTTTTCGTAGTTTCATTTTCTCTTTCTTGAGTCATAGGAAACACCGTACTGTTAAAGGGGGTCGAGCAAATACTAAGGAAAAATTTCCATGTGATGCTCAACTCAAAATCCTACACCTACCAATCCCTTCGAGTGAAGCCTTTGGAAATCTCATACAGTTCAGTCACTTTCTTCGGTGACAGAGACGAAGTTCTTCTGGTCACTGATGAATTTGTTCTGACTGAGGAGTTAGGAATTCTTCAGTACGAATTACCTACATAGTGAGGAACATGATAGCCTTGAGGAATTTGAGAGTCAAATTTCCGACCGTTGCTGTGCTGCGCGCCAGCTGTCCCAAAATATCTTATCCACCTAACAGTCATATCATTGAGGGGCATTTATGTCTTATCATGTCGGGCTGCTCCCTAGGCTATAAATAGCCGCCCCCTACAACCAATAGCTAGTTGGCTGCTCCGAGAGAACTTGACACCTGTCATTTGAGAGCAACCCATCCTCTGAGAACTTTGAACGAAAATCATCGAGTGAGGAAAACCCAAAACCAAACCCCTACAAACCCAAAGTGATTGAGCATCACTGAAGAAATTGATCCTGCGTGGATCCGACGCTTGTTACCTTTGAAGACTGTGCTTCTTCCAGACGGTTAGGCGTCAAGGTCTAGAGCACCCAAGAGGAATTGTGGATCGCCGAGTGACCAAGTCTATGAAGGTTTGGAAGTCGCCTGAAGGCTTACCACGAGTGATTGGACGAGGTCTGTGTGACCTTAGTTCAAGGAGAATACGGTGAGGACTGGGTGTCCTGAGCTGCGTGCTCAACGACTGGGTGTCCGGGACTGTGTGTCCTCGAGTTTAAATACTCAGCCGCTCCAACCAGACGTACAACTGAGACAGCAGTTGGAACTGGTCTACCAAATCATTGTCTTCACCAACCTACTGGTTCTATTTCCTCAACCCTTTCATTTCCTCATTACTGTGTTGAGTGCTTGTTCATATCTGTGTTTGAAGACTTTGACTGAAGACTTTCTCAATTTCCTCAGTTCAATTTCTTCAGTCTGTTTGTCTTCATCTTGTGTTATCCTGTGATTACGCTTTCTGTACTCTGTGCTAGTCTTCATTTCATCATGATGACCATGCTTGTATTCTATTATGCTTACTTCTGAGTACTTATTCCGCTGCTAATAGTTCTTCGCTAAGGAATTTCCTCACCGGCAAATTCCTCAATGAAGAATTCATAAAAATCGCCTATTCACCCCCCCTCTAGTCGACATAACGCACTTTCAGACACATAGATCGGAAATATCACCTGATACGAAAGATCGTAAAGCATGGTGATGTAGACATATGCAAAATTCACACGGATGCAAATGTTGCAGATCCGTTGACTAAGCCGCTTCCACAACCCAAGCATGAGGGGCACGTTAGAGCTATGGGCATTCGATGTCTATTTGATTGACTCTAGTGCAAGTGGGAGACTGTTGGAGATATGCCCTAGAGGCAATCATGTATGATGATATTTCCTATGTGTTTATGAATAAAGATAGTCCTTGGACATTATCAATGATGTGTATTAGCAAGTGTGTGACTTGTTTGTGGGACTATGGATTGTATGATGACTGTCGTAAAAGGTCCCTAGTCGAAAGGGTTGTGTGGACGCACAACCGACTAGACTAGCATATGACATGGTCGATGGCTTGGTCTCACTATCCATGGAGCATTGGATGCTAACCGGATAATATGGACTCGGAAGGATCTGGTCGGATTCGACATAGTCGGATCCGAATCGAGATAAGGTCCGAGTCGGACAGACCCAACTATGAGACGCAGCGATATGTCATCTGTGAGTCTCTAGTACAACATACGTTCTATGTCCTCAGACCTGAACTGACGCATGTACTCAGGATGGTGAAAGACTTGCTTTGGGCCGACCAAACGCTACTCCGTGACTGGGTAGTTACAAAGGTAGGTTTCGAGTTTGTCCAGTCCCATGCTGCGAGACATGGTCGAGCAAGATGGGATTTGCCCCTCCGATTAGGAGAGATATACTCTGGGGCCCTCGTGTGATCCGACCAAGATAAGCATTGCCATGCGACAAGGATTATGATATAATCCGGATAGTGGTCGGAATCACTGGAACGAGAAAGAGGTCGGGCTAGCACAAGGATGACAGTCTCGCCTTGAGCCTGACAACATATATCGTGAGGCAAAGGGAACAGAAGTGTGACACGTTGTACAGGTCCGCCTAACCAGCTTCATAGTCTGCTTAGTGGTTGGCATGCCTTGCTAGAGGCCGCTACCAACCTTGCAGGTCGAAGGTGATCCGAACTATGACCAAGCCGACTTGAACCTAAGGGGTCGCACGCTTAAGGGAAGGAACCTACGAGGTCAGTTCGTAGGACACTAGTCGGATTTGATCCGAACTGGACTAGGAACGTGACCGAGTAGACTTTGGGCTTTAGGGTCCATGCAAGGCCCAAGTGTTGAGCCTGCGATGGACGCCTACATAAAGTGGGGGTGCGGCACACTCAAGCGGTTGATCGCTTTGGCGCTGCGACTAGGGTTTGCATGTGTTGTGAATAGCCACCTCCACTCATTGCCGACTGTGTGATCGTACCTAGCAGTCTGTCGCACGGTGTTCCTCCTGCACGCGTGGATACCGTTAGAGGCGGTGCACTTGCGCCGCTCCGGTGAACTTGTACGTGGGATCGGACGACCGGCTGTTCAAGGGAGATCGGACGAGGAGGAGACGATCCACGCAGACGCGCTGCCCCAACTCTTCTTCCGCTGCACAGCACTACGCGTCTAGTGGTAACAAACTGTGATCCATCTCCCGTAGCATGTTCTTGGTTGTTCTGCGCGTAGGAATTTTTAAATTGCAGTCGACGCACCCTACCGTAGAACCCAACACCACCCTCGTGGGCCCCCGGGCCTCCTCTCGGTTTTTACTATGCAGTAGTTATGCCTCTCAAATACTTGCATGAGTAGGATTGGGAACTTGTGGTTTGGTTGTAGTACTTGAGGTAGGAACCTAATACATTTTGATCACCCCAGGAATATACGTTATGCTCAACTATTGCTTAGCCATGCTCGTAGACGGGGATTGGATTGTGATACACATGGAAGTTATGAGAGTTATTAACCTTGGATAACATTAAGGTGGAAACTTTAATACACATCTAGGTGGATTGGTTGGGGTACCAGGAGAATCCAGTGTTTGTCCGTTTGGGAAATCCCGGAGTACCCGTGTGATTTTTCCTCGGTTCGCCACCCAGGCTCAAAGGGATCATATGATATTTCATTCCTAGAAACTTCCGTGTGCAGCCACAAGCTATTATGGGCTCTGGCATAGTTGAGTAAGTTGTATGAGATCTCAAAGAGGTGGACTAGTAGGTGTAGGGGAAAGTAGGTGTACCAGTCTGCCCGGAGTAGAGAGTTAATGCTTCAGAAAGACTATATCTTGATCTTTCGATCATGGATGCGGCCGAGTCTTGTGGGGAAAAGTGTGCAACCTCTATAGAGTGTATAAACTAATCATGGTTAGTCGTGTCCCCGGTTATGGACATCTTGAGTATCTAGAATTGGATATTATTGTTGATCTCATCACTCTTTAATTAATTGAATTGGGTTTAGTGATGATACTTGTTTAGTTGGGATTTGAGTTGGAGGAACCTTCTCAAATATTGGTATAACTTGGGAGTAGTAAATAAAATTTTATTCCTTTGTTGTAGGGAAAAACTAGCTTTATGCAAAATCATAAACTTAGAGCATCCACCAGCCAAATATTGCATGTAGATATAGTTCTTGCATTCATTGCTTTACAGTGTAACTTTGCCAGCATACTCAATGTGCTGACTGTCGTGGTTCTAAGTCTGACAGTAGTGTAGGGGGTACTAAGGGAGAGGCAAGATCCTAGCAATGGAGTAGTTGTGCACGCAAGAGTTTTACGAGTTCAGGCCCTTCTCGGAGGAAGTAACAGCCCTACGTCTTGGTGCCCGGAGGCGGTCGACTGGATTATATGCGTGAGAGTTACAGGGATGCGAACCCTTCTACCTGTGGAGGGGGTGGCTTATATAGAGTGCGCCAAGACCCCAGCCAGCCCACGTAGAGGAGGATTCAATGTACATAAAGACCAGACATTCCTGGTAACGTCTTACATAAAGCGATATCATGGCCATAAAGACTACTTAATAACAGACCGTTTGGATGCGGAGTGACCCTAGATCTCCTGGTGGTCGAGTGAGTCTTCATGGTCGAGCTGTCTTCAAGTCCGTCGAGTGGAATTCTTCTAGGTCGACTGAAAAATAGCTTCTTCTAGAGATGTCCTTGGGGAGGGTACCTTGGACAGGTCCATGACCCTACCCTAGGTACATGGCTTCATCATTAGCCCCCGAATGGATCGAGGTTTGAGTGAGGAAGGAGTTGAGAATTCTCCCGACCTGCTTTTCGTGCTGCGTGAGTGTCTTACTCTGGATCAATGACTTTTTGGTGATGCCGTCAACTTCTCTTTCAGTCGCCTTGATCCATTCTTTGCGCCTGCCGACTGAACTTTACAAACTTGGAGATTTTCGGGCGATGGAACAGAGGAAATCTGCTGTCTGACAGGTTGCTCTGCTATCTGCGGATTTGCCGGGATCCGAATTTTGGGGAGCGTGCGAAGTGGAGGAGGCCGCGGTACTCGGATGGGATAAAGCAAAGACGCCTCGATCCCCGTGCCATCTTTTTCTCCACGTATCACGTGCGCGCCTATCGCGGGATTTGACAGGATCGTCCGGGCCCATCAATCAGCCACTCGGGAGAGGCCTCATATAAGGCACCGGACGGGGGGTTTTCGAACAGTGCGCCCTCAATCCCCTCTCCCTCTTCCTCGAGCTTGCCCGCTGCACTCGCTTCCTCCTCCGCCCCGTTGCTCCTTGTGCGCCTCGCCGGTGACGATGGTGAAGGAAAACACGGCGGCTTTGGAGCGGGCAAAGAAGGCGAGGTGAAGGCGAAGGGGAGAGCGACTAGTCGGGGCGGATCCTCGTCGTGGTCCGGCCTGCCGCAAGGCTAGATCCAGGGAGATTGGATCCGCTCGACCATCACCCAGAAGGACCTCGACGACCTGGCCAACGAAGGACTAATCCCCCATGGGTCAGCAAGGCTTCCGGGGAAGGAGTGGCAGCCGCAGCCTCAAGAGGGTGAGTGTGTCCTCTTAGCCACCCATGTAGATCGTGGTTTTTCTCTGCCGCCGAATCTTTTCTTTCGGGGGTTTCTGAACTTCTTTGGGGCACAACTTCATCACTTCACGCCCAACTCCATTGCCTACCTCGCCGCTTTCGTGTCCTTGTGCGAAAACTTCTTGGGTTGTCAGCCGCACTGGGGTCTTTTCAAACACATTTTCACCTATCGCTCTCAGACGGTGAAAAAGGCTAGCCCGAGTGACGAGAGAACCCAAGTGATCCAGATGTGTGGGGGTCTTGGAGTTCAGATGAGGAGTAAGAGCGCCTTTCCACCCATGACCCTTCCCGAGTCAGTTCGAGGGTGGCAGTCGACCTGGTTCTACTGCCAAGACCAGTCGACGCCAGGGCAGTCGACTGGCCTCTCTCCGTTCTCCATGGACCGAGTGAACAAACCATCTTCTCTGAATGTGCTTCTGGAGGAGAAGGCTCAGGTTAGGATGTTGATGGAGTGCGTGGTCCAGCTCATTCGCGACGGAGTGACGGGCATGGATCTTCTAGAGGTTTTCCTTCGACGGAGCATTCAGCCTCTTCAATATCGGGGCCATCCGATGTGGTTGTACTCTGGTACTGAAGATACCACTCGGGTCCACCCGGAGGAAGTCGACGATGTCACTCTGGAGAGGTGGATGACCGCCATCACAGGAAACAGGGATAATCCTCGTGGAGCCAGGAGGATCCCGCCACTCGACCAGTCCTACAAACCAGACAAGGTCTGACCACATTTCTCTGACTGTGACTCTGTTTTCTTCATTCCTCTTTGCTGCAATTCGGTCAACTGACCTTTATTTTGTTTGTTGTCTTCCAGATCACTACCAAGATGTACTCGATGCCCAATGGGGCGCAAGAACAGACTGAAGAAGAAGAAGGAAGTGGAGGTGAAAGCTAGGAGGAGTGGGAGTCGGACGGCGACGAGGGTGAAGAAGATGCTGGCTTTGATGAGGAAGAGGAGGAGGAAGAGGAGGAGGTAGTCGAGCCTCCTCGTACTGAAAGACGGTCCAAGCTCGCCCATGATCCTGCAGTCGAGCGTGGCAAGGGAGTCGTGCCTGCTGGGCAGTCGGCCAAACACCCTCGGACGACTTCTTCGGCGCCGACTGAGAAAGCGTCGAAGCAACCCCGAGCGGCACCGACAAAACCGGCGAAGGCCCTACCAAAGATGAGGATGGAGATTCCGACTGTTTCTGGGTAATGGCACAACTCATGTTTTCTCTTTCAACATGGATATATTCTTGGTCGACCCGATCACTGACTGACTAATTTCTGAAATCGCAGTGCTGCTACTTCTGAGACCTCAGCCAGGCATGAAGATCAAGAAATGGAGGATGCTGCCACTTCCCATCCTTGTATGATCAGTGCAGTTTCACTTTCGATCGATCGGATCTTTATTTTTAACATTAAACCTTTTCTGTAGCTCCACCTAGCATTATCATTGATCTCCCTGATGATGACGATGAGGCGCCACTGAGGCAAAGGAGGAACAGGAAAGCGTCTGCTGGCAAGACTGCTCAGGTTGCGTCAGCACCTGAGACATTGGTTCTGGAAGGGGGCAACATTGCTTGGGCTACCGTGTCCTTTACGGAGCTGTTGATGAGTGCCCGCCCTCCGTCATCGAGTGCTGATCCACCTTCCCTCTTCTCCACACACCATGTCCCAGAGGACCAAGCAGGTGCTGCCAAGGAAGCCATACGCCAGGCGGGGGTTATGATGGAGCAGGTGAAGGCGATCCGAGACGCCAGCCAAGCAGCTTATGATGCAAGTTCAGCTCTTCAGAGCAATGTCCAGGTTAGTTGAACACCGCCTGTTCTGTTAGGATATGATACCTGATAGTCTTTATGTCTGAAAATCTTAATATTTTTCATACACCCAGTGGGTGTGTCGATTAAAATGTCTGGAACAGTGGGGGCACGCTGAGTGCACCCACTGGGTGTAGTCCCCGAGACTACGGTGGACTGCTGGCAGTCGACTGTAGTCTTTATGTCTTGAACTCTTTTTTTCTCTCTTTTTCTTTCTTCCCTCGATCTGGTCGAATGGAATCATGGAACCAGTGGGGGCACGCTGAGTGCACCCACTGGGTGTAGTCCCGAGACTACAGTTGAATATTTTGATTCGGCTGTAGTCTTAGAAATGCTACGATTTTTCTCTTAGTCACTCGGAAGTGACTTGTCTTTGATGTCTGTCGACTGATCTTTCACAGAAATCTTGCGAGCTTGTGTCTCGTTATACTGAGTTGGAGAACAAGCATATCCAGCTCGAACTTGATCTGAAGCTTGTCCGGGAGAACTTCATGAAGGCGAAGGAGGAGGCAAAAGGTGTGTTTGAGAACCTTGACGACTGCCCTTATTTTTTGTCCATTCCTGAGTCTAATCTCACTGTCATTTTGCAGATAAACTAAGGGATGCTCTGAAGAAGAAGGACCTTGACCTCGCCGGGGCGCAGAAAGCGGCTTCAGACAAGACGAAACTCGCAGAAGAAAAGTTGGCTTCAATCAGCAAACTTGAAGAGGAGAATACCAATCTGAAAGCTGCTCTCGACGCGGCCAACAAGGAGGTCACCCAACAGAAGAGGGAAAAGATAGCCTAAGTGACAAGGCTAGCGAACTGGCGGGAAAGAAGAACGAGTTAGAGGCTTATCTGGGAGGGCTCGCCAAGAAGTTATTCCTCATGCTCGAAGGTAACCCCTTATATCCGACTGGTAATCACTGACTTATTGTAGGAACCTTAGCTTATCCTTGGATCGTATCCACAGAATTCTGCCAAAACTTTGAAGAGGAGACAAGTCGAGTGGAGACTGGCATGGATCCCATCAACTCTCCTGTGAAGGATGAAGCCGCCATGAACGTGCTCCATCTCGAGTCTCGCGTTGCTGTTGTGGTCGACTATCTTGCGAGACTGAAGGTTGCAACATCGCGCATCGACACAGCACTCTGGCCAGGAGAAACACTTCAGAACGACCTCGAGTCTCTGATGACTCGACTGAATGAAGTTCCAAGTCGAGTGCAAGAATGGAAGAAGTCTTCTACCATGTGTGGTGTCGACGTTGCTCTGTCTCTAGTCCGTGTTCACTGCAAGGACGCGCGAGAGGAAAAGTTGACGTCTCTCAAGGTGGCCAATACCAAGAAGCATGACTTCCGATCTTTCATGGAGACCTTCATTGCTGCTGCCACTCAGATTGCAGATGGAATCGACCTGGACGAGTTCGTTGCGCCTTCCAGTCCTCCGCAAGAGGAGTAAAAAACTTCTATGCTTGATGCCTTAAATTTGCCTCGGAATGCCGAGTGGTTTTTGTAATCGATAAACTTTAATAGGCTTGGTGCCTGAGCGCTTCCGGATCCGTAGGACATTATCTGAACTTGGGTTTACCGTTGAATATGTTTGCATTCGCCTTCGAACGATCATTGTCCTTCGCTCGGAATATTTACTAGTGTTTGTGATGCACTTTTGCAGGTAGGAACGAAGCACAAATTGCAATTGGCTTGTGCCTCGTCATGCTTAGGCGAGCACTGGGCTGTAGCTAAGCCTCCGAGTGGGAGGTTTACTCTCCACTCAGAAGGATTTCAAAAACTTAGGCGAGCGTTGAGCTGCAGCTAAGCCCCTGAGTGGGAGGTTTGCTCTCCACTCGGTAGGATTTTCAAAAACTTAGGCGAGCACTGGGCTGCAGCTAAGCCCCCGAGTGGGAGGTTTGCTCTCCACTTGGTAGGATTTTCAAAAACTTAGGCGAGCACTAGGCTACAGCTAAGCCCCCGAGTGGGAGGTTTGCTCTCCACTCGGTAGGATTTTCAAAAACTTAGGCAAGCACTGGGCTGCAGCTAAGCCCCCGAGTGGGAGGTTTGCTCTCCACTCGGTAGGATTTTCAAAAACTTAGGCGAGCACTGGGCTGCAGCTAAGCCCCCGAGTGGGAGGTTTGCTCTCCACTTGGTAAGATTTTCAAAAACTTAGGCGAGCACTGGGCTGTAGCTAAGCCTCCGAGTGGAAGGCTGGCTTACCACTCGGTAGGATTTTGTTTGAACTTAGGCGAGTACTTGGACTGCAGCTAAGCCTCCGAGTGGAAGGCTGGCTTACCACTCGGTAGGATTTTGTTTGAACTTAGGCAAAACGGATTCGTAGCTAAGCCTCCGAGTGGAAGGCTGGATGACCACTCGGTAGGATTTTGTTTAAACTCAGGCGAAACGGATTCGCAGCTAAGCCTCCGAGTGGAAGGCTGGCTGACCACTCGGTAGGATTTTGTTTAAACTTAGGCGAAACGGATTCGTAGCTAAGCCTCCGAGTGGAAGGCTGGCTCACCACTCGGTAAGGATTTTTTTACAAACTTAGGCGAAACGGATTCGCAGCTAAGCCACCCACTGGGGGACTGCTTTATGTGGACAAAAGTAACAACAATCACTGGGAAAATTGTAAAACTCTTGGCTTTGATAAATAAACTACAGAAGTACTTTTATTACAACTCATCCGAGTGAAAACTTAAGTATAAAAGGGACGGAGCAGATCCGCATTCCAAGCTCGTGGCTTGTCAATCTAGCGATCGACGTTGTAAAGACGGTAAGCTCCGTTGTGGAGAACTTTGGTAACAATGAAGGGGCCTTCCCAAGTAGGGGCGAGTTTGTGTGGCTTCTGTTGGTCCACTCGGAGGACCAAGTCTCCTTCTTGGAAGGCTCGGCTCTTCACATTTCTGGCATAGAATCGGCGCAAGTCTTGCTGATAGATGGTCGATCGGATCATGGCCATCTCTCTTTCTTCTTACAGAAGGTCGACTGCATCCTGCCGGGCTTGTTCTGCTTCGACTTCAGAGTAGAGCTCGACTCGCGGTGCGTTGTGAAGCAGGTCACTTGGCAGAACCGCTTCGGCTCCGTAGACCAGAAAGAACAGAGTTCTCCCAGTCGACCGATTTGGAGTAGTCTTCAATCCCCAAAGAACTGATGGAAGTTTGTCGACCCACGTGCCTGCTGCGTGCTTGAGGCCACGCATCAGCCGGGGTTTCAGTCCTTTGAGAATTAGGCCATTTGCTCTTTCTGCTTGTCCATTCGACTGGGGGTGGGCGACTGAAGCGTAGTCGACTCGTGTACCTTGAGAAGCACAGAAAGCTTTGAATTGATCGGAATCGAAGTTTGACCCATTATCAGTGATGATGCTATGCGGAACTCCATATCTGAATATCAATTCTCTGATGAAGCTGATGGCAGTGCCAACATCAAGATTTTTAATGGGCTTGGCTTCGATCCACTTGGTGAACTTGTTGACTGCCACCAATACATGGGTGAAGCCGCTCCTGCCAGTTCTCAGTGGTCCAACCATATCTAACCCCCAAACAGCGAAAGGCCACACGATTGGAATGGTCTTCAAGGCTGAGGCGGGCTTGTGTGACATATTGGAGTAGAACTGACATCCTTCACACTTGTCGACTATCTCCTTCGCCATTTCATTTGCTCTAGGCCAGTAAAAACCCGCTCGGTATGCTTTAGCCACGATGGGCCGAGAGGACGCGTGATGGCCACAGGTCCCCGAGTGGATGTCGTTGAGAATCATTCGACCTTCTTCCGGTGTTATGCATTTCTGGCTGACTCCAGTCGCACTTTCTCTGAACAACTGTCCCTTCATGACAGTAAAGTCCTTGGATCGACAGACGATCTGCCTAGCCTCTTCTTCATTCTCTGGGAGCTCTTTCCTTAGGATATACGCGACGTAAGGCACTGTCCAGTCGCGAGTGATAACCAGAACTTCCATGATTAAGTTGACCATAGCTGGGGCCTCGACTTCAGTCGGATCCGTGGCACTTTTTGGCTGCGGGGCTTCTTCGTTGAAAGGATCCTCTTGAACCGATGGCATGTGGACATGTTCCAAAAACACGCCACTGGGAATGGCTTCTCTTTTGGAACCTATCTTCGCCAAGTCATTAGCTGCTTGATTTTTCAGTCGGGGTACATGATGAAGCTCTAACCCCTCGAATTTCTTCTCCAGCTTTCTTACTGTGTTGCAGTAACCAGTCATAGCTGGGCTTCTAACGTCCCACTCCTTCATCACTTGATTAACCACCAAATCCGAGTCACCGTAGACCATGAGGCGACGGACGCCGAGTGAAATGGCCATAAGCAACCCATACAAAACTGCTTCATATTCTGCTTCATTGTTGGAGGAATCAAAGTGAATTTGGAGTACATATCTGAGCTTATCTCCTCGGGGGGAAACCAACACTACCCCGGCACCAGAACCATTCAGCATTTTAGAGCCATCAAAGAACATAGTCCAATGCTCCGAGTGAACTTGAGTCGGTAACTGCTGTTCGGTCCACTCAGCGAGGAAATCTGCTATTGCTTGGGACTTGATAGCTTTCTTTGCCTCAAATCTGATATCTAGGGGAAGGAGTTCAATCGCCCATTTTGCCACTCGACGAGTTGCATTTCTGTTGTGCAGAATCTCTGATAAGGGGGCGTCGCTGATGACTGTGATGGTATGGTCAGATAAGTAGTGAGCAACTTTCTTCGTGGTCATATAAATCCCATATACGAGCTTCTGATAATGAGGGTATCTTTGCTTTGATGGGGTTAGGACTTCAGAAATGTAATATACTGGGCGCTGAACTTTGAAGGCTTTCCCTTCTTCTTCCCGCTCGATCGTAAGTACTGTACTGACGACTTGTCCTGTGGCTGCGATGTAAAGCAGCAAAGGCTCTTTGCTGATTGGGGCAGCAAGCACCGGCTGGGTGGAAAGCAGGGTTTTCAACTCTGCAAACGCTGCATCAGCTTCAGGAGTCCACTCGAACTTATCTGACTTCTTCATCAATCGGTACAGAGGCAATGCCTTCTCACCGAGACGAGAGATGAATCGACTTAAAGCGGCCAAGCAACCAGTAAGCTTCTGAACATCGTGCACCCGCATAGGTCGTTTCATTCGGAGTATAGTGCCCACTTTCTCTGGGTTTGCATCGATTCCTCATTCGGAAACGAGAAAACCGAGCAGCTTCCCGCCAGGAACTCTGAATGTGCACTTGGATGGATTAAGCTTGATAGCATACCTCCTGAGGTTGGCAAATGTTTCAGCGAGGTCAGTCAGCAGGTCGGAACCTTTCCGAGACTTAACCACAATGTCATCCATGTATGCTTCCACATTCCGACTGATTTGAGTGAGCAAACACTTCTGAATCATCCTCATGAACGTGGCTCCGGCATTCTTGAGGCCGAATGGCATGGTGACATAACAGAAGCATCCGAATGGGGTGATGAAAGCTGTTTTGATCTCATCGGGTCCAAACAGACGGATCTGATGGTACCCGGAATAACCGTCTAAAAAAGACAGTCGCTCACATCCCGCGGTTGAGTCGACTATTTGGTCGATGCGGGAAGAGGAAAATGATCTTTTGGGCAGGCCCGATTGATATGTTTAAAGTCAATGCACATGCGAAGTGACTTGTCCTTCTTGGGGACCATGACAACATTGGCGAGCCACTCGGAGTGGTAAATCTCTCGGATAAGCTCTACTGCTAAGAGCCGAGCCACCTCTTCGCCAATAGCCTTCCTTTTCTAAACGGCGGACCGTCGCAGATGTTCCTTGACAGGTTTCGCCTTTGAATCGACTCGCAAACGGTGCTCAGCCAGCCCCCTGGGTACACCTGGCATGTCAGAAGGTTTCCATGCAAAGATGTCCCAGTTCTCACGGAGGAACTGGATGAGCGCTTCTTCCTATTTGGGGTCGAGTGTTGTGGAGATATTAGTTGGAGCAGCGTTGGGGTCGGTCGGGTGGATGTGAACTGGTTTTGTCTCACCGGATGACTAAAATGCTGACTCCGTAGTGGGCTTCTTGGCTCGCAACAAATCACTCGGGTCTGCATTTCTCTGGTGTTCCTGCCACTCTTCTACCACCATTTGAGCATCAGCGATCTTTGAGCCTTTCTGGAAGCACTCTTCCGCCTTCTTGCGATTACCAGTAACAGTGATCACTCCTTTAGGGCCAGACATCTTCAATTTGAGGTACACGTAACATGGTCGAGCCATAAAACATGCATAAGCTGGCCTGCTCAAAATAGCGTGGTAGGCACTCTGGAAATCTACAACCTCAAATGTCAACTTTTCTTTGCGGAAGTTCTTGGAGTCACCAAAAACCACATCGAGAGCAATCTGGCCGAGTGATGCGGTCTTCTTGCCAGGAATGACTCCATAGAAACTCATGTTGCTTGTGCTCAGTCTGGACATTGGAATGCCCATCCCTTCCAGCGTCTCTCATACAGTATGTTTAAACTACTGCCGCCATCCACCAATACTTTAGTCAGTTGAGTACCTTGGACGACTAGGTCGACCACCAGTGCCTGCCTCCCAGGGGTGGCTATGTGCGTCGGGTGATCTGACTGGTCGAATGTGATGGCCATCTGAGACCACTTCAGATAATTGGGCGTCGCCGGAGTGGCCATATTCACTTCTCGGTTTATAACTTTCAGTCGGTTTTTGCTCTCAACGTCAGCAAAAATCATCAGGGTGGAATTGATCTGAGGATATTCTTCATCACTATCCCCCTTGTCCTCAACTTTGTCCGACTCTTTTTCCTTATCCTTGGACTGTTTCCCTTGGAACTGCTGTATCAAGAGTTGACACTGTCGAGTGGTATGCTTTGGGTAAATGAAGTTACCCTCTTCATCTTTCTTCGTGTGGATGTGACACGGTAAATCCATCACGTCGTTTCCTTCTTTATCCTTTACTTTCTTGGGGTTCCAAGGCCCCTTGGGCTTTCCTTTGAACTTTCCTTGAGTCACGGCCAAGGCTTCTCCAGGAGCAGCTGGCTCGGCTTTCCGCTTTTGCTTCCGACTGGAGTTCCCTCCTCCGGTTTCCTGGGCGACTGACTTGTGCTTGCCGCTCCGGAGCCGATCCTCTTCCTCACCATTGGCATATTTGGTGGCTATTTCCATCATTCGACTCAGAGACATGTCTCCGGTTCGACCGAATTTCAGGCTTAGCTCTCTGTACTTAACGCCTTCCTTGAAGGCGCAGACTGCCTGGTGATCAGATACATTCTCTACTGTGTGATGCAATGTGATCCATCTCTGGATGTAATCTCTCAAAGTCTCATTCGACTTCTGCACACAAGATTGCAGCTCTGTCAGTCCTGTTGGTCGCTTGCATGTTCCTTCGAACGTTCTGACAAACACTCGGGAGAGGTCTTCCCACGTGTAAATGCTGCTGGGTATCAACTGATTCAGCCATGCCCTGGCTGATCCCTCCAACATAAGAGGCAGATGTTTCATGGCCACCTCGTCATTTCCGCCGCCGATCTAGACAGCCACTCAGTAGTCTTCAAGCCAAGTATCGGGCTTAGACTCACCGTTGAACTTACTCACTCCAGTCACCAACCTGAAGTTGGGAGGAATCACTGCGGCTCTGATGGCTCTGCTGAAATACTCTGGTCCGGAGACATGCACTCGACTACTGGTGGGTACATCTCTGTCGTTACCCTCTCTGTGAGCTCTATTCCGGTCGACCAGGCCTTGAATGATGATGGATCTCGCATCAAAGCCTGGTTCCCTGGGGTCGACTGGGATCCTTCGTCTGCCACTGTGTTGGCGTCTATCATCCTGCTGTTGAGGCACATAGGACCCACCCCTTGGGGGAGGAGTGGGCACTCGACGTCGATCGTTGCGATCGAATCGGTGATCATACTGCTCACGGTTCCTGTACTAATCGTGCCGGTCTCCACGCCCTTCACGCCTCGGGGGCGATCTGGGGCTATGAGCCGACTGGACTGTGTTCGCTGCCACGGATCTGCTGTGAATCCTGTTCCGCGACTGCGATACAGCTGAATTCTGATCTCCCGCTGCTCGGAGCAAATCTCTGATCTGCATCAAGCCTCTGCCAGCCTCTGACTGGGAAGGCTGAATTGATTCTGCTATACGGGCATCAGCTGCTAAATTCTGAATTGGAGTTCAATATACCTGAGTCGGAGGTGGAAAGAGCTGGCGTCGACTGGAGTCAGGAATCCATTGCCGCGCGCGCTCGTCGAGTGCTCGCTGAAGGTTCTCCAGTCGAGTGCGCTCAGCCAAGTTGGCCAAGCGGGCGTCCTCTAAGGCGCGAGCCTCAGGGGTTTCTCCAACGATTGGAGTGTGAAGCGCATCCATGTTCCGGCGGAGAAGTTCTTCCCTCTGCAGCGAATTGAGGGGCTCGGGGAGGTATTCCTCATGGACGTGCGACGGATCACCTCCGTCGTCACCTCCCTCGACACCTTGAAAGCCGGGGGGACCGTGTGGTCCATTGACCATCAGGACCTCTGCCGCTGGATCACTGTTGTCGCACTCGGATGCAGTCTCTGCGGAGCCAGTCGAACAGGCCGTAGAGAGATTTGTCGGGCTCGATTGCCATGACCTGGGCGGTGGTCGACTGGCGAGCCACCGCGTGCCTCACCCACCGCTGAAGCCTCGACCGACCGGAGCGCTTGCACCAGCGGGAAGCTGGGAGGGAGGATGACACAAAAACCGGTCGATACTGGGTCGATGGTTACCGCAGGAGGACACCGCGGACGCATGCCCGAAAGTGTGTAGCTCCGCGGACTGGGAGCGCGTCGATGTCGAGTGGAGCTTCCTGCAGCCAGGCAGAGTCATCGACGACGAACGTAAGCGCGCCGAGACGAACGTAAGCCCTCAACCAAAACTCCGCTTGAAACCATGATGAAGGGATTCGGAAAAATTGCAACTTCTCCAATAAGTCGCTAAGACACCGGCCCCATGGTGGGCGCCAACTGTCGTGGTTCTAAGTCTGACAGTAGTGTAGGGGGGTACTAAGGGAGAGGCAAGATCCTAGCAATGGAGTAGTTGTGCATGCAAGAGTTTTACGAGTTCAGGCCCTTCTCGGAGGAAGTAACAACCCTACGTCTCGGTGCCCGGAGGCGGTCTACTGGATTATATGCGTGAGAGTTACAGGGGTGCGAACCCTTCTGCCTGTGGAGGGGGTGGCTTATATAGAGTGCGCCAAGACCCCAGCCAGCCCACGTAGAGGAGGATTCAATGTACATAAAGACCCGACATTACTGGTAACGTCTTACATAAAGCGATATCATGGCCATAAAGACTACTTAATAACAGACCGTTTGGATGCGGAGTGACCCTAGATCTCCTAGTGGTCGAGTGAGTCTTCATGGTCGAGCTGTCTTCAAGTCCGTCGAGTGGAATTCTTCCAGGTCGAATGAAAAACAACTTCTTCTAGAGATGTCCTTGGGGAGGGTACCTTGGACAGGTCCATGACCCTACCCTAGGTACATGGCTTCATCACTGACCTACACGGTTGCAATGTCATGTTGCAGACTACTCAGATGACGAATAAGGTGCGATAGGTCGTTGTCATGCACTCAGCTATGCCGTTGGAGTTGATGGACTCATTTACCTTCAAAGCTTCCACAGTTATTTAGTTTAGATGGCCTTCAGCCATACTGTTTTTGTGTACTCATACTCTTTATGAGGACCTCGATGTAATAAGTGTGTGATTGAACTCTGCTATAATTCTTCGAGTATTGTGTGTGTCAGCATTACCACTCCAGGGATGACACTTAAGCACAGAGACTTTGGTCCATTGGGATCGTGGTCGCTACACTCTGATGCCAATTGAAAGGATCGATATGGTTGACTAGAGCGGGCGGGGGGTGAATAGGCAACTTACAATTTTTAGCTTTTCTTTACCAAATTAAACTTAACATCAAATTAGGTTGTCTATATGTGCAACTAGGTGAGCAACCTATATGATGCAACAACAACAAGTAAACAAGCAAGCAAGGGATAGAACACAATAAAAGCTTGCAAAAGTAAAGGTAAGAGATAACCAAGAGTGGCACCAGTGTAGATAAGGATGTGTTACCGAAGTTCCTTCCCTTTGAGAGGAAGTACGTCTCTGTTGGAGCGATGTGGAGGCACAATGCTCCCCAAGAAGCCACTAGGGCCACCATATTCTCCTCCCGCCCTCACACAGTGCAAGATGTCGTGATTCCACTATTGGTGCCCGACCGAACCTTTACAAACAAGGTTGGGGCTATCTCCACAACTTAATTGGAGGCTCCCAACGACACCATGAAGCTTCACCAGAATGGAATATGGCTCAGAGGTGACCTTTACCGTCTAGGGTGCTCAAACACCCAAGAGTAACAAGATCCGCAAGGGATTAGTGGGGGCGATCAAATTTCTCTTGGTGGAAGTGTAGATCGAGGCCTTCTCAACCAATCCCTAGAGAATCAGCAAGTTTGATTGGCTAGGGAGAGAGATCGGGTGAAAATGGAGATTTGAGCAAAAATGGAGCTTGGGAAGGGAAGAGGTGGTCTTCTAGAGGAAGAAGACCCCCTTTATATAGTGGGGGAAAAGATCCAATTATTATCCCCCTTTCTTAGCCCGAGCGGCGCGGTACTACCGCACAGAGCCACGGTACTACCGCACAGGTTTGCGGTACTACCGCTGCAGAGTGTGGTACTACTACTTGTGTAAAAGTGGCCAGATGAAGGCCTGTTGCACAGGACAACGAGTGGTAGAACCGCTAGAGCAGTACTACCGCGCGCCCCTACGGTACTACCATAAGGCAGGGCTCAACTAGCGTTGGAATTGCACGAGAGTAAAAAATTACTTTCGTGACTACTTCCGCTGAGGTTGGGGTGGTGCAAAAATCAGGCACGGTACTACCGCTCACAGAGGGCGGTACTCTCGCGTAGGGCGGATGTAAAAAATTATATCCGTGCCTACTTCCGCATGCTTCAGCGTCAGGGCTGGAGGTAATGGTACTACCGCTCACTAGGGGCGGTACTACCACTGGAGCTTGCGGTACTACCGCTCCCTTGAGTAGTACTACCACACGTCACTGAGGCTTTAGCATTTGGCAGCCTTCATATCGCAGAGACATGGATAAACAAACGATTCTCCATTGAAGTGAAGGAAAGAGGTGCAAAAGCACAGATGTGTACGTGTTGATACCCTAACCTTTCCGGAGCGGACCCCCTCTTAATAGTACGGCTTTTCTACGACTCAAATCCACCAAAAAGAAACGCAGAGAACAACCGTCTTTGATAGGCTCTGAGGGGCACCGAATCGTCTTGTGCCTAGACATGAGATATCTGAAATGCTCAATGCACATGATTAGTCCACAAATACATTGTCATCAATCACCAAAACCACTCAGGGAGAAATATTCCCTTACACTAGCCACAACACATTATTTATGTGTTGAAATGCTATTTTTTGTACGGAAATGCTACCGAAGCGTGTTGTTAATTACGTGTACGGGTTCCCCATGGGGATAAAAAACGGACGGGGATGGGGATGGGAATATTTTTATACCCATAGACGGGTATGGGGACGGGGACGGGCATGGAAGGCTGTCGCAGGGATGGGGATGGGAGTCCAATACCCGCATGGGTAATACCCATTGCGAGGCTGACCTGAAAAGGGTCCGCTCTGTGTTATAATGACCATCGGTAATATTACTTGGAGCCATATTTTTATTCATCACATGTTATGAGTTTTGCTTGGAGCGTCGTGTATTATATGAGTCTTTGCTTTGTTTGCTTTTTAGTTTGTCACAATCATCTTTGCTGGACACACCTATTTGAGAGAGCCTCACATTTATCATGATTTGTTGGAATAGTCGATGAGCTTCACTTATATCTTTTGAGCTAGGCAGTTGCTCTAGTACTTCACTTATATCTTTGTGAGCACGGCGGTGATTTAATTTTGAAGAAATATTTGCACTCTCATGCTTCACTTATATCTTTTTGAGAGTTGATAATACTAATGGTAATTTGCACAAGATATGAATTTGATCCCAAAAGAATGAATATTCAAGAGGGATATAATAAAAACTTTCATGAAGATCATTGGATGTGATAAGTTTGATTGCTTTTAATCGTTTTGCGATATGGATATGATATTATGTGAGTCATGTTAGTGAGTGATTCTGATTTAGTAAGGATATTGGCGTTAAGGTTTGTGATTCCCTATGCATGCACGTAAAGTCAATAGTTATGCAACGAAGTTACATCCTACTTATGGTGCATTATTCAGTGTTAATTATGTTCAATGCATGTTTATGACCGTTTTTGTTTTTTGGTTGGTCACTTCTCAATCTATTTGCTAGCCTTCATTTGTACTAAGCGGGAATGTTGCTTGTGCATCAAATTCCTTAAACGCAAGTTGTGCCAAATGCGTCCACCATACCTACCTATGTGTGGTATTTCCATGACGTTCCAAGTAAATTTGCATATGCTAGCTCTACTTTTTCAAAATAATTTTCAGTTTTGTGTGCCCATACCACTCATGAAGCGGCGGGGTGGCCAATATTTTCCATGCTAGGGGGGTTATTCTCACGATGAGTGTTTATTCACTTGTCATTGCACGCGAGTGTGGCAGGTAATAGGGATGCCCAGTCCCGAAATGAAAAATAATAATATGATGAGAATAATAAATTCCTTGGAAAGTGTTGGTATGAAAGGTACTCGTGGATACGGCTAGCCATGGATTGTGAAAGAATGATGGAAAGGAAATAAACTTTATTTTTTGTTTGGGAACCGCCTATAATGTGTCTAGCATGGAAGATATTGGGAATTCTCGGTCATTTTAGTTGACAAGAAAAGCATGCCTCTCAAAATAATTTTATATCTCTAATTTAAGCCTTGAGCTCTGGCACCTTTGCAAATTTATGCTTCCCTCTATGAAGGGCCTATCTATTTTAATTTTATGCAATTTTTATTTTTATTTTGACTCTCCATCTTCTCTTATAAAGCACCAACTAGAGAGCACTATTGTCATACTTGTGCATTGGGTGTAGCTAATATTGAGTGTGTTTCATGAATGGATCAATGATTGAGCATAATGTGCTAGGGATAACTTTCTTTAGCATTGATATTTTGAAAGACATTATTGCTTGTTAGTATGCTTGAGTATTTATGTCTTCATGTCAAACTGTAGACTATTGCTTTGAATCATTCAAGTCCAAATGTCCATGCCACAAAATTAAAGATTATATGATGAATATGATAGGTAGCATTCCACATCAAAAATTCTGTTTTTATCATTTACCTACTCAAGGACGAGCAGGAATTAAGCTTGGGAATGCTTGATACGTCTCCAACGTATCTATAACTTTTTATTGTTCAATGCTATTATAGTACCAATCTTGAATGTTTTATATGCAATTACAAGCAATTATATATCATTTTTTGGGACTAACCTATTAACTTAGTGCCCAATGCCAGTTGCGGTTTTTGCCTGTTTTTGGTTTTCCTAGAATATCAGTACCAAACGAAGTCCAAATGCCACAAAACTTTTTGGAGATTTTTTTTCTGGATATAAGAGACCCTGGAAGCTTCGAGAGAGAACGAGAAGATGAAGCTGAGGCCCACGAGGCACCAAGGCGCGCCCAAGGGGGGTGGGCACGCCCTGGTGGCTCGTGGGGACCACATAGCTCCATTTGACCTAACTCTGCCTTTATAAATTCTCTAAAATCGGGAAACCAATAGAGGAGTCCACGAAATAGTTTTTATGCCGCCACAAGTTCCTTTTCTCGAGAGATCTCATCTGGAGGCCTTTTTCGGCACTCTGTCAGAGGGGGAAACAATCATGGAGGGGTTCTTCATCATCCTTGTTGCCCCTCCGATGATGCGTGGGTAGTTTACCACTGACCTATGGGTCCATAGTTAGTAGCTAGAGGGCTTCTTCTCTCTATTTGATCTTCAATACAATGTTCTCCATGATGTTGTTGGAGTTCTATTCGATGTAATCACTTTTTGCGGTGTGTTTGTTGGGATCCATTGAATTGTGAGTTTATGATCAGATTATCCATGAATATTAATTGAGTTTTCTTTGAACTCTTTTATGCATGATTATTATAGCTTCATATTTCTCCCCGATCTATTTATTTGGTTTGGCCAACTAGATAGATTTATCTTACAATGGCAGAGGTGCTGGTAATGGGATCGATCTTGCGGTGCTCAATCCCAATGACAGTAGGGGACATGAGACATATTGTATCATTGCTATTAAGGATAAAAAGATGGGTTTATTCATGCGTGAGTTTACTTTGTCTACATCATGTCATCTTGCTTAAGGCGTTGCTCCATTCTTTACGAACTTAATACTCTAGATGCATGCTGGATAGCGGTCGATGTGTGGAGTAATAGTAGTAGATGCAGAATCGTTTTGGTCTACTTGTCTCGGACATGATACATATATACGTGATCATTGCCTTGGATATCGTCATGATTATTCGCTTTTCTATCAATTGCGCAATAGTAATTTTTCTACCCATCGTATGTTATTTTCAAGAGAGAAGCCCCTGGTGAAAACTATGGCCCCCGGTTCTACTTTTATCATAAATTAAAATCTGAAAATAGCTTGCTGCAATTTTTATTTATTTTGCATTCAATCTATCTATCTACCACTACAAAATTTAATCTTGCAAATAACCACCGAGGGATTGAGAACCCCTTGTTCGCGTTGGGTGCAAGTATTTGTTATTTTGTGTGCAGGTACTGCTAAAGAGTTGATGCGTGATTCTCCTACTGGATTGATAACCTTGGTTTCATAACGAGGGAAATACTTATCTCTATTGTACTACATCATCCCCTCCTCTTTGGGGAAATCCCAACGCAGCTCACAAGTAGTAGTAAGGATGAAATAATTGGTCTTGCTTCTATTGCCATACCTCCTCCTGATCCGTTAGAACAATATCTGCTAGACCATGAAATTGATATGCATATGAAAGAAAGAAATGAAATCGATGAGGTATTATTTAATCAAGCACCTATCCTTAAACATAATTTTCCTATTGAAACTCTTGAAGGTCCCTCTCCACCTAAGGGTGATCCCGTTTTTGAATTGAAGAAATTGCCCGATATGTTGAAATATGCTTATCTTGATGAAAATAAGATATATCATGTTATTATTAGTGTTAACTTTTCAGATCAAGAAGAAAAGAGATTACTTAAAAATCTGTGGAAGCATTGTGCTGCTATTGGATATACTCTTGATGACTATGTTGGAAAAGGCAGTGCCTAGGAGGCGCTTAGGCACGCCTAGGCACTAGGCAATGGCTAAACGCCTCGCCTAGGGCATAAATGGAGGTCTAGGCAGAGCAAGTAAGGAATTGCCTACCCAAGTAAGAAATCATGCCACAGACTACACTGATATGTCAAATTGGTTATATTCCAATGGTGGTAGACGGTAATTAACTTATTTATATGCCCTAAATTAATATCAACACCCATATAATAATTACAAATACACTACGAGTAAAAACTATATTACCGCCTAGGTCGCGCCTAGGGCGCTTAGGCACCGCCTAGGCACTAGGCGAAGGTCAACCGCCTTGCTTACGCCTACCGCCTTTTCCAACCTTGCTTGATGATATTAAGGGCATTAGTCCCACTCTATGTCAACACAAGATTAATATGGAACCTGCTGCTAAGCCAGTTGTTGATCATCAACGTCATCTAAATCCTAAAACCTGAAATATTAAAGCTTCTGGAAGCAAGTATAATCTATCCCATATATAGCTAATAGTAGATGGGTAAGTCATGTACATTGTGTTCCTAAGAAAGGATGTATAACTATTGTTCCTAATGATAAAAATGAACTCATCCCACAAAGAATTGTAACTAGTTATGGAATGGTGATTGATTTTATAAAATTAAACAAAGCTACTAGAAAAGATCATTAAACCCTTGCCTTTTATTGACCAAATGTTAGAAAGATTTTCTAAGCATACACACTTTTGTTCCCTAGATGGTTATTCTGCTTTTTCTCAAATACTTGTATCACAAGAAGATCAAGAGAAACCGCCTTTACTTGTCCCTTTGGAACTTATGCTTATATACATATGCATTTTGGTTTATGTAATGCACTCGCTACCTTTCAAAGATGTATGATTGCTATATTCTCTGATTTTTGTGAAAAGATTGTTGAGGTATTGATGGATGATTTTTCCGTTTATGGAACTTCTTTTGATGATTGCTTAAGCAACCTTGATCGACTTTTGCAGAGATGTGAAGAAACTAATATTGTCTTGAATTGGGAGAAGTGCCACTTTATGGTGAATGAAGGTATTGTCCTTGGGCATAAAATTTCTGAAAAGGGTATTGAGGTAGACGAAGCTAAAGTTGATGCAATTGAGAAAATGCCATGTCCTAAAGATATAAAAGGTATAAGAAGTTTCCTGGGTCATGCTAGTTTTTATAGGAGGTTCATTAAAGACTTCTTTAAAATTTCTAGGCCTCTTACTAATCTTTTACAAAAAGATGTTCCATTTTTTTGATGATGATTGTGTAGAAGCCTTTGAAATACTTAAGAAAGCCTTGGTTTCTACACCTATTGTCCAACCACCTAGTTGGGATCTACCTTTCGAAATTATGTGTGATGCTAGTGACTATGCAGTTGGTGTTGTTCTAGGAAAAAGAGTTAATAAGAAACTGACTGCTATTCATTATGCTAGTAGAACTCTAGACAATGCTCAAAGAAATTATGCTACTACCGAGAAAGAATTTTTAGCAGTTGTGTTTGCATGTGATAAATTCAGATCTTATATTGTTGATTCTAAAGTAACTTTTCACATTGATCATGTTGCTATTAAATACCTTATGGAAAAGAAAGATGCTAAACTTATGTTGATTCGGTGGGTTCTTTTGCTACAAGAATTTGACTTGCATATTATTGATAGAAAGGGAGTTGAGAATCTCATAGTTGATAATTTGTCTAGAATGGAAAATGTTCTTGATGACCCACTGCCTATTGATGATAGTTTTCTGGATGAACAGTTAACTGTCATAAATGCTTCTCGTAATACTCCTTGGTATGCAGACTATGCTAATTAATTACATTGTTGCCAAATATATACCACCTAGTTCCACATGCCAACAAAAGAAAATTTTCTTCTTTGATTTAAGACATTACTTTTGGGATGACCCACACCTATATAAAGGAGTAGATGGTGTTATTAGACGTTGTGTACCTGAGCATGAACATGAACAAATCCTACGGAAGTGTCACTCTGAGGCATATGGAGGATACCATGCTGGAGACAGAACTGCACATAAGGTATTACAGTATGGGTTTTATTGGCCTACTGTTTTCAAATATGCACGTAAGTTCGTTCTTTCTTGTGATGAATGTCAAAGAATTGGTAATGTCAGTACACGTCAGGAAATGCCTATGAATTAGTCACTTTTTATTGAACCATTTGATGTTTGGGCATTTGATTATATGGGGACTTTTCCTTCCTCTAATGGGTATACACATATTTTAGTTGATGTTGATTATGTTACTAAGTGGGTAGAAGCTATTCCAACTAGTAGTGATGATCACAACACTTCCATTAAAATGCTTAAGAAGCCATTTTCTCGAGGTTTGGAGTCCCTAGATATTTAATGACTAATGGTGGTTCACATTTTATTCATGGTGCTTTCCATAAACTTCTTGCTAAATATTATGTTAACCATAAAATTGCAACCATCCCCAGTCTAGTGGTTAAGTTGAACTGAGTAATAGAGAGATCACATTAATTTTGCAAAAGACCGTTAATAGATCTAGCAAGAATTGGTCTAAGAAACTTGATGATGCATTATGGGCATACCGAACTTCTTATAAGAATCCTATGGCTATGTCTCCGTATAAAATGGTATATGGAAAAGCATGCAATTTACCTCTTTAGTGATAACATAAAACATATTGGGCAATTAAAGTACCCCGAAGGCTCCGCACCAAGCACCAGATCATGCAACCTTCACCGAGAAAACGCCCATACAGCGGGGTCTTCTATGAGTGGTCGTCAAGTGTAACATCCCATATTTCCAATTTGGCATGTTATACATTAGATCATCATTGCATAGCATATTTTATTGCATTTTTGGTTGATCCTAGAAATTCTACGCAACTCAAAGACCCGCGGAGAGAGTTGGGAATTTCATTATTTTCATAATTGAGTTTCAAATTTTGAAAAGAGGATCATTTGGTTTTAATTATTTTTCTCTCCAAATATTTCCAATATGAAAATAAAAGAGATGGGATAAAATGACTTCTCCAAAATAAAGAAATATTGGAGGAAAAATATTAAAATCAATTAAGATTTTTATTCGGAGTTTTATTGCTATTTTATTTGAATTAGGAAAAAAAATGCGTTTTTCAAAATTGCATTAGAGTCCTAAATAAATGTTCACTTTGTCCGCTATATTTTTAGAGGACGGGGAAAATTTATTTCAGGATTTTTGGAGTCCTTTTAGTATTTCTTTTCTTTGTTTTTCTCCATGTTGGAATATTTTAAAAAAACTCCAACCGACCTACCGGGTCGTGTCCGCCTGGGACACCGATCTGGCCGGCCCTTATAAGGCCCAAGGCCCCCCGCAGCCAAACCCTAGCCGCCCCCCCCCCTCCCGCCTTGAAACCCGCGCCGCCGCCGCATGCAGCAGCAGCTGCCGGAGCCCGTCGCCGCCTCGCCGCCAAACCCGACCCCACCGCCAGTGGTATAAGCCGCCGCCGTAGTATGTTTTTTTTAAGAAAAACCATTCGGGTTTTTTAAAACCTAGATTCGTTTTTTAGATTAGATCGGTTTGGTTTTCCCGGTTTATTTAAATCACGGACATTCGTCCGTACGTTCGTTTTAACAAACAGTGTTCACCCGTTAGCCGCAGACAGCGAACGTTCGTTCGTTAGCCTGTTTGTCAGTTTTTCTTTTTCCAGGGTTTTTCCGCGATTATTTTCGATCGCGATTTCTGCCCTGATCTTAGTTTTAGTTTATCTTTTCGCTCGTTTATCAGAATCAGGCGATTCAAGCTCCTAGATCTTTGTCTCAAAGCCCTCTTTATGTTTAACCAAATTGAACAAGATTTTGGTACTGTAAAATTTGACTTTAGTCCAGATTAGTAAACAGAGCTTGTTTCTTTCACAGTTTGAGTTTCGTTGCTTCATTTCATTTGATTCTTTTTGCAAACCGGAGTTCTTAAGTTGAACTTTCTGGTTAGATCTTCTTTTGTTTGAGTTTTACCTGTGCTTCTAGTTGAGTGCTTATGTATGTTATTGTCTGTTTGCGATAGAGTACCCGGAGTGTGAAGTGTGCTACTACGAGTCTCTAGGTTTTGCAGATCATCAGCAAGGCAAGTAACACTTTGATAATACCTCTTTACTATCCAATTTTTATTGCATTAGATCAACCCTCAAACATTGCATGTTTAGGATCTGATTAATATGTGGGTTTTGGGAAGTAGATGATGAGGTAGAACCTATTGTCCTGTTTATTATCAAACCTTGGGAGTTACATCTACGTTATGCTCAGGATTGCTATGCTATGCTTGTAGACGTGGATTGGGTGAGTGTATCCATGACAGATGTGAGTATTGTTTATTAATGGTTAACTTAAGGTGGCTACTTAAAACCACATCTGGGTGGATTGCTTGTGGGCACCTGGAGAATCCATTGTTGTCCTAGGATATCCCGGGGTTCCGTGTGATCATCCTACGGTCCGCCACCTAGGCTCAAAGGGATCATAAGTTTATTCACGCTAGAAACTTCAGTGTGCAGCCACAAGCTATTATGGGCTCTAGCATAGTTGAGTATGTTGCATGACCTCTTTCAGTGGTGGGCTAGCAGATGTAGGGGAAAGTACGTGTAACTGTCTATCTAAAGTAAAGAGTTACTATTTTTGAAAGACTGTGTCTCGGTCATCCGTTTCTCAAACACCATGTAGTGCGAGAAATCTAACGGAGGAGATCGAGTCTTGTGCGGAAAAGTGCGCAAACCTCTGCAGAGTGTATAAAGTAATCATGGTTAGCTGTGTCCCCAGTTATGGACATCTTGAGTATCTGGATTCTTGGATTATCATGTTGATCTCATCACTGTAAAGTAAAGTAATCTGATTGGGTTAATGATGATGCTTAATTGGGATTGAATTGGAGGAACCTTCTCAATGTTTAACAACCACCATGATAGTTAAATAAAATTTATTCCTTTGTTGTAGGAAAAAATTGGCTTTATGCAAAATTGTAACCATAGAGCTTTCCACCAGCCATATTGCATGTAGTGATAGCATTTATTCTGTTCATTACTCTATGTGTTACATTGCGAGCATATTCCATGTGCTCACCCGTTTCGGGCTGCAACATCTCATGTTGCAGATTTTTCAGACAACGAGTAAGGTGCCATAGGTCGTTGTCTTTCACTCAGCTATGCCGTTGGAGTTGATGGACTCACTTTACCTTCCAAGCCTTCCGTTGTTATCGTATTTAGATGGCCTTAAGCCATATTATTGTAATAAGTTCTCTTTTGAGACATTCGATGTAACAAGTGTGTGACTGCTACTTTGTTATAAATCCTAAAGTACTGTGTGTGTCAGCATTACTGATCCAGGGATGCCACTGATGCACAGAGACTAGACTATTTTAGGTCTGGTCGCTACATCAAGAGAGGAGGATATCGGCAAAGAGGATAAATCTGAAGAAGAAGCGGGAAGCCAGATTCAGGAGGAAGATCAAGCCATACCTATGGAAGAGATTACATAGAAGGGAGGTATTCTGCAACCCCTTTATGATCATCTCTCCCCATCTGAAATTGATACCTTAAGGGCCTTTGAAACCGTCTGTGCTCAGAATAATCTCTCACTCATGAAGTTATTCTGTTGGAGGAGCAAAACCGTGCCCCACGGAATATCAACCATAGTTTGGAGTACTTATTGAAGCTAAAGGACAAGCCCACTACATTGTCACCACCATCACCGAAGAAAGAAACTTGAGTACACGGGTATGGGCACCACCCTAGGCTTGCCAAGCTTGGGAGAGGTGCCCCGGTATCTTATCACCATCACTTTTATTATATTTGTCTATCTTAGTTCGATCCTTTGTTATTTCATGATTTAGAAGAATAAAAGTTTAGTATGATCTATTCTCGAGTGCTAGTTTCGTGATATATCTATGTAATCGAGTTGAGAGTTATATAATAAAGAGTAGTTTGAGTTTTGCTTCTTTACTTTTATGTTCCAATCTAAGCAATGAAAAGAATAAAAAGATTGTATGCTAATTCCATGGAAAGTAATGACTTTACATAAAGAAAAGTATAAGTGATAAAATTGTTGGAAGTTAATAAACATAGTATTGGTTAATGCTGCAATTCATGAAAGATTAGTAAAGGAAGAGAGGATTCACATATAAATATACTATCTTGGACATCTTTTATGATTGTGAGTCCCCATTAAACATTTTATGTCAATTAGTTGACGTTGGACAAGGAAGACAACGTAATGCGTTATGTTTGCTTGTATTCACATAGAAGTTATATTGTCATGGGATCCTCCAACATGTGGTGCTTGCTCAATATCTTTTGCTAGCCGAAAATCCCCACTAAGTAGATATACTACTTGTGCATCCAAAACCCTTGAACCCAGTTTCATGCCATGAGAGTCCAGTATATCTACCTATGGATTGAATAAGATCCTTCAAGTAAGTTGTCATCGGTGCATAAAGAAATAAAAATTGCTCCTAAATATGTATGATATTTTATTGTAAGGGAAAATAAGTTTTGTACGATCTTGTGATGGTAAACAAATAAAAGCGACATACTGCATAATAAAGGTTGCTATCACAAGGGGCAATATAAAGTGACGTCCCTTTATATTAAGAGCTTGCCCATCCAAAAATAAAAAGTGCATGACAATATGCGCTCCTCTTTGTGAAGGGCCTATCTTTTACCTTTCTGTATTTACTTTTTATGTAGGAGTCAATAGTGTAATTCTCTATCCCTTTTTCATTTTTCTCTTTGCAAGCATCATGTGGTGGGGAAAGATCTAGGCACATATATCCAATTGGATATGAGTGATCATGAGTTATTATTGTTGAAATTACCCTTCAGGTAAACAGGTTGGGAGGCGAAACTATAAAACCCCTATATTTTTATGTGTCTGACTAAAGCTTTTGCTCCATATATATGCGGTGAGTGTCAGTAATCATAGAAGACTAAATGATAGTTGAGTATGTGAACTTGCTAAATAAAAGCTCTTACATAAGATTCTTCCTGAGAATATGATGAATTCTAATTGCTTTGTTGACTGAGAACATAGTTTGTTAGTTTTCATGAAAATTTATGCTTTATACTTCATTATTGTGATGAAATGTTACTTGTTCATGAGAAGTTTCATGATGGTATATTGCTGACATGATAATGATCATGATGCTACTATGTACTTATTTTGTTTTTATCGACACCTCTCTCTCTCTCTCTCTCTCTCTCTCTCTCTCTCTCTCTCTATAAACATGTGGTCATGATTATCGATTTCGGTTTTCTCCTGAGGACAAGCAAGGTCTAACCTTGGGGGAGTTGATACGTCCATTTTGCATCATGTTTTCCTACTGTTATTTATAATGTTTTTGATCATTATAACACTTTGTTATGCAATTCTAATGTCTTTTCTCTCTTATTTTGCAAAAAAATTACATGAAGAGGGAGATTGTCGGCAGCTGGAATTCTCGACCGAAAAAGCTACATCAGAGATACCTAGTCTGCAGAACTCCAAATGAGTTGAAATTTCACGGAGACTTTTTATGGAATATATGAAAAATACTGCAGCCAAGAAGTACCATAGGGGACCCACGAGCTGCCCACAAGGCACCTGGGTGCCGCCACCCCCTGGGCGCGCCCAGGTTCCTTGTGGGGCCACTAGTAGGCTTCTAGCCCCCATCTTCTGCTATATGAAGGGTTTTGACCTAGAAAAAAAGAGATAACTTTCGGACGAAGCGCCACCGTCTCGAGGCGGAACCTGGGCAGGAGCACTTTTGCTCTCCGGCGGAGCGATTCCGCCAGGGATACTTCCCACCGGGAGGGGGAAATCGAAGCCATCGTCATCACCAACGATCCGCTCATAGTGGGAGGACCAATCTTCATCAACATATTCGCGAGCACCATCTCATCTCAAACCCTAGTTCGTCTCTTGTATTCAATCTTTGTCTCAAAACCTCAGATTGGTACCTGTGGGTTACTAGTAGTGTTGATTACATCTTGTAGTTGATGCTAGTTGGTTTATTTGGTGGAAGATTATATGTTCAGATCCTTGGTGCTATTCAATACCCCTCTGATCTTGAACATGAACATGATTTGTGAGTGGTTACTTTTGTTCTTGAGGACATGGGAGAAGTCTTGTAAGTAATCATGTGAATTTGGTATTTGTTTGATATTTTGATGATATGTATGTTGTTGCTTCCTTTACTGGTGTCATGTGAACATCGACTGCATGACACTTCACCATACTTGGGCCTAAGGGAAGGCATTGTTGAGTAATAAGTAGATGATGGGTTGCTAGAGTGACAAAAGCTTAAACCCTAGTTTATGTGTTATTTCATAAGGGGCTGATTTGGATCCATATGTTTCATGCTATGGTTAGGTTTATCTTAATTCTTCTATAGTAGTTGTGGATGCTTGCAAGAGGGGATAATCATAAGTGGGAGGCTTTTTCAAATAAGAACAACACCCAAGCACCGGTCCACCCACATATCAAATTATCAAAGTAGCGAACGTGAATCAAATAAACATGATGAAAGTGACTAGATAAATTTCCATGTGTCCTCGAGAGCGCTTTGCTTATTATAAGAGAACGTTCCGACCTTCCATTTGCTATAAAAAGTATTGGGCTACATGGATACACCTTTGTTACTATTGCTACTTGTCACTTGTTATGAATTATCTTGCTGTCAAGCTATCTATTACCGATAATTTCAGTGCTTGAAGAAAATACCTTGCTGAAAACTGCTTGTCATTTCTTCTGCTACTCGTTGGGTTCGACACTCTTACTTATCGAAAGTACTACGATTGATCCCCTATACTTGTGGGTCATCACAAACCAGGTCGAAAATTTTCCCCGATGTTAAATCTGGTCCAGGGCGATTCTGAAAAGTCCTCGTTAGACCCGGCCTCAAGTCAGGACCCAACGACACCTTCCAAGGCCCAGATGTCAGACTAGGCAAATGATGAAAACCGAGATCCATGTTAGATTGGATCATGGAAAAGCTTCCTCTGGTCCCGATGTCAGATCAGATCCCAGAAGAATGCGAGAAACTTATACTAGATGAGATGTTAGATCATATTTAGAAACCGACGATATCAGACAACACGGTCTAGGCATATGATCATATTAGGAATCGCCGGGGAGGGTCGGGTTTTTTGACCCACCCACCACCCATCTCGTCACCAATGTTGAGGACCTAAGAGAAGTCCTCTCAAGTGCCTCCGACAAAATCGGTGACATGGACAAGGAGGTTGGCGAGTCCTCAGACAGCCCACCAATAGCCATGCTCGTAGGCAAGTGGACAATGACCTCCACCTATGACATCTACATGGTAGGCACTCTGAACGACAACAAGGTAGAGGTGGCAATGACAACGACAACAATAAAGGGGGTGGTGATGATGGCAATAATGGCGGGAATGTCAATACAAATGGCGACAATGGTAATCCTGGCGATAGCGCGGGAGAACCTCTGAGCGATCTCGGCTGTGACAACTAGGACGTCTTGAACGAATCACTCGACAACCCCAATCACACTATAAAATGTGTGATATTTTGTGACAAAATCCTAGTGAAGGACCAAAAACTGACACCTAAGATAATTTTCTATGACGTTTCTCCATCATCGGTTGATTTCCTCCCGGATTAGCCTCGCAATAAATGCGATGTCTTCCTTGTCTCTTGGTAGGCCCCCTGGAGGGTCCACGAGAATAGAGCTAGCGCTCGTGAAGATTGAAGGCGCTTGAGGACAGACCTGGGCACTTCCCTTGCCTCCTTAAATCTTCTTTGTAGCCGTTGAAGTTGGGGCTGTAGAGAATAGGGGTTATGAACAATGCGAGATCGCCTAGCTCGAGCTGGATGAGGGTGTGTGCTTGAAAAGGCCTGAGCACTGGCCCTTGGTGTTGTCTCCTGGGATCTTGCTCCTTGGGCCCCATGGTGTCAAGTTCAAACCATTCTAGCATGCTCGAGGGACCTTGTCTCCCGTATTGCTGACATCTGATGTGTGTCATGTTAGCCACGATGGCTGCACCAGAGTGGTACTATGTACACACAACTAACATAAAAAATATAGTACTTAGAGCAACTCTAGCAGACCCCGCAAAAAGCCCCGACCCGCAAAATAATCGCCAAAATGCGGGTCGGCAAGGAAAATCCCGCCCGAACGGACCCCGCATATAAACGCGGCTGGCCACAAAAAATTTTGAGGGGCGCGGCAAAATCTCGGCCCCAACCCGCGAATACGCGGGTTCCCCCTCGCCCCTGCGGTGCCCCGCATCCCAGTGAAGCGGTTGGCGGGAGGGACATTTCAGCTCGCGCGCCGCCTGCCCGCCTTTCCCCATCTCCTTCCGTCGCCCGCCCGCCTTTGGTTCCGCCCGTCCACCGCCGGCGATTCCTGCCAAATCTGCGGACGGAATCGCACCGCAAGGCCGTCCCCCACCCTTCATCGCACCAACCCCCGGATCCGGCAAGAAGAGTCGCCCCTCGTCGCTGCCGCCGCCGGGGATCGATCGCCGTCGAGCCCGCCCTCAAGCCCGCTCAGGATCACCCGCCACACGAGCCGCCAGTTAGTGTCTATTTTGTGATATTTGCAAGCAGTATGCCTAGTTGATTGACGCGGCGTAGATTCTTGTCCACGTAGATGGAATTGAGCCCGTGCGAGAAATTCTTGCTCTCTGATTCATCCGATTTGGACGACTCGGATGTTAAGACCATGCTTGCGACCTTTCGGCAGCAGACATTAGTGATGGCACTTGTCGTGAAGGAGCACAAAGACAAGAACCGGAAGAGGCGGCGAGGATCGACTGTCGGACGTCTTTGCATTCCTCGGAATCTCCATCTTGGGAACGAGATGTTGATGCAAGACTACTTCACGGAGAATCCAACATATCCATGGCACATCTTCTAGAGAAGGTACCGAATGCGCCGATCCCTCTTCGTGAAAATTGTTCAAGCTTGCGAGGCAAATTGTCAGTATTTTACTCAAAGAAGAAATGTTGCAGGCTTAAAGGGATTTAGTGCATATCAAAAAATCTCCGCAACTATGCGGGTGATTGCATATGGCGTTCCGGCTGACTATGTCGATGAGTACCTTCACATTAGTGAAGATACCACAATTGAGTCAGTGCGTAGATTTGCCAAAGTGATCATCTATGTCTTTGGTCCTGAATATCTTCGGGCACCCAACAAGGATGACACTAAGAAATGGATGGCATCTAATGAGAGGAGAGGTTGGCCTGGCAATGCTAGGTAGCATTGATTGTATGCATTGGACTTGGAAAAATTGCCCGAAGGCATGGCAGGGAATGTATTGTGGCAAGTCTCGTGATGCAACAATTGTGCTAGAGGCCATAGCATCCGAGGATTTATGGATTTGTCATTGCTTCTTTGGTATGTCGGGCACACTCAATGATCTCAATGTGTTGTAATAGTCTCATTTGTTTGCTAGGCTTGCTAGTGGTGATGGTCATGCTTGCAACTACACTATTAATGGACATGAATACACAAAAGGGTACTATCTTGCAGATGGTATATACCCTCCTTGGTGCATATTTGTCAAGAGCATCAAAGAACCCAAAACCAAAAAACAATGTGAATTCACAAGGGTGCAAAGAGGCAGCCAAGAAGACATTGAAAGAGCATTCGGGGTTTTACAATCTAGGTTTTCCATTGTTCGTGATCCTGCTCGTTTTTGGGATAAGAGAACCTTGAAAAATATCATGACATGTTGTGTTATCCTTCACAATATGATTCTCGAAGATGAGAGAGAAATGAACTTGGAGTTCTTCTACGATAATGCGGGTAGCCGTGTCAAACCAGCTAGAGACCCTAACCGCATTAGAGCTTTTCTGAATACCTACAAAGAGATTGAAAATGCAAACACCTAGTTTCAACTTCAGGAGAATCTCATTGAGCACCATTGGCAAAGGGCTGGACAATAACTCATTTTTGTATTCATTTGTATTTGTATCCGAGACAAGTTTTGTATTGCATTATTTAAGTTTGCCTCCGTGATTTGAATAATTATTTGTAATGTGGATGATTCTTCTATTATGTTAGTATTGAATAATTATTTAGTTTGCTTCTGTGATTTGAATCATTATTCTGTAGTGTGAGTGTCTGTTTTTATTTTTGTGCTGTGGATTTGATATTTGCGGGCCGGTGGCATGCGGGATGCAGTGGCGCAAGAGCAGACCCCACAAAGTCGACCCGTAAAAAGGCATATTCGGTGAATATACTTTTATACGGGTCCGTTTGGGGGTCTGCATCTACGGTCGTCCGCACCGTCCCGCAAAGGCCGTTTTCCGCGAACTGTAAATGCGTTTTTCGGACCGGCGGGATGCGGGGTCTGCTAGAGATGCTCTTACTATGCTCGAAGGTTGTTCTATTTTTTTGAGCATCAGGTGGATCTATTATTGAAAGGAAAAAAGAGCAACAACAAGGCCACATATAGCCTGCAGCCCATTTGACGGCCCAGCTTACCCAGCCGACCATCACACAATTCCGGCCACTCCAATAAAAAAAACATCCCACACTTGACTTTGCCGTTCCCCTGAACCTCCCGCAGCCATGGCGCGCCGCCACCTTCCCATCCCCCTCCTCCCGCTCCTCACCCGCAACGCCCACGCCCCCACCCCCCTCCACCTCCGCCATGCCTTCTGCTCCTCCACCGCCGCCCCCACCATCGACGGAGCAGCCCCCGCCTCCGTCTCCGCCGTGGAGACCCCGGAACAAGGCCCGGCAGCAACGGCCGCGGCGGGGACGGAGGCAGATGCCTTGGAGTCGGCTCCGGCCATGCCCTCCGGGAGGAGGAGCCCCTGCACGAGAAGATCCTCCACATGATCCGCCGCCGCAAGTGGACAACCCGCATGGAGAACTCGGTCCGCCTGCTCTCCCCGACTCTCTCGGCGCCGCTCGTCCACGGCGTGATCTCCGCCGCGGCCGCCGCCGACCGCGCCGACCTCTCACTCCAGTTCTTCCGCTTCGCGTACCGCCGCGCCGGGTTCCGCCCGGAGCCGGCCACCTTCGCGCTCCTCGTGCCGATCCTCGCGTCCAAGAGCATGCTCAACCACGCCCGTTGCATCCTCCTCGAGACCATGCCGTCCTTCTCCATCCCCCCTGAAGAGGCCACGGTCGCGGCCCTCGTTGCCGCCTACGGCAAGGCCGGCATCCCGCAGGAGGCCGTCAAGCTCTTCCGCCTGATGCCCGAGCTCGGCATCGCCCGCACCGCGCTCTCCTACAACGCCGTGCTCAAGGCCATTCTCTGCCGCGGCCGCGAGGCCATGGCCAGGCGGATCTACAACGCCATGATCGCCGACGGCGTCGTCCCGGACCTGTCCACCTACAACACGCTGATCTGGGGCTTCGGCCTGTGCAAGAAGATGGAGTCCGCCGTGAGGGTCTTTGGGGACATGAAGGACCACGGGGTGACGCCTGATGTGACGACCTACAACACCCTGCTCAATGCCTGGGTGCGGACAGGTGATATGGAGAGTGCACGAAAGGTGTTTGATGAAATGCCGGTGGCTGGTTTTGAGCCGAACTCAATCTCATATAATGTCATGATCAAGGGATATGTTGAGGCGAATAAGGCTGAGGAGGCAGTGGGGTTGTTCAAGGAGATGGGGGAGAAGGGGCTGAGGTTGAGCGAGAAGACGTTTGCTGCATTGATGCCGGGGCTTTGTGATGACAAGGGGAAGGCTGCGGAGGCCCGGAAGGCAGTGGAGGATATGGCAGAGCGACGACTCACACCGAAGGACAAATCGGTGTTTCTGAGGCTTGTGTCCACATTGTGCAAAGCTGGGGATTTGGATGGGGCATTGGAGGTGCATAAGAAGAGCGGGCAGTTCAAGCATGTCCTGGTGGATCCGAGGCAGTACGGTGTGTTGATGGAGAGCTTGTGTGCAGGTGGTAAGTGCGATGGTGCTGTGGAGGTGCTCGATGAGCTTCTTGAGAAGGGGACACTGCTTAGCCCAAAGAGTCCAGTGCTGGAAGCCCCGGCTTATAATCCAGTGATCGAGTATCTGTGCAACAATGGAAATACCAACAAGGCTGAGACGTTCTTCAGGCAGCTGATGAAGAAAGGTGTCGATGACAAGTCTGCATTCAACAGTCTTATCCGTGGGCATGCAAAGGAAGGTGCACTGGAGGCTGCAAAGGAGATTCTTGCCATTATGACACGCCGTGGTGTCCCTACTGACCCCCATTCGCATGCACTGCTTATTGATAGCTTCCTGAAGAAAAATGAGCCAGCTGATGCAAAGACAGCATTGGACAGCATGATGGTGCATGGTCACTTACCAAGGCCAGCTCTGTTCCAGTCTGTCATGGTGTCGCTTTTCAATGATGGCCGGGTTCAGACCGCAAGTAGGGTCATGAAGAGTATGATCGAGAAGGGGGTTACTGAGAACATGGATATGGCACATATGATTTTGGAAGCTCTCTTCATGAGGGGTCATGTAGAGGAGGCGATTGGTCGTGTCAATCTGATGGTGGAAAATGGCTTTATGCCTGATCTAGATAAGTTGCTTGTTTCCCTTTGCCGGAAGGACAAAGTGATGGAGGCACATAAGCTGGCCGATTTTGCGTTGGACCGGGACTTTGAAGTTACCTTCTCAACATATGACAAAGTCCTGGAAGCCCTGTACACTGAGGAGAAGACATTGCCAGCCTACTCCATGCTCTGCAAGATCAAGCACAAAGGAGGTGCTGTAGACCAGAAGGGCTGTGATGCTTTGATGGATAGCTTAAAAGCTGGAGGATACTCAAAGCAAGCTGACATTTTGTCTAGGACCTTGGTGGAGAATGGATCGTCAACATCCAAGAGGGGCAAAAAGACTGGCATGGCTGCGTAGCGGGGTTTCTGAATTCATGGGAGATCCTATTTGCTTTTTTAATTGAAGAAGAAAAGAAATCAGCTCTTTGTTTGTTTTGTTAATGCCTGTTGGGCCATCTGTCGAATGAGGATTTTCATCCTAGCAGACAAAGATAGGTAAATTTACCTTTCTCACGAAAACCCTGATCTAATCTTGCACCATGTCTTAGAGAAGAAACATGTTTAATAATTGAGTCAGATGTACTTCTTATGAATTTAGTTCAGACTTACATCTATAATATGCTGTCAGTTCATTCTTTATAAGTGGCTGTACTAAAGACAGCCCAGAATTTTGTTTTGTTTTGGCATGATCCATGATGCCAAAGTAAGGCTTTGATCCACATTGTTGCTGTTGTTATTTCACCTTGTTAAACATTTCAACCTTCAAATGTATCTCTTTGTTATATCTCGTCTTCGGTGAAAGATAAGAGTGGTAGCCACCATCAACACAAGTACAAAGCCGCCACTGATGATGTAGCTGCATAAATACAGTGTACAGGTAATCAGCACATTAACTAACGATAGAAAGCCACAGCTTACAGATTTAATTAGGATAAGGGAATGTAGGAGTGAGAATAGCTAATATAATTTATCTGTAGCAGATACTTTTCTTTGTTCCAAAAAAATGTGTAGCCAAAGGAAAATTTGAATTGAAGTGGTACCTGCAATGAACAATAAGATCTCATTGATGGTTTAGTAGTACATAAAAGGCAAAGTAACTTTGTTTTGACCAATGAGATAGGAAAAAGTTTGGTTTTCTAGGAACAGCCTCTTAATGTTAGTCTATGTAAAAGATAAATGGTCTTTACATTAATCTGATACCATCAGAAGCCATATTCCTGTTGGAAAAATTATAACATGAGAAGCAAGTTTTTGCATGGTGCTAGCTCTGGGTACTAAAGGGATCATTACTGGAGATTGAGAATGATTAGGGTAAGGTAGTGAAGGTTACAAAAGCATCTATTTCTCACCTCATAGTCACCGGTCTGTCATACCGGCTCGCATCACCTGATGAAATCAAAGGGCATCTAAAACATGCATAATTTTGCATTACTACGATTTTGGGTCTTTTTTCTTAGCAATTAAGTTGGGCACTATGCATATCCATTGGAGTGTTATGACTTAAGACTTCGCACAATTCTGAAAGTTGTAACCATATTCTCTTTGTAGGTAGTTAGTCAAATTTGTATGCTGTATTGATATGGAAAAATATTATAGCAGCAACTTTCCTGGAAGTTACAAGATTCAAGCAGTAGTAGATAACTGAATTATAAAAACTGGAGATTCCTAAGATTCATAGTATTAAACCATGTTAAGCCATAAAATAGGTTTTGTTCTGTTAGAAACAAATACCATGAGGATGAGGCACACAAAATGTTCGATTCCTTTGTGAGCTGAATGCACAGCTTGTTCACACTGTGTGCAATTAAAGGCAACGAACGGTGGCCCTGTATCCCAGTAGACTTCTCATAAAATTTGTGCGCTTCTTCCATTCCTGGATTGAAGGGAACGGATGGTGGCTCTGGTCCACCTAATATCGGAATGACAACATCTGAGATGACTCTGCAGTCCAATGGAAGAACATACACGGCTTCTTTAGCATTCACCAAATACGAGAGGTGGGTTGCGTTGCTAACGCAGGAGAATGGGCTAGCTATAAAATTGTGAACTGGCGTGATCTCGCCTGAACAGCCTAAAAGCTTTCCTGGTTCACCATATAGAGACTACACTGATGGTTGGAGTTAGCTGGTAGACTCCGCGAGATGAACTTCTGAACTTTATGGCACGGTTGCACAAGCGGGGTGACGATAAGCTATAGTCTCTGGCAGTGACATTGAATGGGCCAAGAAGTGGGTGAAGTAGGACAGTGTCTTCGCCAGAGTATTCTATCTTTGCTCCACATGATGAATTGCTGGATTCAAGTTGGAGCGGAAACCGGATCTCAGGTCCATTTTTGCTGCACCGGAACCATGGGCAGTGTCTGAAGAAATCCTGCTCACGCCAAACTGTTGAAGCTGTGGCCATGTCGATTCCATGGCTGAGAAGAAAAGCCATGACAGTAGCTATAGAAAGAAATTTAGTCATCTCTCCACTGAACCGGATATGGAAATGTGAAGGGTGAAGGCATGAGAATAGCAAGACAATACTACTCTCAACAACAACAATAACAACAACAAAGCCTTTAGTCCCAAACAAATTGGGGTAGGGTAGAGGTGAAACCCATAAGATCTCGCAACCAACTCATGGTTCTGGCACATGAATAGCAAGTTTCCACGCACCCCTGTCCATGGCTAGTCCTTGTGCCCGAGGAGAATTCTGGTTGTGAAGGCAGCCTCCTGCCATGCTATAGTGGTCTGAGTGTGATTGTAGACTTGCTGCAGTCCAATGAGCGAGAGGCAAGTTTGAGCATAAACAAGCAATTGGGCGAGGAAAAGTTGCTATGCGTCAATATTTGCAAGCAGTATTGTTCATGTGGCTGCACTGCGGGTGTGGCCAATTTCAGAAGATACAACTATCATGCCAAAAAAAATTACAAATCCATGCACGGCACAATTCGGATTGGCCGTTCTTCGAAGCAGGATTTGTTGTGTATTTATTTCTTGATAGGATTAGCTGGTGTAGCCACTGTCAAGTTTAATGCATATGCTAGTGCAGTAGCACCTCATGAGATGACATGACAGAAAAATTGGTGTCATGGAAGCATTACAGGCTTTCTCCTGATCTTGTAGGCTTGAAGAAAGAACACACGTCTGGGTCTGGGTGAAGAAGAGCATACTAATTGTGCCCATGATATTTCTTTGAAAAGTGACCGTCACATGCTATACACTGTTCTTTTTTGTGAATTGCTCTCAGGAGGTCATGAACAATACTCTCTACTCACCAGTTGCTTGCCACAGCACGAGCTCCTCTGAGCGCCTCCCCTGTGTCTGATTCTCACCAGATCTTGGCTGAGCAGGATGAGTTTCAGTGAGATTTACTACAGTACTCAAGACAACAGCGCTGGTCTTGGAAATGCAGAGTAGAGTGGTTCAGTGACGAGGTGGTGTATCACAGCACTCGCATTGCTCATCTCCTTTCAGCATCATGATCTGCAAATTCCAAGCTCGCTCTAGCAAAGGATCTTATAAGCGCAAATTGTTGTTCTAGTGATCTAAAGCCAGTGAATTCTAGCTCCTCCCATTCATTCTGAAAAGATCGTTAAGTCCCCTCCCCACATGGATCTAGGGTTTGCAAACGGATACTTCAGAGGGAGATTTCCTCTAAATCGTTACTCGAACAGAAAGGAAGGATTATAATCGATTCATTATTTCTTCCAAATATTGAGAGTTGAGAGTTGGATTCAACAGCTCCCTCCCAACACATTTCCACAATCGATTCATTATTTCCTCCCAATACATATCCACATGGAAATGCAATCGAGCCATTTACATCAGCTTAACACACATACCGGAGCATTTCCGGTACGGAGCAAATAAAACAGCCAAAAATTAACCTCATCTTTTCCCAGCCTTACCATGTATGCATGCCGGAGCAGAAAAACCGTGGAAGCTGTACAGCAAAAACTATGCTCTAGATCGACGCGAACAGTACACATGCTGCTTCCCAACGCAGTGCTCGCCCTTCGGCATATGTTTCTCCTAGATTACGGTAATGAAACAGGGCCTGCCAATACAATACATGTACAGCTCCGTTACCTCTCTGGGCTGCCCACCTCGCCACGAACTTGATCGTCGCGCGGACTCCGGAGAAGCCGCGACCACGGGCAGCACCGGAACCAGAATGCATCCTCGGTTAAAGGATCGCACAAAACATAGCTGCCTCCGTTCAGTCAGAGCTCCTCCCGGCCAATGCACACACCGGAATGCGCGGATCGCTGTCAGCTGGATGTGCTAGGTCCCAAGAACTTCTGCACTGCCTTGAACAGCTGCTTCTCCTCGAAGGGTTTCGAGACGTAGCCATCCATTCCATGCTTTGTGCATTCCTCATGAGTGGCCTGGATGACATCGGCAGTCATTGCCAGGACCGGTAGATGCCATTGGGCCTTCTTTGCTGCACTACCTGCTTCTGAATTATCAGCATTGTCTTTCTGGTCATGTGCCTTTGCTTCAATTGCCCGTATTTGCCGGGTCGCCTCAAACCTGGCGTATCAAAAATACGTGTATTCCTTTAAACAGAAGCGCAAGGGTGGTATATTGACTCACGTACAAAGATGTGTGCAACCAATATGTACTGTACTGGTTACAAAAGAGATATTGACTCGAGTTAAACACCCATGAGGCCATGGCTACACAAATATGAAAACCTACAAGGAACCACCGCATATTTCTGTATACTAGCTTTGGTATTATAATCATCACATGCTGTTGTAATTACTACAGTATTAGATAGAACACAAGCCTCTAATTAGGGGTTTAGATTTCAAAAAGTATATTTTTTTAGCTATCATTCAATCATAGCTTGGAATTTGGTACTATTCCCAATCAGCCATTGGTATCAAGATGATATATATACATGTTTTTTCAGGTCAGATATATACATGTTATAACTTATAACTGACATGAAAGAAGAAACAGAAATATAACTCAACAAAAAACAGGTTGTCATGTGATTGTGCTTGTACATGGTATGTCGGGTTTTAGGGTTAGATGTAAAAACAATATGCTCAAGTTTACTTTGTATAAGTTTAATAGGTTGATAGCATATAAGCTTACCCATCCATCTCTGGCATCTGAATATCCATTAGACAGAGATCAAACTTGTGCGGGACTTGCAGAAGTTCAAGAGCATCTTTTCCACTCTCCACGCACTCCACCTTTGCCCCATATTTCTTCAGTGTACCAGCAGCAACTCTAAGGTTTACCTTGTTGTCATCAACCACCAGGATGTTCTTTCCAAGAAGCAACCCATAAAGAGAGTCTGGGCCATGATGTTTCTTCTCATTGTTTGCCTGTGTGATACTGATACCAAGTGATTGGAATAGACAAGCTGCAAGTGTGCTTGCTTTCAGAGGCTTTGTGATGACAGAATCAACGGCATATTCCGCTTTCATTTTGTCTGAATCAGCCAATGAAAGGAGAATAACTTGAGGGAACACCGATTCACACCCGTTCTGTTTCATCTCCAAAAATCTAGTACGCAAGGGGACGTCCATCTTTAAGCCCCATGAGTCACTTTCAACTAATAACATGGAAAGTTGTTTCCCGGGCATGCTGCAACAAATTCATATAACATTAAGTTCAATGGGATAAAACTGACTATAAAAATATGTCAAATAACATAGTTAAGAATCATGTTAGTAGTTATTTGAAAAGCGCACTTGCTTACAAAATAAGTAAGTGTTTCTCTTTCTGAAAATAAGGAGTCTCCATTCAATTCTACAAATTTTAAGTCATGAACAGAAGAACCAAACTTCATGGTAGTAGCAATACAACATGAAAGCAAACCCAAGAATCCATTCTACCAAATAATCAGAAATGCGATGGAACAAGCAGTAACAACATGACATGGTCAATATTATTGCCTACAGCCACTATCAACCTATTTGCAATCAAATTCTTGTAGCATATTTTCTGAAAAAGCTAAATATTTATAAGGATGAAAGCATATTCCATTTCCCTTTTCTCTAAAAATGGTAACTTATCACTTCACATTTGTAACTCAGGAAGCACTTATGATGTAAGTTGTACTCCCTCCGTTCCAAATTACTTGTCTTCGATTTGTCTAGATACGGATGTATCTAGCACTAAAATGAGTCTAGATACATCCGTATCTAGACAAATCTAAGACAAGTAATTCAGAACGGAGGGAGTAATTGATAAATACCTGGTTAGCGAAGTGCCATTTCTCCCAAGCAAAACACTGAGTGCTTGCTCAATGGTACGTACAGATTTCGAGGCAATGCCAAGTCTTTGCAAATGATACTCAGTTACAGTTGCTCTTACTGGTCTTTTATCAACCAGCAGTGTGGATAGACCTTGAAAACTGGATGGCAGAGGATGCAACAAAGCAGACTTGCTGACATTAATAGCATTTCTCTCACACCTTTGCAGAACTGCGGTGAATGTAAATGTGCTCCCAACATTGGGTCGACTGACAAAGTTTATCTGACCACTCATTAGTTCAACAAGACATTTGCTGATACTCAACCCAATTCCAGTCCCACCATAATTTCTAGATGTTGAACTATCAGCTTGCATGAAAGGCATGAAGACCCGGCCTTGGGCATGAATTGGTATACCTATCCCTGTATCCTCCACACTTACTACAAGAGTGACATTCTCAGAATCACTTCCATACGCCATATCATTTGTGTCATAAGAAAGCAAAGCCTTGAAGTTTTCCCAGCTATTTCTGCTGTCAGCAGCCTCAAAACCACTTAGTGTATTGTGCGACACGCTTGTGGATACAACACTTGTCTCGTCTATATGTCCATTGATGCCATTCGCGACTGATTCAACTTTTGGTTCAGTTGCTAGATTTGAGTGGTCTGCCAGGTGAACTTGCACAAAAATGTGTCCCCTTTCTGTGAACTGTGAGAAGGTAAGCACACAGCAAACAACAATACAATGTAAGTTGGGGTGTAATTGAATTTAAGTAAACCCAGTTGTCCGATATGTCAACACAGACATGTTCTTTTTTACGAGAGAAGGTGGGACTTCGGTGCACATTTACCTTAATTGAGTTCCCAACTAAGTTTGTAATTATCTGACGGAACCTTCCAGGATCGCCCAGCAGGATTTCAGGAACTCTTTCAGAGACATATACCGCAAGCTACGATTTGAGGAGTAAACAGAAATTAGGAGAGCAACCAATGAGTTACTATAAGCAAAATACTTTCCTGAAATGCAGAGTATTTTAAGAAAGCGAATAAATGAAGAAACGTTAGGGCGAATAATGTACAGTATGATCATGCATTAGCGTGGCTGAGGATATTTTTCCAATTTCTGAACAAAGTTAAACTAACCTCAATTCCCTTCTCTCTTGACTTCGAAGAAAATAGAGAGACGACCTCATCAAGGATGGACCTAAGGTCAAACGGTACAGACTCTAGCTCCAACTTGCCAGCTTCAATTTTGGCCCTGTCAAGCACTTCGTTAATTAGGGATATCAATGCTTTTCCACAGATTTGGGCAGTTTGCGCAAAATCTCTCTGGGTTGACTTCAGCTCTGTGTCTAATAGCATATCAAGCATTCCTACAAAAACAAGAAAAACATAAACCACTCACTTCCCTTGGAAGAAAGGAATTACATGCATGAACAATAAGCTGGAATGCATAGGATTTATACAAAAGAATCACCTAGCACACCGTTCATGGGTGTCCTGATCTCATGAGAAACAGTTGCAAGGAACTGGCAATGACAAAGAAGGGTATGTTAGATCATAATCTTAGAATATCTCAACAGCTAGTGACTTCCAACAAAACTTGACCTGAGACTTAGCAACATCAGCGGCTTCTGCCCGTTTTTTCAGTGCTTCCATTTTCCGGCAATCTTCCTTAACGCTATCATAGCGATTCCACGCAGCGTATATTATGTAGCCGATAAGCATAAGTATAACGAACACACCAGACGGGGTAGTAATAGCAGACCATGGAACATGGGGCTCGCTTCTGTATCTGCACACAATAATGGACAGAGGGGTAAAAAGATGCAAAAAATAAATAAATTATTTTGACAAAATCAAAATGACCAATCCGCACATCCCCACCTGCATATCATGTGATGATTTCTGAATGGATCACCAAAATCAAGCGTGCAGGTGTGTGAGGGTGAGGGGGCACCAAGAGGGACTTCAGACCCATACATGACAAGAGGATTCGAATGGTTTGTGACATCATAAACATTCACCACCAGCTCCTGATTTCCAGCTAGCTGCCGCAGCAAATTTTCCACAAGTGACTCTACATCGAAAGCGCCTCCAAGATATCTGTCAAGCAAAATCAAAATGGGTTCAGTTTGCGGTTGTTGCGCTGAGCTGCGCCGAACCGTCAAATTCAGTTAGTTAGGGGAATCTTACTAGTTTTAGCAAGACTATTTTGTTACACCTGAAAAGAGGCGCTTTCAAGTTCCAAATAACCACTATATCCATAACTAGTAATGAATAGGTGCTTTCGAAAAGCCAGCTTGATGCCAATCGGAGCATTCTAAGAAGGCGCTAAAAAGGTCAGATATAAAAGACCCATTTTGACCAATGATGTGCACTCACAGTGGCACTGTGAATAGAAACCTCTGTAAACCTTCTTTCATTTTCTGATACAGTGAAGTAAAAGTGTAAAACATGCAGCAGCAGTGCTGCACTCTGACAAACTAATGTGCTTTCTTTATGAGCAGCATAGTGGGCAGCAAATGGCGGTGAACCGGCAGTTCTACAGTGGAGTAGTAGAACAGAGGAGAGAAATGCATTGATCGAGGGGAGGGGAAGCCTCACCCGGCGGTAGCAGCGACACGATCCTCCACCTTGGCATCCGGGGGGAGGTCGACAAGGTAGACAGGGAACGTCAGTACCACGCCCAGGTGGTTCGACATGAGCCTGAATGGCCTGGTGAGGACGGCCTTCCCGGTCGCCCTCGACCTCAGGATGTTCTCCCGGTCCTCCTGCAGCAGCAGCAACACAGACCTTCAGAGCCCCAAAAAACAAGCTGAGAAAAAACAGAGCAGAGGGAGACCAGCACAGACCTCGCCGGACATCATGTCGAGCCCCTCGATGTAGGACACCGTCTCCTGGGAGTAGATGACCGGCGCGTACTCGTCCTGAGGCGGGGACGGCTCGTGCTTCATGGTCTTGATGATCCAGCCCTGCTGCCGCTCGAAGGCCTCCCGGTCGGCGTGCATCACCCGCTGCGCGTACGCCACCCCGCTCAGCAGCGGGCGCTCGAAGGACGTCCGCGCCGTGTAGTCCGCGAAGGTGTCCTGCTCCAAGAACAAGAAGAAGCGCACGCATTAATTTAAAGCCAGAGCAACCAGCCGCGGCTGTCAATCAAATTCAATTTCAAAACGCGGAACAGGAGCTTCTTTTTGTGTAGGATGGCATGCATGCTACAGGTTGTGGTAAAACGGTACTAGCACTGGCATGGCATGTCCTTCCATGGCAGGCGCAGGCCCGGGAAGCTCTCGCATGAATTAAATGGAGAGGGAGCAGCCGCAGAGGCAGAGGCAGAGCATGTACTGCTGCATGGTCAGAGGCAGAGCATGTACTGCTGCATGAATTAAATCGGCAGAGAATTCGCGCGGCAGCGCTGCAGTGGAGACGAGGAAGCGATAGCAATTGCTGAAGCCGTCGTCGTACGGCACACACATGGAGATGGAGGGTGGTCGGGGACGGACCTGGTCGAGCGCGGGCGGCTGCTTCTCGTAGTGGAAGGTGGCGACGAGGATGGCGAGGGCGTGGACGTGGTTGACGGAGACGGCGAACTGGTCCTGCAGCATGCGCGCGCGCTCCTCGCACATGCACACGATGCCCTCCTCGGCCTTGACCAGCGCGCCGTGGCGGAGGCTGCGGTGCAGCGCCGTCACCCCGGTCACCACCAGCACCACCCACAGCGCCGCCAGCGCCGCGCTCAGCTTCGACCTCGCGCGCCACCCCCAGCTGCCCCCCTCCTCCTCCTCCTCCCCTTCCTCCTTCTCCCCCTTCCCTGCCTCCTCCACCACCGCCGGCGCCACCGGAGCACCCTCCCCTCCTCCCACCCCCATCCCCATCCCCGCCGGCCCAACCAGCTCAGCTCACATGCGCCGCACCCCAACCCTCAGCTCAAGCAGCAGCAAGAGGATGAGACGAGAGAGAGACAGAGGGAGGGGGAGGGAGCAGGGTCGCTTTTCCCGGGCTGGCCTCGCTGCCGGCCCGCTTCTCGGGCGTGGTCGTCTGCCTGTTGCTTTTCGCCAGAGCAGAGGAGCCACGGGTGGACGATCGAATTTCCTGGATTTTACGAGATACGCTACGCGCCCGACTAAAAATAAATAAATAAACAAACCGGGCCTCCTTTTCTCCCTCCCCATCCCCGGCGGGCCCCGCATGCCTTTTGCGGCCCTGCCTGCCTCCCCGGCCCAGCAGGCCTGCCGCTGCCCCGTCCCTTTCCCTCCTCCCTCCCTTATCCGAACCCCACCCCACGCCACGCCACGCCACGCCACCACCCCGTCGCCCATCGGTCCATGCATGAGTCCATCGGCCACACCGCCGGGGGCATGCACGGCTGGGACGCACCCGGGCCGCGAGCGGCGGTTCTGATTCGGTTCGTCGCCCGCCGGGATACGGTGATCCGCCTGCGGATTTTCTCATCTCATCCCATCTCGTCTGATCCCACGGGCGGTGGTGGTGGCGGTGGTGGGGACGCGCGGTCGGTCGCGGCAGCAGTCGGTTGGGCGGGGTGGGTGCGCGCGTCGCGGTCTCGGGGATCCTCCCAAATCTGGCGGCGGGCCCGCGCCCACGCGCTCCACAAACGGACGGACGGACGGAGAGGGGAGGAGGTGGCGGTCAATAGTCAACAGCGATCGATCCCTCGCTCGCTCTCGCCTCGGACGGACATATCTCGTTCTGATCCGCTTTTACTTTCACTTTGCTCGCCATCTTATTTTAGACAGGAGCACTACTGCACGGGATCAGCCAGGAGATACTAGCTGGTTAATGGATATACGTACGCGACACATAATCGGAGCTCAACCATCGTCTCCAAGCTGGTGCGTGTCGTGTCGTGTCGTGTCGTGCCAACTTACAGAGCACATACTATATCTGATCTTAAACTAGTAGTACAAGATCCATCCATATCGGCGATACCCCATGTGAGCCTTCCTTCTCCACCCCGGCGGTCTCCTGGCAGACCGCAACGACCGGAGCTCGCCGGCAGGGCTGTCTAGCGAGCAATTCCAGCTTAGTCTATGTCCATCCATCCATGCATGGTTCCAGGCCGAGCCGGACACATATAATAAGCACAGAAGAATGTCCGAAAGCAGGGCGGGATACGGAGAACGCGATCGTCGCCTTTTTCTTTTCTGCACAGAAAGGCCCCAACATTTCCGCATAGAGAAATGCGCCACGCGCAGCGCCGTGTTAGCGGAGCATTATTTATGCTAACTGCTGTTCCGGCTAACGTATTCTAAGCGCCAGAGCATCTCTCGGCCACATGCATAGCATAGGTCGCCGATTGCTTAAACAATGCCCTTAATTTTTAACGGCGCCTACAGTTCCAGTAGCGTAGCCTTCGGTTGGGTGAGACACGATCAGAGCTTTTGTTTGTTTATTGCAATAAGCTGCACGGGGGGCATCGCGTAAGCCGTACACTAGTTACCCGGCACGTTGCGAGCGGCTTTGTTAATTTGGACGTCTCGTTCGTGTATGCTCTTGCTTGTTGCCGCATGCGCCCGTTGATCGTGTATTATTATTACTATTATCAGAGGAGTATTTTACTACGGACGTTTTAGGATCAGGCGTGCGTGTGCCGGGTTTATGCGCGTTTTCACTCGCTTTTAGTTTTAGATGGGCGCGCGCTTCGTTTGCACTCTACTCTAGCTACTATAGGGGTGTGAACTGTGAAGCATAGCGTCGCTTTCCGGCCGGCCGGACAGATGGTTACTTTCGGGCGCCTTACTTAAAATACACATAGTATGAGAAAATAATAACAAATCATACCATACCATACCATGCAACCTCAGCTACCGCCGTTGGCGCCGTAAGTCTTGTAGATGCATGGCATGACAGGCATCGACCGTGCGATCGATCATCTTCCTCGTCGATAGGTAGGTAGTACAGTAGTAGCAAGCGATCGCGCGCGCACTGACACGCACCGTCCCGGCCCGACACTGCGATCTACCTACCGCAACGGCCGGCCACCGCGCCCGTACGTCACGCAGGAAATGCCATGCCCAGGCGGGGTTACCCCAAGCCTACCGGCCGGCGCCAGGTTGGTGGGCGAGACCACCACGCCGGCGGCACGGAGGACGGCGTGAGGTCGTCTACTACGGCTACGGCTAGCCAGGCACGCACAAGTGGCCTCCGTCCCATGAAACGGCCGACCGGTCGCCACTCGCGAGTGGTCAGTGGTCACCCGCGCGCTGGGCCTTCACGTGAAGGTGGCAACGATAATGCGGTCCCTCCCGCCTCAGGCGCCCGGCAGTGCCGGATTTGTAGTACAGTAGTACTTGCTTTTTATCTGCGGCAGCACCTCACACCAAAACCCTACGCTGGTTGGGTTAGAGCATATACAGCCGAGTGGGCACTATCTGAACGCAGCCGAGTGGGTACTTTTTTTTCGGGGATAAAGGGAGTTTTATTGCAAATGAATAGAGTTACAGTCGAAAGGCCAAATGTCCTTGATACATGATGGAGCCGAACCAAGCCACACAGACGTAGCTCTTTCAGACCGGCTATATTTCGCCAGGCGATCGGCAACTCTATTTTGGAGCCTACTAATTTTTTGTGGAAAAAACTCCCTATTACCAAGTAGATCCTTGATCTCCCGAACTATATGACCGAATAATAAGTGAACCAACGCACCATTTGTCAAGCTGGACATGGCTTCAGAGGAGTCTGTTTGCACGACCACCGGAAGATCGGAATGCGGATGGACAAGGCCATACCCTGCATGATTGCATGTAGCTCAGCTTCGAGTGGGTCGTTGCAGTGAAAAATATATCGATACGCGGCCATCAGAATCTCCCCTTTATCATTCCTAAGCACCATCCCCGCAGCAGCAGAGCCATCCTCTTGGAGAAACGAACCATCAACCGAGAGCGCCACGATGCCCCGCGCCGGGGCTGGCCAGGGAACTGCAGGCTGCTCCACCGTGTGCCTCGGCATGACCATATCCGCAGTAGGCGTCTTCCCCTTGAGGATATCTTCAACAGAAAAGCAACCAGCTAACTTGATGGATGTGTAGTAACTATCCAAGTACTCAACGGTAGACGGCACCGGGGGAGCTGCCTTCCCATGGGTCATATCATTACGCAACTGCCAAATCTTCCAAACAAATTGGATGAGCATATCACGGACATCTACAAAGCATCTGGCCAGCAGGGAGACCAGCCATTCTTTTCCATCGGAGATGAGAAGCTCGTCCCCATGCAGTGGCCATCTTCGTCTCATGTTTATCCATAAAATTCTTGCATGGGTACAGGTTACTAATGCATGGAAGGAATCCTCTACCTCAACACCACACAGCGGACAAGTGGATGTCGTTGACAAGTGTCTGTAGGCTTTACATTGCTGTGTAGCTAGTGTACCTGTCGCACATCTCCAAGCCGTAATCTTCATTTTCTGGGGGACCTTGGACTTCCATATGTAGTTCCAGCTCGACCGGTTCCCCTCTGGGTTGGTACTAGATGCACCATTTGCAAAGGTAGCATTGTGGTCGTAAGTGGCCAGCTTGTAAGCACTCCTTACAGTGAATTGGCCACTCTTCTCCGGGTGCCAAGACAGAAAATCGTCACGTTGGCGCGGCGAGGGCCTGATCTTCAGAATGTGCACAATATCCATATCCCAAAAGAACTCCCTCAACCGATCATACCTCCATGCACCATTGTCATCAAGGAAATCAGAAACCCAATCGAAACGACAATTCCGTTTAGGAGTGATTGGACAGAAGGATTGAGGACGCGGAATCCACGGATCACGCCACGTCCGGATCATTGTACCATTACCGACACGCCATATGACCCCCTTCTTTATAAGCTCAAGGCCATGCAGAACTCCTTTCCACACCTCCGAACCGGAATTCGGGAAGACTGTATCGGGAAGCTGACCCGAGGGGTAGTATTTAGCTTTCAACAGGCGCGCACATAAGCTATCTGGGTTGTCGATGAGCCTCCAGGTCTGTTTGGCTAGCAAAGCCTGGTTGAAAGCCCTAATGTCCCGAAAACCCATGCCACCCATGGATTTAGGTAACCGTAGTTTGTCCCAGCTCAGCCAGGCCATTTTCCTTTTGTCGTTCTCCACCCCCACAAGTATTGGCGTATCATACGAGTCAGAGCATCACACACTGAATAGGGAATTTTGAAAATACTCATGACATAGGTCGGAATGGCTTGAGCTACCGACTTAATCAGAACCTCTTTGTTGCCAGAAGACATGTATTGCTCACTCCAGTCGACAAGAACTTTTCTCAGCCATTCTTGTACTGACTCAAACTTCCCCTTGTGCATCCTACCTTCGGGGATCGACAAACCCAAATATTTGGGTTCGAAAGCTTCCTGACTGACTTCCAGAATATTCTTTAATTGCAATGCAACATTTGGTGGGCACTGGTTTGAGAAGAGGATGGAACATTTGGATGGGTTAATCAGTTGGCCAGTCGCCGTCGCAAACATGTTCAACAAACCTTTCACCAACAGTGCCTGCTGCTCTGTTGCCTGGAAGAACAATAGGGAATCATCCGCACACATAAGGTGGGAAATTTCCGGTGCCCCCCTGCATATTCTTATTCCTTCGAGACCATCTTGTTGCGTAGCCTTGTGAATCAAGGAAGATAGAGCATTAGCAACAAACAAGAAGAGAAAGGGTGATAACGGGTCACCTTGACGGAGTCCCCTTGAGGGAGAGAAAGAATCCAATAGCTTCACATTAAAATTCATCGAATACTTCACAGATGAAACACACGCCATGACATGGGAGATCCAAACCGGAGAGAAGCCCCATTTAGCCAAAGCCCTCTCCAAAAAATCCCAGTCCACACGATCGTAGGCCTTCGACAGGTCAAGTTTATACGCACACAACCCGGGAACATAGTGCCTTACAGATTGTATATGGTGGATGCATTCGAAAGCAATAATCGAATTGTCAGAGATCAACCGTCCTGGTATGAAAGCGCTCTGATTTTCAAAAATAAGTTCTGACAGGAGAGGCCGAAGTCTGTTCACCATACACTTTGAGACAACTTTATATAGCACATTACACAAGCTGATAGGCCGGAAATCTTTTAGTTCCTGAGGATGGGGAACTTTGGGAATAAGAACTATAGCTGTGTCATTAACCCCATCAGGCATCACACCCGATACATAGAACTCTTAGACTGCCGCAACAATCTCCGTTTTCAATAGTCCCCAGTTACGCTGGTAAAATCTGGCAGGGAGGTCATCACAGCCCGGGGCTTTGAGAGGCCCGATCTGGAACAGGGCATCTGAGATTTCCTCCTCGGTATAAGGCCTACATAGTGACTCATTCATCTCCATTGAGACTTTAGGCAGTATACAGTCAAGGACCACATCCGTAGATAGGGTTGGGTCCTTAGTAAAGATCTCCTTGAAGTAGGAGTACGTCATTCTCTCCATGTCAGACGGAATGTTACACCAAGTACCATCTTGCTTCTGCAGCCGGCGTATAAGATTTCTACGAGCCCGCCAAACAGCTCTCATGTGCAGAAATTTGGTATTACGTTCCCCTTCCTTTAACCAATCAATACGAGAACCTTGGAGCCAAAGCATCTCCTCTTTGTATAACAAGTCGTCAAGCTCATTCATCTTTGCACGAATCCCAGCAAGGTCTGATCCCGCCAACTGTAACTCGTCAAGTTGTGATCGCAGCTTCTCAATTTCCTTTAACACGTTCCCAAACTTTATTTTACTCCAGTCTTTTAGTTCCTTAAGCACCTCTTTCAGGGACTTAGCCACCGAGCCCAAGCTGCCAGATTGTTTGTGTTTGTTCCATGCCCCGGCAAACAAGTCAGGTAAGGTATGGTCCCTCTCCCACATAATCTCATAGCGTAGGCTAGACGCCCGACGTCTCACTTCTTGCTGACCCTACATCTGGATCAAGACGGGGCAGTGATCCAGAGAGGGGGTAACCAGATGGATCACCTTCGCGGAGGGGAAGGAGTCCCGCCATGACTCATCAGCACATGCACGGTCCAGCCGGACCTGTACATTCCGATCCGCCGCTTGACCATTGTTGTAGGTGAAGGGAAATCCCGAAAAGCCGAGGTCCTCAAGCTCACACCTTTCCAAGCAATCCCTAAACGCCACCATTTGAGTTTCAGACCGCAGCGTACCCGAGAGGTGCTCATGCTACCAAAGTGCCTCACTAAAATGTCCGCACACCACCCATGGCTCCCGCGAACTGGCTCTAAGCCCACACAGTTGCTCCCACATCCGATGTCGATTCTCAGCACATGGTTCCCCATGGACAAAAGTTCCTCACAATGAAACACCCGAACCACCATCTACTACCTTGACATCAATGAAACGGTTGCAAGAATCCAGCATCGTCACTGTCAACGACTCATCCCAGAATAGATCCAAACCACCACTCCTTCCATCGCTACTCACACCATGAAAACCTTTCAAACCGAGTCTCCATCGCAGCTTTTCCACTTTAACAGATTCCTGTCTAGTCTCACAGAGGAAGACTAGTTTGGGGTTGTTGGCTTTTGAGAGGGCCAAGACCTCACGAACTATCCGTCGGTCCCCCCCCCCCTAAGTTCCAAAACAGTATATTCATTGTGTCTGGCGGTCCTCCTCGAGGGAGGCCGCCGATATCTCATTTGTGATATGATCCTTTGACAGTTTGGCGTGCTTGCTACTAGACGTACTGCTTGAAGGTGAGTCAGCCTCCACTCCATCCTTCCCACTACCATCCGTGATGGCAAATAAGGTTTTTGACGTGCTGGATGTGTGCAAGTCCTCATCCCTAGCTATATCCATGTTGAGCCTCTTCCTTGCATCTCGATCCAGCTCCATATGTTCAAGAGGTAACTTTGATGGGCTGGTAGTCGTATCCAGTATATCCGGATCAGTCCCATGTATCCCAGGATCCACTGGAGCTTTGGGACTACCATTGTTTCCCGACTGCCGAGGGGCATTAGCCGTGCTAGGGTTTGGTTCGGGACGGGAATGACTAGGGCCGTCGGCGTATAGCCAGTCTCCGAACTTGAGCTTCTGCTGATCATGCACCCCAGAGCCGCACTCCTTGTGCTCATGACCAATGAGGCCGCAGAACTTGCAGAATCTGGCCAACTTTTCATAGCGAACCAGGTAGACTTGTCTTGCTTGAGATCGAACAATGCTCACAAACTTGGTGAGGGGGAGTTTTATGTCATGCTCCACCCTAACCCTAATGTAGTCACCGCGGGTATTGCCGTTCAGCCTCATCTCCAGGATTTTGCACCCGCCTTTCAACAGCTTGCCCACAATCTCCTGCTTGCAATAGGGATCCAACAACTTGTGAATCTGAAGCCAAATAGGCATATGATCAAAGACTACCTCATCAGCTTTGGTAAACCCATCATACAGGCACAACAGAACCGCCATGTTTCGAAATAGCCATGGCCCATGCATCATCATCCGCTCCCAATCACCCAGGCATGAGGCCTGGACTACGAATCTATTGGGGCCAACAGGGCGAAATCTCACCCTTTGTGCCGCATTCCAGGCCGCCCTCATATCCTTGTAGAAGGCCGCCGGGGAGAAGTTCTTTTTGGTATGAACCCTAGCAAGGGCTAACCACCGCACGCTTTCTTGGATCACCGGATCCTCCTCATCAATTCCCACATCGTTGAATTCCTCATCGTTCAGATCTAGTTGGTCGAAGAAGTCCTCCAGGACAGGGTTCGCGGACGCCGAGGCGTCGCCGCTCGTGGCCGAGTTGGCGTCCAAGGAGGCCATCAGAGCACGGGCGAGAGAGACTGCAGGGACCGACGGGGGCGCCGATCAGTGTGATTGGAGGGGTAAGACTCTAGGTGATCAGATCGCCATAGAGGAAGGAAACCCTAGGCGAGGAGCTTTGGGGAAAACTAAAATATTTTTTGGGGGAAGCATCGTGAAATATTAAAAAATATAACAGAAAATTTTGTGCATACATGTTCGCAAATTGTGTGCACGGCACAAAATTTTGTGAAAAAATGTCTTTTTGGTTTGACTCCATAAAAAAGACAAATTTCAATACTTCTAAATAGCGTTTCACGACACAATTTTTTGTTTTTTTGCACAGGCCTCAAAAATGTTATTTTTCCGTGAAACTTTATGCACGCACATAGAACATGAATACGTACCCGTGTAACCTTTCTCGGATTTTTTTTAGCATTTAGAAATGTGTTTTTCAACGTGGGTTCATATGTACCCGGGTTCATCTATACACTTCTCATATACAGCCGGACCTTACAAATCCGGCCTCTTAAAAGCCCGCAGACGTAACCGGGGACAGTGATCGCTCATGTCTTAAATTAGCCAACTCTGCAAGCGCCTCTCTCATATTTCATCTCCTAAATCCATACATAGCATGCAAAAGAAATCATACGTACTACATACTATGTATTACGGTCTAACTACTCTTGGTCGTCGGAGATGTCCACAACGACGCTGCCGGATGCCGGCGGGACGAGTGGGTAGGAGGGCTCCGGCCTCTTTGCGCCTCCATCTCCTGCCGACGACGGCGTCTGGCCTCCGCAGCCGACTCCGACTGGAGGGAATTGAGGCATGCTACTCCGCTTGCAGATCCGCGCCGCCAGCGTCCCGCCACATCGTCTCCTCCGGATCCACTACATCCAGAGGTAGCCCCGCGGCGATCCGGGCTTCGCGCCTAGCCCGGATCTGCTCAAGCGGCTTGAGCCGGTGCTCCGCTGTCAGAAATAGCTCACTCCTCACCCGGCGGCGTGGGGGCATGGTTACTAGACGCATGGGTGGAGTGAAAAGTGGCGGCGGCAGCAGACAGGCAGAGGAAAATGTGGATGGATGATAGGGTTTCGGTGCCGCTGGTCGACTTAAATAATCGGGCTAGGTAGTACACGGCCTGCCGGAGCGGCGCCACCGATCCGACGGAGGAGATGAGCTTCAGACCGTCGTGTTTCCGGGTGTTTCCGCGTAGGACCTCCACCATCAGTCCGACATGGCGGGCGTCCCCGGGCGCCCCCATATTTAAACTGGATATGAGGGGTGCCGATCAGCCCGGGCGTTTGAGGCATCTGTTTGGGTCGAAAAATCATGATCGGTCAGTGACCGGGCGGCCCGTACAAGCGTTTGAGAAGGGTTTGGGGCGCCCAGTTGTAGATGCTGTTAGGTGAGTACTACTAGCTGAGTGTCCAAGCGTGATTTCCCCTTTCACACATGCGATGCAAACATGCAGGGTTCTCGGTAGTACGATGTTTGTTAATTATGACTTTTTTTGAAACGAAGGCAAAAGCTTTGGCTCATCTCATTAATAAAGCAGAAGAGAGTTGTCCGATTAATAAACGGAAAACCGGGCGAAAACCGTCACAAACCGCTGAGCGGCACACACACACACCTCACATAGAGGGTCTCGTCAATATCACACACCGGTGTTGCTACCTCTTGAGCATGCGTTGGTTTTTCCCTTGAAAAGGAAAGGGTGATGCAGCAAAGTAGCGTAAGTATTTCCCTCAGCTTTTGAGAACCAAGGTATCAATCCAGTAGGAGGCTCCTCAAAAGTCCCACACACCTACACAAACAAACAAGAACCTCGCAACCAACACGATAAAGGGGTTGTCAATCCCTTCACGGTAACTTGCGAAAGTGAGATCTGATAGAGATAATAAGATAAGATAAATATTTTTGGTATTTTTATGATATAGATTGGAAAATAAAAGATGCAAATAAAAGTAGATGGAAAACTTATATAATAAAAGATAGACCCGAGGGCCATAGGTTTCACTAGTGGCTTCTCTCAAGATAGCATAAGTATTACGGTGGGTGACAAATTACTGTCGAGCAATTGATAGAAAAGCACATAGTTATGAGATTATCTAGGCATGATCATGTATATAGGCATCACGTCCGTGACAAGTAGACCGACTCCTGCCTGCATCTACTACTATTACTCCACACATCGACCGACTCCTGCTTGCATCTAGAGTATTAAGTTCATGAAGAACGGAGTAACGCATTAAGAAAGATGACATGAGGTAGAGGGATAAACTCATGCAATATGATATAAACCTCATCTTTTTTATCCTCGATGGCAACAATACAATACGTGCCTTGCTGTCACTGGGAAAGGACATCGCAAGATTGAACCCAAAGCTAAGCACTTCTTGTTGGAAATATGCCCTAGAGGCAATAATAAAAGGATTATTATTATATTTCCTTGTTCGTGATAATTGTCTTTTATTCATGCTATAATTGCATTATCCGGAAATCGTAATACACGTGTGAATACATAGACCACAATATGTCCCTAGTGAGCCTCTAGTTGACTAGCTCGTTGATCAACAGATAGTCATGGTTTCCTGACTATGGACATTGGATGTCATTGATAACGGGATCACATCATTAGGAGAATGATGTGATGGACAAGACCCAATCCTAAGCATAGCACAAAGATCGTGTAGTTCGTTTGCTAGAGCTTTTCCAATGTCAAGTATCTTTTCCTTAGACCATGAGATTGTGTAACTCCCGGATACCATAGGAGTGCTTTGGGTGTACCAAACATCACAACGTAACTGGGTGGCTATAAAGGTGCACTACAGGTATCTCCGAAAGTGTCTGTTGGGTTGACACGGATCGATACTAGGATTTGTCACTCCGTATGACGGAGAGGTATCTCTGGACTCACTCGGTAATGCATCATCATAATGAGCTCAAAGCGACCAAGTGTCTGGTCACGGGATCATGCATTACGGTACGAGTAAAGTGACTTGCCGGTAACGAGATTGAACAAGGTATTGGGATACCGATGATCGAATCTCGGGCAAGTAACGTACCGATTGACAAGGGAACCGTATACGGGGTTGCTTAAATCCTCGACATCGTGGTTCATCCGATGAGATCATCGAGGAGTATGTGGGAGCCAACATGGGTATCCAGATCCTGCTGTTGGTTATTGACCGGAGAGCCGTCTCGGTCATGTCTACATGTCTCCCGAACCCGTAGGGTCTACACACTTAAGGTTCGGTGATGCTAGCGTTGTAAAGATATTAGTATGCAACAAACCGAAAGTTGTTCGGAGTCCCGGATGAGATCCCGGACGTCATGAGGAGTTCCGGAATAGTCCGGAGGTAAATAATTATATATGGGAAGTCGAGTTTCGGCCATCGGGAAAGTTTTGGGGTTCACCGGTATTGTACCGGGACCACCGGAAGGGTCCCGGGGGTCCACCGGGTGGGGCCACCTATCCCGGAGGGCCTCATGGGCTGAAGTGGGAGGGGAACCAGCCCCTGGTGAGTTGGTGCGCCCCCCCGGCCCCCTCTGCGCCTAGGGTTGGGAACCCTAGGGGAAGGGGCGCCTCCACTTGCCTTGGGGGGCAAGTCTCCCCCCTTGGCCGCCGCCCCCCCTAGGAGATCCCATCTCCTAGGGCCGGTGCCCCCCCTGGGGTCACTATATAAAGAGGGGGGTGGGAGGGCAGCCGCACCTTGACACCTGGCGCCTGCCTCCCCCCTTGCTACACCTCTTCCTCCCGTAGTCGCTTGGCGAAGCCCTGCCGGATCCCTGCTGCATCCACCACCACGTCGTCGTGCTGCTGGATCTTCATCAACCTCTCCTTCCCCCTTGCTGGATCAAGAAGGAGGAGACGTCACACTGACCGTACGTGTTTTGAACGCGGAGGTGCCGTTCGTTCGGCGCTAGGATCTCCGGTGATTTGGATCACGACGAGTACGACTCCCTCAACCCCGTTCTCTTGAATGCTTCCGCTCACGATCTACAAGGGTATGTACATGCACTCCTCTCTCTCGTTGCTAGATGAACTCATAGATTGATCTTGGTGAACGTAGGAATTTTTTATTTTATGCAACGTTCCCCAACAGTGGCATCATGAGCTAGGTCTATGCGTAGTTCTCTATTGCACGAGTAGAACACAAATCTGTTGTGGGCGTAGATGTTGTCAACTTTCTTGCCACTACTAGTCTTATTTTGCTTCAGCGGTATTGTGGGATGAAGCGGCCCGGACCGACCTTACACGTACGCTTACGTGAGACAGGTTCCACCGATTGACATGCACTAGTTGCATAAGGTGGCTAGCGGGTGTCTGTCTCTCCCACTTTAGTTGGAGCGGATTCGATGAAAAGGGTCCTTATGATGGGTACATAGAAGTTGACAAATCACGTTGTGGTTATTCGTAGGTAAGAAAACGTTCTTGCTAGAACCCTATTGCAGCCACGTAAAAGATGCAACAACAATTAGAGGATGTCTAACTTGTTTTTGCAGCAATTGCTTTTGATGTGATATGGCCAAAAAGTTGTGATGAATGATGAATGATATATTGTGATGTATGAGATCATGTTCTTGTAATAGGAATCACGACTTGCATGTCGATGAGTATGACAACCGGCAGGAGACATAGGAGTTGTCTTAATTATTGTATGACCTGCGTGTCAATGATTTAACGCCATGTAATTACTTTAGTTTATTGCTAAACCGTTAGCCATAGTAGTAGAAGTAATAGTTGGCGAGCAACTTCATGAAGACACGATGATGAAGATCATGATGATGGAGATCATGGTGTCATGCCGGTGACGAAGATGATCATGGAGCCCCGAAGATGGAGATCAAAGGAGCTATATGATATTGGCCATATCATGTCACTACTATATAATTGCATGTGATGTTTATTATGTTTATTCATCTTGTTTACTTAGAACAACGGTAGTAAATAAGATGATCCCTTATAATAATTTCAAGAAAGTGTCCCCCCTAACTGTGCGCCGTTGCTAAAGTTCATCGTTTCGAAGCACCACGTGATGATCGGGTGTGATAGATTCCTACGTTCACATACAACGGGTGTAAGACAGTTTTACACATGCAAAAACACTTAGGTTAACTTGACGAGCCTAGCATGTACAGACATGGCCTCGGAACACAGAGACCGAAAGGTCGAACATGAGTCGTATGGAAGATACAATCAACATGGAGATGTTCACTGATGATGACTAGTCCGTCTTACGTGATGATCGGACACGGGCTAGTCGACTCGGATCATGTAACACTTAGATGGCTAGAGGGATGTCAAATCTGAGTGGGAGTTCATTAAATATTTTGATTAGATGAACTTAATTATTATGAACTTAGTCTAAAATCTTTGCAAAATATGTCTTGTAGATCAAATGGCCAATGCTCATGTCAACATGAACTTCAACGCATTCCTAGAGAAAACCAAGCTGAAAGATGATGGTAGCAACTATACGGACTGGGTCCGGAACCTGAGGATCATCCTCATAGCTGCCAAGAAAGCATATGTCCTAGAAGAACCGCTAGGTGAAGCACCCATCCTAGAGAACCAAGACGTTATGAACGCTTGGCAGTCACGTGCTGATGATTACTCCCTTGTTCAGTGCGGCATGCTTTACATCTTAGAACCGGGGCTCCAAAAGCGTTTTGAGCAACACGGAGCATATGAGATGTTCGAGGAGTTGAAAATGGTTTTCCAAGCTCATGCCCGGGTCGAGAGATATGAAGTCTCCGACAAGTTCTATAGTTGTAAGATGGAGGAAAATAGTTCTGTCAGTGAGCACATACTCAAAATGTCTGGGTTGCACAACCGCCTGTCCCAGCTAGACATTAACCTCCCGGACGAGGCGGTCATTGACAGAATCCTTCAGTCGCTCCCACCGAGCTACAAGAGCTTTGTGATGAACTACAATATGCAGGGGATGGAGAAAACCATTCCTGAAGTATTTTCAGTGCTGAAGTCGGCAGAGGTAGAAATCAAGAAAGAACATCAAGTGTTGATGGTCAATAAAACCACCAAGTTCAAGAAGGGCAAGGGTAAGAAGAACTTCAAGAAGGACGGCAAAGATGTTGCCACGCCCTGTAAGCCAGATACCGGGAAGAAGTCAAAGAATGGACCCAAGCCTGAGACTGGGTGCTTTTATTGCAAAGGGAAGGGTGACTGGAAGCGGAACTGCCCCAAATACTTAGCGGACAAGAAGGCCGGCAACACTAAAGGTATATTTGATATACATGTAATTGATGTGTACCTTACCAGTACTCGTAGTAACTCCTGGGTATTTGATACCGGTGTCGTTGCTCATATTTGTAACTCACAGCAGGAGCTGCGGAATAAGCGGAGACTGGCGAAGGATGAGGTGACGATGCGCGTCGGGAATGGTTCCAAGGTCGATGTGATCGCCGTCGGCACGCTACCTCTACATTTACCTATGGGATTAGTTTTAAACCTTAATAATTGTTATTTAGTGCCAAGTTTGAGCATGAACATTGTATTTGGATCTCGTTTAATACGAGATGGCTACTCATTTAAATCCAAGAATAATGGTTGTTCTATTTATATGAGAGATATGTTTTATGGTCATGCCCCGATGGTCAATGGTTTATTCTTAATGAATCTCGAACGTAATGTTACACATATTCATAATGTGAATACCAAAATATGTAAAGTTGATAACGATAGTCCCACATACTTGTGGCCCTGCCGCCTTGGTCACATTGGTGTCAAGCGGATGAAGAAGCTCCATGCTGATGGACTTTTAGAGTCTCTCGATTATGAATCATTTGACACATGCGAACCATGCCTCATGGGCAAAATGACCAAGACTCCGTTCTCCAGAACAATGGAGCGAGCAACCAACTTATTGGAAATCATACATACTGATGTGTGTGGTCCAATGAGCGTTGAGGCTCGCGGAGGATATCGTTATGTTCTCACTCTCACTAATGACTTAAGTAGATATGGGTATGTCTACTTGATGAAACACAAGTCTGAGACCTTTGAAAAGTTCAAGGAATTTCAGAATGAAGTAGAGAATCAACGTGACCGAAAGATAAAATTCTTACGATCAGATCGTGGAGGAGAATATTTAAGTCACGAATTTGGTACACACTTAAGAAAATGTGGAATAGTTTCACAACTCACGCCGCCTGGAACACCTCAGCATAACGGTGTGTCCGAACGTCGTAATCGCACCCTATTGGATATGGTGCGATCTATGATGTCTCTTACTGATTTACCGCTATCATTTTGGGAATACGCTCTAGAGACAGCTACATTCACTTTAAATAGGGCTCCGTCTAAATTCGTTGAGACGACACCGTATGAATTATGGTTTGGGAAGAAAAGTTTGGGGATGTGATGCTTATGTCAAGAAACTACAACCTGAAAAGCTCAAACCCAAGTCGGAAAAATGCGTCTTCATAGGATACTCTAAGGAAACCATTGGGTATACCTTCTACCTTAGATCCAAAGGCAAGATCTTTGTTTCCAAGAACGGATCCTTTCTGGAAAAAGAGTTTCTCTCGAAAGGAGTAAGTGGGACGAAAGTATAACTCGATGAAGTACTACCTCTTGAACCGGAAAGTAGTGCAACTAAGGAAAATGTTCCTGTGGTGCCTACACCGACTGGAGAAGAAATTCATGATGATGATCAAGGTGCTTCGGATCAAGTTGCTACTGAACTTCGTAGGTCCGCAAGGACACGTTCCACACCTGAGTGGTATGGCAACCCTGTCCTGGAAATCGTGTTGTCAGACAACGGTGAACCTTCGAACTATGAAGAAGCGATGGCGGACCCAGATTCCAACAAATGGCTTGAAGCCATGCAATCCGAGATAGAATCCATGTATGAAAACAAAGTATGGACTTTGACAGACTTGCCCGATGATCGGCGAGCGATAGAAAGCAAATGGATCTTTAAGAAGAAGACAGACGCGAATGGTAATATTACCATCTATAAAGCTCGACTTGTCGCTAAGGGTTATCGGCAAGTTCAAGGGGTTGACTACGATGAGACTTTCTCTCCCGTAGCGAAGCTGAAGTCCGTCCGAATCATGTTAGCAATTGTCGCATACTATGATTATGAGATATGGCAGATGGACGTCAAAACGACATTCCTTAACGGCTATCTTAAGGAAGAACTGTATATGATGCAGCCGGAAGGTTTTGTCGATCCTAAGAATGCTAACAAGGTATGCAAGCTCCAGTGATCCATTTATGGGCTGGTGCAAGCATCTTGGAGTTGGAACATTCGCTTTAATGAGATGATCAAAGCGTCTGGGTTTATGCAGACTTATGGAGAAGCTTGCGTTTACAAGAAAGTGAGTGGGAGCTCTGTAGCATTTCTCATATTATATGTAGATGACATACTCTTGATGGGAAATGATATAGAACTTTTGAATAGCATTAAGGCCTACTTGAATAAGTGTTTTTCAATGAAGGACCTTGGAGAAGCTGCTTACATATTAGGCATCAAGATCTATAGGGATAGATCGGACGCCTCATAGGTCTTTCACAAAGCACATACCTTGATAAGATATTGAAGAAGTTCAAAATGGATCAGTCCAAGAAAGGCTTCTTGCCTATATTGCAAGGTGTGAGATTGAGCTCGGCTCAATGCCCGACAACGGCAGAAGATAAAGAAGAGATGAGTGTCATCCCCTATGCCTCAGCCATAGGATCTATTATGTATGCCATGCTGTGTACCAGACCTGATGTAAACCTTGCTGTAAGTTTGGTAGGAAGGTACCAAAGTAATCCCGGCAAGGAGCACTGGACAGCGGTCAAGAATATCCTTAAGTACCTGAAAAGGACAAAGGACATGTTTCTCGTCTATGGAGGTGACGAAGAGTTCGTCGTAAAGGGTTACGTCGATGCTAGCTTCGACACAGATCTGGATGACTCTAAGTCACAAACCGGATACGTGTATATGTTGAATCGTGTTGCAGTAAGCTGGTGCAGTTGCAAGCAGAGCATCGTGGCGGGATCTACATGTGAAGCAGAGTACATGGCAGCCTCGGAGGCAGCGCATGAAGCAATATGGATGGAGGAGTTCATCACCGACCTAGGAGTCATACCCAATGCGTTGGGTCCAATCACTCTCTTCTGTGACAACACTGGAGCTATTGGCCTTGCCAAGGAGCCCAGGTTTCACAAGAAGACCAGGCACATCAAGCATCGTTTCAACTCCATCCGTGAAAATGTTCAAGATGGAGACATAGATATTTGTAAAGTACATACGGATCTGAATGTCGCAGATCCGTTGACTAAACCTCTTCCGCGAGCAAAACATGATCAACACCAGAACTCTATGGGTGTTCGATTCATCACAATGTAACTAGATTATTGACTCTAGTGCAAGTGGGAGACTGTTGGAAATATTCCCTAGAGGCAATAATAAAAGGATTATTATTATATTTCCTTGTTCGTGATAATTGTCTTTTATTCATGCTATAATTGTATTATCCAGAAATCGTAATACACGTGTGAATACATATACCACAATATGTCCCTAGTGAGCCTCTAGTTGACTAGCTCGTTGATCAACAGATAGTCATGGTTTCCTGACTATGGACATTGGATGTCATTGATAACGGGATCACATCATTAGGAGAATGATGTGATGGACAAGACCCAATCCTAAGCATAGCACAAAGATCGTGTAGTTTGTTTTCTAAAGCTTTTCCAATGTCAAGTATCATTTCCTTAGACCATGAGATCGTGTAACTCCCGGATACCGTAGGAGTGCTTTGGGTGTACCAAACGTCACAACATAACTGGGTGGCTATAAAGGTGCACTATAGGTATCTCTGAAAGTGTCTGTTGGGTTGACATGGACCGAGACTGGGATTTGTCACTCCGTATGACGGAGAGGTATCTCTAGGCCCACTCGGTAATGCATCATCATAATGATCTCAAAGTGACCAAGTGTCTGGTCACGGGACCATGCATTACGGTACGAGTAAAGTGACTTGCCGGTAACGAGATTGAACGAGGTATTGGGATACCGACGATCGAATCTCGGGCAAGTAACGTACCGATTGACAAAGGGAATTGTATACGGGGTTGCTTAAATCCTCGACATCGGGGTTCATCCGATGAGATCATCGAGTAGTATGTGGGAGCCAACATGGGTATCCAGATCCCGCTGTTGGTTATTGACCGGAGAGCCGCCTCGGTCATGTCTACATGTCTCCCGAACCCGTAGGGTCTACACACTTAAGGTTCGGTGACGCTAGGGTTATAAAGATATTAGTATGCAGCAAACCGAAAGTTGTTCGGAGTCCTGGATGAGATCCCGGACGTCATGAGGAGTTCCGGAATAGTCCGGAGGTAAAGAATTATATATGGGAAGTCAAGTTTCGGCCATCGGGAAAGTTTTGGGGTTCACCGGTATTGTACCGGGACCACCGGAAGGGTCCCCGGGGTCCACCGGGTGGGGCCACCCATCCCGGAGGGCCCCATGGGCTGAAGTGGGAGCGGAACCAGCCCCTAGTGGGCTGGTGCGCCCCCCTGGGCCCCCCTCTGCGCCTAGGGTTGGGAACCCTAGGGGAGGGGGCGCCTCCACTTGCCTTAGGGGGCAAGTCTCCCCCCTTGGCCGCCGCCCCCCTAGGAGATCCCATCTCCTAGGGCCGGCGCCCCCTGGGGTCCCTATATAAAGAGGGGGGGTGGGAGGGCAGCCGCACCTTGACACCTGGCGCCTCCCTCCCCCCTTGCTACACCTCTTCCTCCCGTAGTCGCTTGGCGGAGCCCTGCCGGATCCCTGTTGCATCCACCACCACGTCGTCGTGCTGCTGGATCTTCATCAACCTCTCCTTCCCCCTTGCTGGATCAAGAAGGAGGAGACGTCACGCTTACCGTACGTGTGTTGAACGCGGAGGTGCCGTCCGTTCGGCGCTAGGATCTCCGGTGATTTGGATCACGACGAGTACGACTCCCTCAACCCCGTTCTCTTGAACGCTTCCGCTCGCGATCTACAAGGGTATGTAGATGCACTCCTCTCTCTCGTTGCTAGATGAACTCATAGATTGATCTTGGTGAACGTAGGAATTTTTTTATTTTATGCAACGTTCCCCAACACTTCTCCCATTGCAAGAAAGATCAATCTAGTAGGCCAAACCAAACTGATAATTCGAAGAGACTTGCAAAGATAACTTAATCACACATAAAAGAATTCAAAGGAGATTCAAATATTTCTCATAGATAAACTTGATCATAAACCCATAATTCATCGGATCTCGACAAACACACCGCAAAAAGAGTTACATCGAATAGATCTCCAACAAGATCAAGGAGAACTTTGTATTGAGATTCAAAGAGAGAGAGAAGAAGTCATCTAGCTAATAACTATGGACCCGAAGGTCTGTGGTAAACTACTCACAACTCATTGGAGAGGCATTGGGGATGATGTAGAGGCCCTCGGTGGTCGATTCCCCCTCCGGTGGAGCGCCGGCGAAGGCTCCAAGATGGGATCTTGTGAATACAGAAGGTTGCGGCGGTGGAATTAGGTTTTTGTGGTGCTCTCCGATGTTTTCAGGGTACTGGAGTATATATAGGCGAAGGAAGTATGTCGGTGGAGCAACAAGGGTCCCACGAGGGTGGGGGGCGCGCCCACCCCCAAGGGGCGCGCCGGCACCCTCATGGCTGCCTCGTTTGTTGCTTGACGTCCACTCCAAGTCTCCTGGTTGGTATTTGTTCCGAAAAGATCGCTCCCGAAGGTTTCATTCCGTTTGGACTTCGTTTGATATTCCTTTTCTTCGAAACACTGAAATAGACAAAAAAACAGCAATTCGGGATGGGCCTCCGGTTAGAAGGCTAGTCCCAAAAATGATATAAAAGTGTAAAGTAAAGCCCATAAACATCCAAAACGGATAATATAGTAGCATGGAACAATAAAAAATTATAGATACGTTGGAGACGTATCAAGCATCCCCAAGCTTAATTCCTACTTATCCTCGAGTAGGTAAATGATAAAAACAGAATTTTTGATGTGGAATGCTACCTAGCATAATTCTTAATGTAATTTTCTTTATTGTAGCATGATTGTTCAGATCTAAATGATTCAAAATAAAAGTTCATATTGACATAAGAAATAGTAATACTTCAAGCATACTAACAAAGCAATCATGTCTTCTCAATAACATGGCATTAGAAGGTTCATCCCTACAAAATCATATAGTTTGATCATGCTCCATTTTCGTCACACAAGAATGCTCTCATCTTGCACACCCCCGATGACAAGCCAAGAAATTGTTTCATACTTTAGTAATCTCAAACTTTTTTCAACATTCACGCAATACATGAGCATGAGCCATGGATATAGCACTATGGGTGGAATAGAATATGATGATGGAGGTTGTGCGGAGAAGACAAAAAAGGAGAAAGTCTCGCATCGACGCGGCTAATCAATGGGCTAGGGAGATGCCCATCAATTGATGTCAATGCAAGGAGTAGGGATTGCCATGCAACGGATGCACTAGAGCTATAAATGTATGAAATCTCAACAAAAGAAATTAAGTGGGTGTGCATCCAACTTGCTTGCTCACGAAGACCTAGGGCATTTTGAGGAAGCCCATCGTTGGAATATACAAGCCAAGTTCTATAATGAAAAATTCCCACTAGTATATGAAAATGACAACAAATGAGACTCTCTATATGACGAACATGGTGCTACTTTGAAGCACAAGTGTGGAAAAGGATAGTAACATTGTCCCCCTTTTTTTATTTTCTTCTTTTTTGGGGCCTTTCTCTTTTTTTATTTGGCCTTTATTTTTTTATTTTTTATTTGGCCTTTCTTTTTTTATTTGGCCTTTTTTTAAGGGACGATGCTCTAATTATGATGATCATCACACTTCTATTTATTTACAACTCATGAGTTACAACTCAAAACTAGAACAATATATGACTATATGAATGCCTTCGGCGGTGTACCGGGATGGGCAATGATGCAGGAATGACATGTAATTATGAAGGTGGCTTTTCCACAATACGATGTCAACTTCACGATCATGCAAGGCAATATGACAATGATGATGTGTGTCATGATAAACGGAACGGTGGAAAGTTGCATGGAAATATATCTCGGAATGGCTATGGAAATGCCATAATAGGCAGGTATGGTGGCTGTTTTGAGGAAGATATAAGGAGGTTTATGTGTGATAGAGCGTATCGTATCACGGGGTTTGGATGCACCGGCGAAGTTTGCATCAACTCTCAAGGTGAGAAAGGGCAATGCACGGTACCGAAGAGGCTAGCAATGATGGAAGGGTAAGAGTGCGTATAATCCATGGACTCAACATTAGTCATAAAGAACTCATATACTTATTGCAAAAATCTACAAGTCATAAAAAACCAAGCACTACGCGCATGCTCCTAGGGGGATATATTGGTAGGAAAAGACCATCGCTCGTCCCCGACCGCCACTCATAAGGATGACAATCTAAGAACACCTCATATTTCAAATTTGTTACACAACAGTTACCATACGTGCATGCTACGGGATTTGCCAACTTCAACACAAGTATTCTTTAAATTCATAATTACCCAACTAGCATGACTCTAGTATTACCACCTCCATATCTCAAAACAATTATCAAGTATTAAATTGATCATAGCATCCAATTTACTTCCTATGATAGTTTTTATTATACCCAACTTGGATGCCCGTCATTCTAGGACCAATTTTATAACCATAGCAAATACCATGCTGTTCTAAAAGACCCTCAAAATAATATAAATGAATCATGATAGATCAACAATTTCTACAAAATCAAGCCACCGCCATGCTCTAAAAAGTATAAGTGAAGCACTAGAGCAAAAACTATCTAACTCAAAAGGTATAAGTGAAGCACATAGAGTATTCTAATAAATTCCAAATCATGTATTTATCTCCCAAAAGGTGTGTAAAACAAGGATGATTGTGATAAACCAAAAAGCAAAGACTAATATCATACAAGACGCTCCAAGCAAAACACATATCATGTGGCGAATAAAAATATAGCTCCAAGTAAAGTTACCGATAGACGAAGACGAAAGAGGGGATGCCTTCCGGGGCATCCCCAAGCTTAGAATTTTGGTTCTCCTTGAGTATCTTGGGGTTCCATGGACATCCCCAATCTTAGGCTCTTGCCACTCCTTATTCCATAGTCCATCAAATCTTTACCCAAAACTTGAAAACTTCACAACACAAAACTCAACAGGAAATCTCACAAGCTCCGTTAGTGCAAGAAAGAAAAACCACCACATAAGGTACTGTAATTAACTCATTATTTATTTATATTGGTGTTAAACCTACTGTATTTCAACTTCTCTATGGTTCATACCCCCCGATACTAACCATAGATGCATCAAAATAAGCAAACAACACACGGAAAACAGAATCTGTCAAAAACAGAACAGCCTATAGCAATCTGTAACTTTCGAATACTTCTAGAACTCTAAAAATATTACAAAAATAGTAAGTCATAGGCAATTTATCTATTGATCTACAGCAAAACGAATCAATGCAAAAGCATGTTTATATGATTTATTGAATTTTTTCTCGTGAGCGCAAAGTTTCTGTTTTTCAGCAGAATCAAATTAACTATTACCATAGGTTATCCTATAGGCTTTACTTGGCACAAACACTAATTAAAACATGAAAACACATCTAAACAGAATCTAGATGAAATATTTATTACTAAACAGAAGCAAAAAGCAAGAAACAAAAATAAAATTGGATTGCCTCCCAACAAGCGCTTTTCTTTAAAACCTTTTAGCTAGGCGTTAATAAATTTAATGATGCTTACATGAAAGATAACAATTGAAACACAAAGAGAGCATCAAGTAGCATGTGAAAAACACATCTAAGTCTAACATACTTCCTATGCATAGGCATTTTGTAAGCAAACAAATTATCACGGTAAGCAAAAACTAGCATATGCAAGGAAGAACAAAGAGATGATAGCAATCTCAACATGAAAAGAGGTAATTTAGTAACATGAAAATTTCTACAATCACATTTTCCTCTCTCATAATAATTACATGTAGGATCATAAGCAAATTCAACAAAATATCTATCACATAAAATATTTTCAACATGATCCACATGCATGCGAAGTTGACACTCTTCCAAAATAGTGGGATTAACATTAACTAAAGTCATGACCTCTCCAAACCCACTTTTATCAAAAATACCATAAGATTGAACATTCTCCAAATACGTGGGATCTAAAGTTGATACTCTTCCAAACCCACTTTCAATATTATTGCAAACACTATTATCAATCTCATATTCATCATGGGGCTTAAATAAATTTTCAAGATCATAAGAAGAATCACCCCAATCATAATCATTGCAACAAGTAGTAGACATAGCAAAACTAGCATCCCCAAGATTAGGATTTTGCATATTATTAGCACAATTGACATCAAGAGAATTTATAGTAAAATCATTGCAATCATGCTTTTTATTCAAGGAGCTATCGTGAATCTCTTCATAAATTTCTTCATCATAATTTTCAGATTCATGAATTTCAAGCAAAGCTTCATAAAGATAATCTAGTGCACTCAACTCACTAGCAATAGGTTCATCATAATTGGATCACTTAAAGAGATTAGCAAGTGGATGAGGATCCATAAACTTTTAGCAAGCGAAGATGCAAGCAAAAAGAAGGTACGTGGTAACACAAGATCGAACGGAAGGAGGCAAATAAAACGGCAAGGGTGAAGTGGGGGAGAGGAAAATGAGAGGCAAATGGCAAATAATGTAATGCGAGGGAGATGAGTTTGTGATGGGTACTTGGTATGTCTTGACTTGAGCGAAGACCTCCCCGGCAACGGTGCCAGAAATCCTTCTTGCTACCTCTTGAGCATGCGTTGGTTTTTTCCTTGAAGAGGAAAGGGTGATGCAGCAAAGTAGCGTAAGTATTTCCCTCAGTTTTTGAGAACCAAGGTATCAATCCAGTAGGAGGCTCCTCAAAAGTCCCACACACCTACACAAACAAACAAGAACCTCGCAACCAACGCGATAAAGGGGTTGTCAATCCCTTCACGGTAACTTGCGAAAGTGAGATCTGATAGAGATAATAAGATAAGATAAATATTTTTGGTATTTTTATGATATAGATTGGAAAATAAAAGATGAAAATAAAAGTAGATGGAAAACTTATATAATAAAAGATAGATCGGGGGCCATATGTTTCACTAGTGGCTTCTCTCAAGATAGCATAAGTATTACGGTGTGTGAATAAATTACTGTCGAGCAATTGATAGAATAGTGCATAGTTATGAGATTATCTAGGCATGATCATGTATATAGGCATCACGTCCGTGACAAGTAGACCGACTCCTGCCTGCATCTACTACTATTACTCCACACATTGACCGACTCCTGCCTGCATCTAGAGTATTAAGTTCATGAAGGATAGAATAACGCATTAAGAAAGATGATATGAGGTAGAGGGATAAACTCATGCAATATGATATAAACCCCATCTTTTTATCCTCGATGGCAACAATACAATACGTGCCTTGCTGTCACTAGGAAAGGACACCGCAAGATTGAACCCAAAGCTAAGCACTTGTCCCATTGCAAGAAAGATCAATCTAGTAGGCCAAACCAAACTGATAATTCGTAGAGACTTACAAAGATAACTTAATCACACATAAAAGAATTCAGAGGAGATTCAAATATTTCTCATAGATAAACTTGATCATAAACCCACAATTCATCGGATCTTGAGAAACACACCACAAAAAGAGTTACATCGAATAGATATCCAAGAAGATCGAGGAGAACTTTGTATTGAGATTCAAAGAGAGAGAAGAAGCCATCTAGCTAATAACTATGGACCCGAAGGTCTGTGGTAAACTACTCACAACTCATCGGAGAGGCCTTGGAGATGATGTAGAGGCCCTCCATGGTCGATTCCCCCTCCAGCGGAGTGCCGGCGAAGGCTCCAAGATGGGATCTCGCGGATACAGAAGGTTGCGGTGGTGGAATTAGGTTTTCGTGGTTCTCTCCGATGTTTTCAGCGTACGGGAGTATATATAGGCGAAGGAAGTACGTCGGTGGAGCAATAAGGGGCCCACGAGGGTGGGGCGCGCGCCCACCTCTAGGGGGCGCACCGGGCACCCTCGTGGCCGCCTCGTTTGTTGCTTGACGTCCACTCCAAGTCTCCTGGTTGGTATTTGTTCCGAAAAGATCGCTCCCGAAGGTTTCATTCCGTTTGGACTCGGTTTGATATTCCTTTTCTTCGAAACACTGAAATAGGCAAAAAAACAGCAATTCGGGCTGGGCCTCCGGTTAGTTGGTTAGTCCCAAAAATGATATAAAAGTGTAAAGTAAAGCCCATAAACATCCAAAATGGATAATATAATAGCATGGAACAATCAAAAATTATAGATACGTTGGAGGCGTATCAGGTGTCATCGTCATCACTTCTCCCCAATAGGCGTCATCGCCCTCACTAATCTCCGAGCAAGCGACTCCGACTTCTCCGAAGACAAAATTCGACCCAAGGACAGCACAACTCCAACTCTGAATGATAGCTCCAAAGGAGAACTATGCAAGGTTGGCGTCGCGGAAAACCACCGAACAGACCACCTGCTGCCTCTCATTGTCGCCACAGGGGCCCCGACGCCTCAGCTCCGACTTCACCGCAACAAAACAACCTGAGGTAATCCCATGAACACGCAGGAGAAGAGCCGGCTATCCCAACCATTGCCGCGTCTCCGTCATCGCACACACCCATCATCGTTGCCACAGAAGCCTCGACACCAACTCCACCAACTTCCATCGGTCCCACTTGATGATGCCTAGATCCAAAGACAAAGCCCCCGAGAGGGGATATGATGCTAGAGCACTGTCATCGTCCGATCCCATGGTTCTAGGGTTTCCCCCAAAGCTGCGAAGATTGGAGCTGAGAGTACCTTGACGATGCCAACAAGAAGGAAACGACGCTTGAAAGCGTCGCCATCACCGGCTCCGGACACGCCGGAGACAAGCTTTCGCCTGAGTCAACCTCTCGAGCCCCGCACATCATGCATCAGCAAGCCCTCCGTCGAGCCACTGAGGTCCAATCCGTCCGGATCTGACCACCTTCACACCTCACAGCAGATCCGCTCCGCCCACCACCTTAGAACTGCGTTGCCTCCATCCCGGGCCGCCGCATCGCCCGAGCAGCAACCACCGACTGCGCGGCTGCGCATCCTCACGACGGCCGAACCATGCCGCCGGGCACCTCGTGTCGAACCTTCCCGCACAGACGCACCACGACCCGGCCATGCCCGCACCTCGTGCAACACCTTCCCTCTGGCCGCACCTCCCAGCCAGAGCATCACCGCCCACGCTCGCGCCGTGCTTCGCCGGACCAGATCAGTCGCAACACGGGCCACCATCCCATGACACCAGGGAAGACACTGCAGGTCGGCCCCGCCCGCACACCACCAGATCCGGGCGCGAGGGCCCCGGATCCGCCGCCCCCGCCAGAGAAGATGAGCTTTAGCCCGTCGCCGCCGAGCTTCCGACGACCACGCGCCAGCACCGCATGAGCCGGAAATGAGCTGCCCGCCCCATGGA